>NW_015373901.1:496062-905085 GCF_001272555.1 Dufourea novaeangliae | reverse complement strand
AGAACGCATACGGTTACGTACACGGGTAGACTACCGAGACGTACTGGCGTGTACTCACGACCACTTTCATGGAGTGTGAGCGTTAAATGCAGGGAAGGTACTACTGTGTTTCACCAGCATGTATTGTGTCCCACAAACATATTTGTATGGTAGACGTATATACTCAGAAGGAATGAGTATTCTGTCTTTTATAAAGGGCAGAGCAGAGGTGTCCATCTATTGCTTATGAGTAGCATTCTTTCCCTCCGGAGGTACCCTCATTATGGATTTTAGTTTGACTCGTTCGAGTCAATCTGAGGTCGGTAGTGGAGGAAACCCACGAGGGGAGGCTTGAACAGCTTGTGGCTTGTAAGCGACATTTGGACACCTCTGTTATAAATTATATTTTTATGATAGTTACTTGTTGGATATTAAAAAAATTTGATTTTACCCATTAGTGTGTTAATTATTATTTTTAACAGTTGTACTGTCACTTGTAGACACATAAGAAAATGAATGGAAGTTGAATGTATTTACTAATATAATTAGTAATACTATTTTTTACTACTTACTATTTTATAATTTGATTAATAAATGCAGGATTTAATATGATACCAGACTACTGCAAAGAAGTTTAAGATTAATACTTGTGAAGAATATATATTATCAGATTAACTATGCGTATTGAAATATATCAGAAATACGTACTCTCACGTTTCTCAAAGACAGTTATAAAAATTAAATAGTGCACTTTCATACACATAGATTGAGTTAGAACGTAACGTTCTGGACAAATATGATATTACAGACCATGTACAAGAAGGCATTTCGCGACGGGTAGATTTCTGAGTCAAAGTGACATGATTTGTTACACTTGTGTTATCTGTCTTACATTGACTTTGACGACGGAATCGCCCGAGGGTTGTTCAATGTATAGAGTCAAATATCTTATTACATAATCATGATGTAGAGTCTTGGTCGTTAAAAATGAATTTACATTAGGATCTTCTTACTTATTAATACAAAGTCGAGTCATGGTTGTTGCAAATGAAGTGAGAACCAATGAGAACACATTAGACCGTTCGAAGAGCAGAAACTAATAATTGTTGTAGTCAGGATTTTCAGGATAATTATTCCGTGTTCGTTGCTCAAACCCTTTCACGTGCTCAGGTGCTACTTGATTGGGCGAGAGCAGCGGGGAACGATGATTTGATTTCATATATAATAACAATAACATGTGTATGCGACTGGCAATGTGTTAACTTACCGTGCACGACGTATTTTCCACTTGTGTGTGTGGTTGTTAGGCAGTGGAATTGCGTCGGTTAGATTTCTATCAATTAACATTTCATGTGTCGTTGTTCCTTGGAACAATTTCTCACAACTCCGGTATCGGTCGTACATATACCATTGCTTTATATGATGCTTATAATAAAATTTCCATGGAATATGTACTGGTTTCGTGTCTCTCGCTATCAGACGAGAAAATTAACACATAATCGATATAAAGTATACCAAGTATACACATATTGTTTAAACAATTTTTTTATTCTCGCAATGGATGCTAGCCTTTGCCAGTCGATTTCAGGAAAATGGTACGTACCTATTAGAGTGTGCAAGTTGAATATCGCGCTCGGGTGTCGGAGACGTCCCGGGACGTTCTCCCCAGGTGTTCGCGGCTAATTTGCACCCGGGCGTATGCTTGAGAACCGTGGAGTGTTGTGTGTTGGTGAAAATCTGTCTTTTGCCAAATTCGTGTTAAATATAGGGCTAGGTAGGCAGGTAGCATATTTTCTGGTGTGTGAATGTCCGATTAGACTGTAAGTAGGTAGGGGCCGGGGCAGGCTTTCACATTCTCTGATGGGGTAGGCGCGTGTAGGTTTCGCGTGATAGTCCTGCTACCGGGATAATTTGTAGCGTCGATTCGAAACTGGTCCAGACGGAGTATGCCGTCTGCTTCCGGTTTCAATTTCGATTCTTCAAATTCGGGAAATAGTTGTGTCGCGATCGCGGTCGGAACTATAGGATAGACGAAACGCACGACCTGCTCGATTGCACATGTGGTACGATCATACAGACTCTTGGAGTCGTTGGTCGTCCACAACCGAGCAGCATGAGGGTTACAGGTGGGCGGACCGCCGAAGAAAAAGAAGAGGCCCAGCACAAACTGTGTACTCAAGAGGGCAGCAACGAATGGCTCTGCATCTTCGGATGTGGAGTCATTACTAAATATTTATTCACTGCACTCGTCTGTATTTGTAGTAGTAGTTTGTATATTGGCCGTTATATCGGCCCAACGACCAGCAATATTGGGCAAAATCGTGGTTTGAATTAGTGTTGCGGATGAGACGAGATCACGGTTTGCATGGAATTGTAAATTTTCAATTCAGATCATCGTGGTTGCTTAGAGAATAGTGTTGCGAAAAATCAGACCGTGTTTCCTTTAAGATTGTTTTTATATTTCAAAATAGTGTTGCGATAATGACTGAGCGCGATTGAAGTTATTATTTTTTTAATTAGTATTGCAATAGAGATTGGGTCGCGTCTGGCTTAGTCGTGCGATCTATCGGATGCCTAAAACCATTCCGGTACCATCGGAACCACAGAGCAGTTGTGTTCTGTATTATGAGACCAAGGTGCACGGGAGTTTCTTCATTAAGTATTTAATAAAATAGTGTGGCGAACAACAAGCACCTTCCGCGTTTTTCAACATTCTCCCGACAATTTATTAATCTTAAACGATTAATATTGCCCACCTTAAGAGTGGTACTTTTTTTAAGTGAATTTTCTGTTCCAGGAATCGTCGTGGGATTATATTTCTAATTTATCAAAATAAAATATGTATACACCGTATTATTGTACCCTTTTATACTTACTATATGTTAACATTTTTTTTTAGTGTCCGTCTCACGAATCATAGTATTATATACTTAAGCATCGTTCATTTAAACTTAGGTCCAGATCTGAAAATATCTCTTCGTGTGAAGATCATCTCAACATTTGTTTTCCCTTGAAGATCATGAGAAGATTTTTGTTCGTCCGAAGATCACATGGAAATTCCTCCTCACGCGACGATCATCATTAGGCCGTGTCGACTTAAAAAATAACTTGTTTCGTTGCACATGCCGTAACCGAATGATAGGCGGTGTTAGTGCGAGGGTGCTGACTTGCAGTCAAAGTAGCCTTTTAGAAATAAATCGTGACAATCGGTATTACACTCGATAAAGTATTGTAAAATTACCAAGCTATAATTACTTCACTTTGCTCGCGCGTTCTTTACACGGACTTAGTATACGGC
Organism: Dufourea novaeangliae; assembly: GCF_001272555.1. Classification (NCBI taxonomy): domain Eukaryota; kingdom Metazoa; phylum Arthropoda; class Insecta; order Hymenoptera; family Halictidae; genus Dufourea; species Dufourea novaeangliae. The sequence continues at coordinate 901,808 of NW_015373901.1, read as the reverse complement.
GCTATGGCGTGTAGGTGTACTAAAGCTGTTTACCGATCCCTCTGGATTCTCCGGAGAATTCAGACATAGGTCGCGTTATGCCTTTGCTTGGCGTAGCTCCATAAGTATATTTGGATTCAAAGATAATCGTGCCGCGTCATTTCTGCAATACAAGATGATATAATATTTTAATTAAATTACATATGCTCATTGAGTAAACTTATAACATAGTATGTTCATATATATCTACTGTAGTTTACACTTAATAATAGCTTGGTATTCGGTGCGTGAATGACATGATGAGTGGTAACTCCATTTCGATAATCCCCTTCGTTTGAACGTATATTTCTGCGTTGCGATGAATGTAAGTTATTGTATGTGTATGTGCTTGTGTGTGTGTGTGTGTGTGTGTGTTCGGCGCGAGCGTACTAAGATTTAAGTTGATTATAACGAGACTAATTGTAAAAGGTTGATAGACGTTGAACTTGTGATTCTGTCTAGCTTCCTCGGGTCTCCATTCGCAGGAACCTCCACGTGGTAATACTTGGGCAATGATTATTATTTGGTATAAAATTGGCAATCTTTATTTTGTAGAGGAAACTTTATAGAAGGTGGCTATATTCTGTTCAAATTTTTAACCGTTAGTCTTCGATATCTAGTTTTCAAAATTTAAATGTCTTGATTTTTTAGTCCTAGATTCTTAGAAACAACTAATTATAACCTTCATTAATTTATTACTCTTGCACTTTTTTTGCTTAATCTTGATGTATAAAATATAAATAATTGTAACATTGAAAGTACATGCATGAAAAGTGAAAATTGTAGGGCCGTAATAGTTATATGATCTCCATTAGATTGTTCTAATCACACCGCGCTTTCTGTAATGAATAGTATGCGAGTTCAACGTGATACCGTATGTTATTCCCGTCGAATCATATAGATCCACGCAATATGAGTGGAATATATAACACTTCATTTGTGCTACAAAAATACTCAGAATTCATGCTTTATCGGTAACGTCGGGTATTGACACTAAAATGGTAAGGGGGCTTCTGACGCCCTCGAAGCATGGAACAGAAAATTACATTGCATGTTAGGTTTATTCTTACACATATCTCGTCTGTGATAATTGTAAGTAAGGATAGAGCCCAATGGATACACGTTTGTAATATGAACGAAGTATATAATGCTCCATTGGTGCTAATAATATCCTGAATTAATAGTTTGTCCCTTGCCGCGCGAAGGAGTGTTACGTTTAAAAATTACATTGGATGTCAGGTCTATAGTATATCTCGTCTGTGGTTAAAAGCACTATGAATAACTCTATGAACATCCTTTTATTATTTACCCCTGCAAGATGGCGTTACCGTAAGCTTCGTCTGGTCGCGACACATACCGAGCGCGCGCCGAAGTACAATTGTCGATTACAATTTGTCCGTCGATATGTGGAGAAGCATTTTTATAAAATATACATTAATAGTACACTTTACAATTCTATAAGTTTATTCCTCTACTTTATGTATTACTCCGATGAGATAATCATTCTTAAATATTTTCCACAGTTTTCTAAGTCACGTATAAGGGAAGGCGTGTGTACGCGTCCGTCGGTGTACTCCCGAGGGTTGCTTTTACGGGGGAGAACGTCAGAAGGCGACCTGACGTCACGCATGGTGCGATCGACCAATCGGAGGTGGCGTTCTCGCGACCAGTCAGTTTTCCGGCTGCTAGAGTAAGTGCGACGCCATATTGCCCGTGGCCGAGTGGTGGCGGCCTGTGTTTATATTCGTTTCGTTTTACCACGTTTCGACGGGCCACCGGGAGGTCTCGCGAGTGACGTGTCGAGCCGTGTACGTACGTGTCCGTCTACGCCACCCGTGAAACAGGTCGTCGATTCGCGTGACAATAGTGTACCGTGCGCGATCGTGTGGTATCGAAGTGACACGCCGTGCAATTGTGCTACTCTCATTCGCGTTTCTTCTCCCTTCCGTGAAGTAGTGCCGTTTACGACTCCCCCTCCCTGCCGCCCCCGTGGATCCACCCTCTGCCTACGACATTGTGTTCCGAGGTGCGTCAATCTGACCGGGGATTTATTCGTCGCCAGAAAAGATGCCAGTCCGTAAGCAAGGTGGTAAGCTCACTTATTCTATCGAAACAAAAGCCACCCTCCCAGCTTGTCGATTCCGTGGAAAATCCGGAATCGTCGAGTGGGGAGGGGTGATACGTACGGGTCACTCGGTCAGCTGTCATCTGGCTGTCAGTTGCATCCTTCTTTAGTCTCTCTCTTCCCCTACACCATCTCTCTCTCGCCCCCTCTCACTCTCTTTCTGTTTCTACTTAATACCGATTGTATTGAGTACCACGCGCGATGGCTTTTAATAAACTGACAGAACAACCATATGTACGACCATATATAACCGTCTGATCAACGGCACCCTGACGTAAAGAATTCACGAACTGGTTGTTATTGTTGGTTTTTCTTGTTCCGAGACCGAGTTGCGCACTACGCTCGACCTTGAATTGCATCGTTAATCTAAAGAGATCGTGTGTCTACGGAACAGAAAGAATACCCTACGATGTAATTTCGCGCGCGATTATTAGATGGGTTGTAACGTGCAATGTAACTTGTTGGAGTTTCGACCACGTGCGATGTTGCTTGGTCCGGGGTAGTGCGTGTGTCGTTTTGCAAACTTAGACAGTAATCCGTAGAAAAGAAGGGTTATTATTAAACCCTCGCAGTCTGTTCTGGTCAATATGACCCGAAGGGGATACTTACCTTCTATTCTTCGCGCGATATTACAATAATAATAGATATTTATAATCAATGAGTTGAACGTCGTACTACATATACGTAAGTTTAACAACGGTATAGAAAGCAAAGACGCATTGAATTGGGAATAGAATTGATAATAATATATAAAAAAGTTGAAAATTAACGAACACTTGGCCTAAAGTTTCTAGGAATTATGCGATTTCAATCATTCAATGTACGCAGGACAGGCTGTCTAAATTTAGGTCAAGAATCAGTAAAGAAATCGATATTATCACAGTAGGTGTTCCTCATGATATACATACATGTTTATTTTAAATAGATTTCGTACTAGTACTCTTTATAGATTGCGGTGTGGCTACAGATTCACACAATTTTCAAGTTTGGTAATTGTAGCTGTTAAATGAGCACACGTGATAAAAGATCATATGTAAAATGATATAAACAAGGTGGAAGGGATAACGTGATGCATAATGAGCATGATACATCAAAAATGTTACTATTAAATTTAACCGTAATTGAGGTGAATAAGTAGTAAAATACGAGGGGTTAAGAATGATAAACTTTTGGTTTACGCAGTTGATTTGTACATGTCCTACCATATTTCATTATCATTCGTCCTTTGAGAAAACATTATTTAAACGTAAATACCTTAATAAAAGCATTGATTAGACGGATTCGATGCACGATCTTCGGTCATATCAATGTAGGCCAGTGTAGAATGTGTTGCAATAATCACACGGCTGTTAGTTGGTTGGTGTTTGGACAGTGGCCAAGAAAACGTAATAATTTCAGCTCTGGCTCTTTTGCCACGGTTATGCGACGAGGAACTCACGGCCATGGGCTCGGTCGTCCGTACGTCGTTTTTGATCCCGAGATTTTCTTTTTAAATCTTCTGTGTCTACCTTGCGGTCGTCCGTAACGTGTTCATTTTAATTTCGAGCGAAGTTATTAGTTGTTCGATAATCATACACGTATTCACGATTTTTCCATCAAAGCGTTGTGTGTTCTCGAGCAAATAAACGTTCGACCTTGGCTCGTTCGTACTCTTGTTCGGTGTTGCATTAAATACACCACATCGTTGTAAACTTGGCTGCATTAAATTCTACATATAACGTGTGCAAGTGGACTCTGCGCTTACTAATGAGGAATATAGAATTTCGATGGATACTGAACTTTTAGTAAATTTTCGCACGTATTAATGACTGTACCTAAAGGCAACAGAGCAATTATACCTTAACAATGTAAATATAATTATATTTCTATTACACACTAGACTATATATTGAGTGGCGTAATTGTATAGTCACACTGTCAAACGGAATACATATCTAGTAACAACGATTTCGTTATACAATACAGTAAATGTATTTACTGATAACTAGACTTTAGATTTTCTTACAAAATGACATTTCATCAAGTAATTTTTAAAGACGGGCGCAAATATTGGAATTTCTTTCTTCTTTTTAATATCTTATTAGGTTAAGAATAAAATAGAAAAGTTGTTGTATTTGATAAAAATTTCGTCCTTTACTTGTATTTCACAGAGTGCTATAAATGCAAAAAATCCATAGTCTATGGATAACTATAGCTATTCTTTCAGTAATTATATATCATACTGCTTGTATGATTTTGGATTTCGTACACTGTGTAAATGTTGCTCAGTTATAAATTGTATTTACTAATGGTTTCGACGTAAGTTAAATGCTTAGTTCGTTACCTTCCAAAAAACTCATCCTCACGTGAAAAAGGAGATGAAACGAATCCGATGGCTAAATGGGGACTTTTCATAGCGCTAAATGCTCGTTGTCCTCTTGTGGAAGTACGATGAGAACGAGTACTCTTTCGTACCCACGTGCCAGCAAGCAATTCGCAACCCTCGACGCGCGCGGTACTCCGATCGATACGAAACTTATTTCGAAACCTTTGCCCGCGTCCCTGGAAAACGAATTTTTGCGCGTCAAACGAAACGCTCGTGAAATCGAAGCAGCACCTTCGAACGATATCACGCATGTTTTATAATTGCCATTAATAAATCACCGATAATTCCAACCGTTCTTTGTTAATTCCTTTTTTCCGCGAAGCAAACCAAATATTTGCCGAACAAACGAACAAAAAAAGAAAGGAGAAAGAAACAGATAACACGTTGCATGCTCTCCGAAGTACGATGAGATAGGAATGCAGGTGCAGTTCCGCATCGCGGAGTCTATCGTTCTCGTGGCAGAAAAAAAGCCCCAGCTCGTTACGAAAAATTTTTGGCAAAGGAAATTCGAACACTGTATTGTTCGCGATGACCTATTGCGAGGCTTCGACCATTTCATTTAATATTTCTGAATCCATCGTGAAGCCGGCTCGATCCTCTGTGCCCTTGGATTATGTCGAAACTGTTTCACTATTCCATCGGTGTCCAGTAGACTTGGGTCGTGTGTAATCATACATCGATGCTCTTTACAAGATTAACAAATGTAACGCTTTAAGGATGCATCGGAAATACAATCTTGGACAAAAGTGTATGAAATGTGAAATACTTGCACCTATATCTACGCCTTACGCATATTAAAGTTAGATATAAAGAATTCGAACGATAGTTTGAACATTAGTTGGATATAGGAACTTCGTACTATTTTAAAGGTAGGTCCAATACATCCTTAAGTCTTTAACTGAATTTGTACGTGTATCGTCACTTTCATTATTAACGTTTGTTAACTTTATTCTCATAGTTTTATACGGATTCAGGAGAATTCATCTAATTCCTTGCGTTGAAACCGTCCTATTACTTCCGGGGATGCGATTTCTCATCGTAGAAACGCCCTCGCGTGTTCAATTATACAGATTCACGTTTTAAAACGTGCACACTCGTATATTGGTTCTAATTAAAAATGCCCTTAATTATCATCGTTTCGGTGTGATTTAGAAATTATCACGGTTCGTTACCTGTGTCTGTGTGCGCACCGCGGTTTTCAAGCTTTGAGACGTGATGGACTGCGTTGAAAAAGTTTCTACCCCTCTCTACCCAGGTAGCCCGTAAGACGATATGAACGAGCGCGCGCGCGCGTGAGAGGAGGCTACACCGCGCCGATAGTTTTCAATTTCTGCGGTGCAGGCGCTTCGTAGGCAAAGACGAGGAGAGAGTCAAGGATGGTTTATGGGTCGGTGATTCGCTTACCCTGGCAACCAGCGCGAGGCTTTTATGCATGCCGATGTATGTATATTTTATATCCCGTCGGTCGCCCGTGTCTCTATGTAACGTGAACACCGTTTCTTTATACTTATGCCCGGCATGTTTGAATGCGTGAAATCGTATTAAACGCGAGATCAAATATTATAAACGCGTGTCATTCCCACACGGTGTTCCGTGAGGAGCGTGGTACGATCGCGAGAATGCAAATCGGGGGGCGTGAAACGAAATATTTGTCTGACTTGATTAACCCTAATGTGGTTCCGTTACAATGAAATATTTACCAGCACAATGTTATCGTAAAATGTGTTCATTTAAGTTTGTTGAGTAACACACAGATTTTTTGTCATGTGAAAACACTTCCTTTTATACCTTATTCAACGAGTCGAGTCAGTAATTATAAACAAAGGTAGGTGATTCAAATGAGATAGGGACTGAGACAGTTGCTGCCTGTATCTATTTTTTTTTTATGTATGTCCAGCGATTACTCTGCATCGAATGAGCCAATCAAGGTAAAACCTTTGGCATCTTGCAAGAAATTCTGTAAAGTGGTATCGTTTGTAAAAAAAATTTTCGAGTTTTTTATTATAAACTATTGTTTTCAATTAGAAGTGATGTCCTTCCAAATTGTTGTCCGCAGTACAAGTTTCCTTCGATTTTTTCTTTATGATTACTGCCTAAATAATGATAATGAAAACCATCTTACGTTGGTCCATTGGCCTACTAGTTTTGCATCGTACACCAATGATATATAAATGTATTGTTGTATTTTTAATTTTGTGCCATCTCCGAAAATGTTGCAATCTATGTAATATGCTATTTAGTAAGAGAAAATAAGTTTTCTTAACCGTTGTTGCACCACCGACTCGTCTCGTTGGACAGACCATAGGGTAAGAAAAGTATGTAATCACAACTACTTCAGGAAATAACTAATTATTCTCGAGTATATAAGGAACCAAGGAGACTTGCGAATTCTTTCATCAAACAAGTGTCACTTTCAGACTATCGGTCTTCTGAAGGTTAATTTGGATTTGACTTTGCTTTGTATTTTATCCTATTTTAAAGTTACACGGTAATAATAAATTTGAGGGAAAAAAAACCTTCCCCCGTACGTCGTTAAACTCCGATGTCGCTGAACACGCAAAAGTTCAGAGACTACGAGGGCCAGCCAAACGTTTGTGCGGCAGTTTTCATCGATTCCCTCTCACCCAACGAGATCCGACTTTTCGCTGTTCCCGCGTTCACCTGCGTCCGTGTGCATATTTTTAATTTATCTGTTGGCGCCTAGCCGTCCGTAGTGAGTTTCGGTACGTAAATTTGTAACGGCTCTCCGCGTGCTCGCACACAGGCGTGTGATGTATGTACCGCGAACCGGGGACGATATAGGACGAAAGGGGAGACAGCGTGGCTGATAATGAGAGCAATGAATGGGAAGTGGGGCGAGGGCTTATGTACTTACTCTTCGCGCGGAAATGCGCTCGCCGTTTCGCAGAAACCCAGGCATTTACTTGCCACCTCCTCTACCTATGTACACCTTTTCGCTACCGTTGCCGACGTTCAGAACGCCCGTACAATTGTGTTATTTGTTCGTCTGAACTTTTCTTTCTTTATTGTTGTATTGGGATGCGGTAAATTTTTTCAACGATTCCTAATTTCTTTTTAGGAATTCCGGTTATTGAATCGTGTATATATATGTATGTGCAATATGCTTTTCCTTTAGAGATTCTTATCGATTGTTGATTCAAAATCACATTCTTAGTGGATCCTGGAATTGTTAAAAGATTCTGTAGAAGAGTTTGTAGTAAGAATTGTAAAATAATTTTTGTAATGATTAGACGTTTTCTAAGTTTTTAATCCTTATATTTGTCTAACTTATATAATCCTCGGAAGGCGGACGATTTTTATGTTGGCTCAAACAGTGGTACGTTGGTCCGTTTGGATTCCCATGCTTCATTTTTTTTTAACCTATTTGCAAAAGTTTTGCCTTTTTGTATGTTCCCATAACTTAAAACAGATACTATAAGTTGATGAGTTAGATGGAGCTTAGAAAATTCGGGTCAAAAGGGATCCAGGCCCTGCCGTCTGAGTGTTAAATAATAATGTAGTAGTACTGGCCACTTTCTGGTCGATCAGTTGTCTCAGATGTCTCGGAGAAGAAACATCCTTCAATACAAATGCAAAGGGGCGTAGACAAGACAGCAGAAACGGTTTTCTATTCCACGAATAGCGAGTACAGGATAATCGTGCCCAGGTTGCAACTCGTTGCGAGGCGTCGATAATGAATCCGTCTAGGCAGGTAGACAATACTTGCGATTAAAATGTGTCGGAAGACGAGCACGGTGTAGGTCGACGTTAAATTGGATTCTGGCTGCTTTAGGTATACCTATTCGCAGCTGCACCTACACGCCGCCTGGGGAAGTTCCGGCAAAACAATTCGCGGTGGCTTCCGGTTCGCGTAGAGTTCGTTGATATATCATGGTATTGGTTTCAACTGTGAACTCGCTGCGCCGGGGGTTAACCGAGATCGTTAATGTTAGTTCGAACCGTGTATGCATATCGGTTCATCGTCTCATCATTGATCGGTCTTTTTTTTGTTCTTTTTCGGCTCTCTCGTTGTTCCCGACTTTATTTTCTTTCGTTTCTCTACAAAGTAACTCGTAATAAAAACAAGCCTCAAATGGAACGAACATCGTCTTTAGAGAACTATCAGACTATTATAGTAATTATTTACATACGTATTCTATATAGAAAACCTGCTGGCAGGTTCAGTACTGGAAATATATTCCATATAATATCACTCGCAAATGTACGGGGTACGCACAATTTATAGAGGAGCATAATCGATAAAGTCAAAAATACTTATTCAACTTATTTTGCCCAAGATAATGGGCTATACGTTTTTGCAATAAATGTTTCTTTTAATTCATTCTTTATTTTCATTCGTTAATTCGTTCTTTTATTTCGTTAGTACTGACAATAAAAGATATCGTGTTTAATATTCGAGTGATGTACTAAATATTTCCAGTATTGTATATTGAAGAAATATAATAGGAGAATTAACGATATCTGGTGAAAACTTTTGTTCAATTATAAAACATAGATTAATTTAATTGTTACGGGAACCTGAAAATCCTGACAAACTGTGAAAGTAGCAGCAGAGTGTTTTGGAACTATTTTGTAATTTTCTAAAAAACAGAAATGATTTTTTCTACTTCGTATCACCTGGTATACTTTGGTCTACCGAGTGTTAATTATTGAAATTCAATGTTGTACATTCGTATACATATGTATATGTGTGCACATGGTCCTGGACCAATCCCCCGACAGAATTAATTTTATGAGCTGAGCACGTCGTGCGTTCTATCTACTACATGAATAATTCTATCAACTTCCCGAGACCTTGCCTCGATATTAATCAACAATAATTAGCGGGAATCCCTTCCTCAACATCGCATACGCTGACCATTAGTGCTCGACGAATCACTGTACCGAATTTGCTACAGGTACGGATATTTCCTTCAAATATTCCATCGTGTACGAAATCCATTTAAATTGACAAGCAACCGACATGTTACTTCTCCCATTTGTAACGTGTTATTACAGCCCATTGTACATATTTCACGGAAATAAACGATGTACTGTAATAACAATTATAATTTATAATTAATACTTGTCATACCTATAACAAACAGCTGTCTACATCTCTTCACTAGTACGTTCAGTGATATATTACGGCATAATTATATAACACTTGTAATGACATCGGATTAATATTAGTACTAATGAGCGATTTATTATTTTCCTAGAATGGCGATGTTATTTGAATTCAGTACATCTGTTCCATCTCGTGCTTTATATAATGATGTGGAAGGTTGAATAATAGGATAGAAAATTTTGTTTATTCTGTCTGTTAGAAATAACACGTGAATTTGGTTAATAAGTTAGTGGATTATTTGTTTGTATCAGATCGGTATTGAACAGAAGATAAAAGAGGATACTGCGTTAAAGCATTCCTCTGCGTTAGCTGTGTCCATCGGTGCAGGGGCGAAGACCATTGACACAGCAAATCAGATATTACGCGTATCCATTTTCGTGGTAATGAGCAAGGTATGCCAGAAAATAGGAGCGTACGGAGAGCAACGCTGCTCCGAATAATATCAAACTGGGGTTGCATATTCGACGGCTGTCGACCCCTCGACATTGTACATTACGCGCTGATGTAGAATAAAATCGGAACGAATCGCGTCCACGTTGGTGCTGTGTAAACTGAAACGTTGGTATCGTCACTAACAGTCTGCACAGCACGATGATTAACATGCCATTAAATTACAAAACAGAAGACTGTCACCGAACGCGTTCTACGTGATATCAGTGCTACTACCGATGCACTATTCAGAACAATTAGAGGGTCATGTATTGCAGCCTCTGTATCCATCAGTACGTTGAATAATTTCTGGAAAGTTTTCTTTTTTGTAAGAATAGAACTATAGATGTTAGTATCTTACGGAATACATGTTAATTAATCATATCTGTAGTATTTGACTAGTTTCTTTCGCTGGATTGACGCAGAATAACCCCTCAGAATAGCGTTCCTCTAATTGTTTTGAGCAGTGTAGAAATAAGGTTAAATTGTGAAACGATACTGTGTCGTTTGTGTGGCTTTTAACGAATCAGTAACAACTTTTTTGAGCATGTCACACATTCCTTTAATATGCTTCTACTTGTGGAATGATTCAATGAAGTGATGCTCCGTCTAAATTTATACGGACGTAGTTACGGAAATAAATTGTGATTGATTGGATTAATGGATTCAAAACGTTCAATCATGTTCCTGTTCAATTATTACGGTCTCGTTGACAGGACGCTTCATTAATCTTTCTAATATTGAACGGGGTATGTTAAATTTATTCATATCAGTGAGTGTCGTTAAAGTCGTAGATTTAAAGTTTTAATATACCAGGCTGTTTTACGAATCTTTGCGTCCTATTCGACAAATTCCTAGATGAGCTCGTAACTATTCCACTATTTTCCACTATTTTCTATAATACTATTGCACTATTTTCTCACTAATTACTCTTTATTCGGTTACAATAGTGTTGGATATTGAAGATTTTCGGCAAAGTAGAATGAGTTTTTTATACCTTTAGAAATTAGCACTAAGTTTCCGTGCAAACACCTTTTATATTCACTGTAGATTCCTTTACAAAAAAAAGACTTATTTTGACAATTTAAAAAAATAATTTAACCTCAGTTTTCAGGAAACATTCAATTAATTTCCAACGTAAACCGAAATCGTCGAGTTATCATTAGCTCGATAAAAGTGTCGAGATGTCTGGTATATTTGGCATTAACGAGCGTCCGCTGCCAATTAGTATCGATACATTGGGTCTGGCTGGTGACTACGTTGGGGCGTATGTGGTATCGATTCGCGTGTCGAAATCACTCGTCTGTCTTTAGACTGGCGATTTGTCTGCGCTCGCGAACGGACATGCATTCTTTTTTTATCGAGGAAGTTTTCGAAGCTACTCGAATATTCCAGATTTTTTCAGATTTTCGACCGAATTGTTTTTTGTTGCTCGATGGAGAAATTTATTGTCCCATCAGGACGGATTTTTGCAAAAAAAAGACACGGAAATTTCGGAATTTTTCAGGAATTTCATAAAGTTCCACGGTACAAATATTTCATTAATCTCGTTTTAATAGTTTAATAATAACGGCTACCTTTGTCGCGCTTGCGTCAGTCATATTTTGGCACGGTCTCGCTGTGAAAGCAAACGAATACGCAATTGCAATTACTCGTACATTATTACGCAACTTACAATATTAATTCTCGTATGTATATTTATACACTCGAGCGGGTCGCGTGACTTTCATACGGCACGTCTGTAGATTGGACTGAAACTTATGTCCTCCTCTAGTCCCCTCAATAAGTTACTTCTATCCCTTATCATTTTCTTAAAAGAGACGGTGGCAGTGGAAACGACAATTACGCTCGATTGAGCATTTTAAAAGTTCGATATCCTTATGGTCGCAAAAGGTTCGTAATATTACAGAATCTCTGGAGTTCATCTACGAAATTACGAACGTAGGGAAACGTTCAGAAAACCGTGCACAAACGAAAGGTAAAAGGAGAATTTAAAGGCAGACGATAATAAAAACAGATGCACAAAAATCAGAAGGATAGAATAGATGGTAAAAAAAGTTACTAGGGTATATGTCCCATAAACTGCCACCTTAAAACTGTACCGTAACTTCATTTAATAATTCTACGTGTTGTTTAACCTACAAATCATCTCAGTTTGGAACATAATATTAGTTAACATTTCTTTCATTAAAGAAAATAATTTCATATATTAAATATGAAGAATTAATTAATAATTAATTACAATGTACGAGTAATGAATCCCAGTGTTCCTAGAACTGTCATCTAAGAAATTGGTGTAATTCTTATATACTTTAACATGTCATTTTGTACAATTGACATAGATTGAATAGTAAAATTACAGTTCTTTCGTCAGTGTGATTTCGCCGTCACTTTCTACTCACGTAGTCGCGTTTTTGACGCTCAACTTGCACTTTCATTATTCAACATTAATTTTTAAATACCAGGAACATACAAGTACCATGCATTTCCTTGTTTTTATATAAATCAGAATCCTAATTTATTAATAAAATGTGTTGTACCCAATTGTACACTTTTATTAAGTAAAATAAATAAAGTGGCTGTATTAGGGACACTTACACTAATCGGGACATTTACCCTACTTACTTCCGCAATTTTTTTTATTGGTAATTACATTACTAGTAGCATTTACCTATTGGTCGCGCCAAACGATAGAGTTCTTTTTTTATCGGTAGAATACGTTCCAATCTAGACATGGCCAAAAGTGGAGGTCAGACCGATTTTGCACCAAAGTCTTCAATTATGATCAAATTTTAACACACATAATAACAATTTCATTACACAAAGTCTACACGTGGTTCGGTACAACACACACACACACACACACAGACAGAAATATACACGTTCTACACTCAAACAAAGCCGTACCCTCTATAAAAGTGTCTGTATGTGGGCCACACACACGGGCCCACGCGTCGGTGTATCTTCGCACCGGAGCACACAGTTTAATAAAATCCTCGCACACATGAAACGTTTTATATATATATAAATACACTGTACGGTATATACGTGGTTCTTCTAATGTGGGGCGCAGCCGAGAATGCTAAATTTAGGGTAGGTTCGAGCAGTCGATTCTCGAATCGTAACCCACGCATATGTCGCGGGTGCGTCTGCCGAACGTTTCGAATCGGTTCCTCGGGGGTTCGCGAGAGTTTTCCTCTGTGTTTTCCCTCTGTGTCTGTGTTTCCGCGGTGTAAGACGCCGCGGCGAATAAACCGCGCGCATCAACGGGCTCGCGACAATCTCGCGACAAAGAGGGAACCTCGACGGAATCGCTCGTGGTTTCGCGCGAACAATTCTCCGTGTCCTCCTGGTGTCATCGAACTGCCACCACGTGTAGAGGCGTCACAATACAAATAAATAGTAAGCGCGCTGGACGGCTGCCAACACGCGCAATTGTCGCTTCATGAAATTGGAAATATATATCCCGATCGGGGCGGAATAATCGCTGGGAATTACCGAATCATCTTTTTTTATATATATGCATATACGACATCGCGGAATTTGACTGGTGTCTGGTTGTTCGATATATTATGCGTTATCGCGAATGACAGACCGTGGTTTCGTATTATCGACTTGTCCATTGATATTTCATTTGAAAGTAGAGTTTTTGAGCTGTTTAAAGGTGTGATTTTGAAAAGTGAAGGATTTATGACGAAAAAAATAATCGTTCGAGGAAATCTGTTAATTTAATAGTGTTTGCTTTTGAATGCAGAAAATAAGATAGTTCAAATTAGTTGTTTAATGAACACATCTCATTGAGAGATTTTAATAAATCCGACTTGAAGAATGTGTTTGATTGCATTTGATTTTCGATCGACACATTAAGAGCTGTGTATGTTACGGCATGATTGTGTCGAAAGTGTGACGACCGTCTATACACCGTCTAAACGTATGACGACATCTGGGGTGTCTCGTGTCGAGACTTTTTCAGACCCCCGTCTCATCGAGTCCACTTTGTGTCTGGTACGGTCGATGATCTCGTAACTTTTGCCTTGATTTGTTTTTTTTTAACTTTTTAAATTGCTCCGATATCGTTCGAGAACGTTGAAGTCGGGATTAGAGGGATCTTATTGCCAGACAGCTTCAGAAAACGTACAGTTTGAACGTTAATGTAATGTTAAAATTAGATTCAAGAGGATCATTAAAAGAGGCTGTTGATTGTCGACTGTATCTTCTGTAGATTGTTGTTACGGATAAGTGTGATTCTGTAATTCATCATGTGGGCTCCGGTTATTTCTCTTCTGTGGACTATTGTGTATCTAGTGCAACGTAAAGTTACGATGAAAAGTGTAGTGTATCCTTCATTACTGGACGCAACAGGTACTAATAATCCACTATTAACAGAATTGACATTTAAAAAAATTGTATTTTCGTGGAGTTGAGAATGTTTTCAACACTAATGCTAGTATGCTATTGAATCAAGAGTTTACTTAATATCAACACCTATGAATGAAGTAACTCGAATTACGACATTTGATAAAGTTTAAAAAAATGGCGGATATCTTCTGTATTTGTTACGTAGCAAATTTGGAGCAATATCGCAGTGACAGTTGCTTTAAATAATGAAGGCATTGTATCCTAAAGGCACATAAATGTAATAAGTCAAACCATAATATTCCATAGCAAGAATGGATCGATTATTCCCAGACCACGATTTACGGGCATTTCAGATACGCGAAATTGCGTTCCACTGGGTTAGCTATTAATGCAAGTAGTTATGTGATTTCTATTGCCCTTTCTATGCTCACTCGTGATTTACACGATTCACTATAACGTCGTATCAGATTCCCTGGAATTTGTTGCAGATTGGAGTGGCAATCCCGAATGTCATAGTAGATAATTAATTAGCAAATATCTGAACCAGCGGAATGTTTCTCATAATCTGTTAGATGTATGATTCGATAATAGCAGTGGCCTTCAAGGAAGAGTTAGACACCTGGAATTTAATTAACTATTTGTAAACTTAAATCTGCTGCGATGCTACTTAACGTTTTATTGCACTCTAGTGAACTGTGTTAAGATTTCGGGGTGATATGAATTGAAAGTGATAGTTTTCTACCTGCAGAAAGTATACTGCCAAACAAGGTCCTGAGGTTTGTATGAGGGTTATTATGCAAAGCTTAATATGTAAACAGTAATTATATTCTTATAGAATCGTAATATTTCAGTGAAATGAATTAAAGATCAAAACACCCAATTTAACATTTGAGTCCTGGTTATCCCATGATCAATCCTGTGTTACCAGACTCGAATTAGGGTAAACTAGGACCAGGAGATCTGAATCAGACGAACCCAGGCTCCAGAGATCCCAGTCACACCACTTCAGAGTCAAGAGGTCCTTTTTCGATCCTAGGTTGGTGTGATTCGGATCTTTCGACCTTGGGTTGATGTAATTTGGATGTGAACTCAGGACAGTGGCTTAAAATTCTTATTCGACACAGAAAGTTCGTTAAGCACCAATTTGTGGTGTACTCTCCTTTTTCGTGTCTCATATGGAAATCAAGTCCTGATTACTACATGTACTTAAACTGTATCAATTTTTGAATTCCATAAACATTTTTCTTGCTTCTTTTAATGTGAAAAATTACACTTCAGTATAAACTGTAAGTTTGTGCTTTTGGATGATAGAATCTGTTATAAGAAATTCATTAAGTTAACAATGAAAAATAATTGGATAACCTTTGCTAATTGATCCGTATACAAAAACTTCATAGGAGAATTGAATTTCCTTCGAATGTTTTCTGATTCACTGGATATAACTATGCTTATTAAAAGATCTGCACTGTTCGACGAATGATGAATCAACTCGATAAAGTGATCTTAATATCCACCGACTCGGTGAGCGGGAGTCTAAAATTTGAAACAGAATTCCATGAATAAATTAACATGTTCTCTGTACATGGTCTGACAAACATACGAGATATATATAGATTCTCAGCGAGAACTCGATAAGTAGATTAGCATAACAAATATTTTGGGGGGATTCTATTATCACAATGACGTAATTAGAAATTTGGATAGGAAGAATTTCAGATATCGATATGAACTCACCACGACGAAGATTCCATAGTCAGCATAAAGAATGCAGCTTTCAACAAAATCATATTTTAAAATAATACAAATCTTAGAAGTTTGTAGACAGTTAAGTAAACGCTTCGAAACACAAATTAACATAACGAACAGCGAATACAGAAATTCACAGCCGCGGTGAAATTCAAAACAACCACCGAGCGGCTCGAGCTAAAAATTTTCAACACATTTCACCGGAACAGATTGGCACTTTGTAAAAAACTTAGACTCTCGACAGTCGGATTAACATAATGGAAAATCCCAAGACCCAGGATTAGTCTGATAAAAATTGGCAATAGTAAACTTCTCGACCGGCACCTGGTGACTTGACCGTCGCGATGTAAGATTCCAGACAGAATTGGTCGAATAAATTGGCATCATTAAAAGTTCGAGACAGCTCCTCGCGCCTGTTGCATTAGCATAGCAGAAAATCCCAGACAGTGTTTGACGAATGGATTGGCAATAACCGGAGCTACGTCTATCGACTTAAATTCTTTTCGGGTTTGGGTGCGCTCATCACCGAGTTCCCGTCGGTGTTCCCGAGCAGCTGACACCTCGAACTTTCGGAAGAGTTAGCCAGTGAAGTAGCTCGTAGAATTAAAGTTAATTAACCCAAGTTAATTAACTAAAGTTAATTAACTCAAACGTCAAGTGTCCAGTGGTGGGGCTGACGTCTGAACACTCAGTACCGAGGAGTGTTCGAACACTCATTGATGATTTACTGTATAGAGTAGTTACGTGATTGCCAAGTATAGAGACTTTACTGTATATGGTACTATGTAAAAGGATGACGCTGACCTTGAAATCTCCGAAACAAGTTCATTCATTACGTTCGAAACCAACCAATTGAGTCTTGTGAAATTTTCAAATTTTGTTCCATCGTGGAATACACTTGGCTTATGTTCGAGGATGTTTGATTCGATCACCAGCCCATCGCTACCTACCGAGCGACCGTGTCTCCTATTCCGTCCTCGTTTCGTCCAGTTGTTTCCTCTCTCGCGTTTTCTTCCTCCTTCTGCGCGTTTGTCTTCGAAAATTCGCTCGGTGTTACCCAGACATGACGTAGATCCCGCTATTCTGGTGATCGTGTGACGTCGTCCTCAGGGTGTTCAGAAATAAACTCGAGTAGCAAGGTGCCTCCCGCTGCTGGTTCGTTCGTTCGTTCGTGTGACGGCCTCTTTCTCTCTCGTCCACCTCTTTTAACCTCCATTCGTCACTGTCTTCCTTGTTGGCCCGCGGTGGTTCGCGTGGCCGCCCCGACACGACCGATTATTGTGTCACGGACAAGCATCAAAGCAGAAAATTAGGGGGGGGGGATCAAAATTATAAATTTGTCTGACATTGTTCGGTTACGCTCGACGAACAAACGATCGCGATCCCAGTTCCTTGCTCGGAGAATCCTGACCGAGACGAGCTTTCTGTATTTCTGTCGTTAAAACGATTAATACGCGCTTTTACATAGTTGGCAGACGGTCCGCGTAACCTTGCGCCACATTTTCGTATAACTGATATCGCCCGCGAATTCCTACGGCCGCTATTTTATCAACGTCGAATTCGAAACCGCTTGATTACATTTAATTGCATCATAGATGAGGCAATTTTAACGTAGAAATTATGTATATTCGTTAGCTCGGAAAATGTAGGTAATGGAGAAAGTCGTTCACGAAGTAAGTAACGATAAAACTTGCTCTCGTTGAGTTCTCGTGATAGTAACACGAAAACTGATCAGTTGTGAAGATATACTTCGACGATTATTAGCAACGATACTGTTCGATACGAGAACTAGATGGTATAAAAATGTTGTTGGGTAAATGCACACTCGATGTGCATGCGTAAAATGCGGTTTACGGTTACCTGCACACCGAGTCCAACAGTAAGGACGTTTATTGCGCTCTGTATATTTTTATCTGGATTTACGGTGCTCATTGCGGGCATACTTAACGAACTCTCCGCCAGGCTTGAATCTTTTACATCCGTACTACGTGTTATCGGTTAAGAGTTTGTTGTAGTGTTCCTTTTAACTGAATGGGCTCTCGAACGCTTTTGTAATCACCTATTTTACATAACCATGAACCGGGTTTTCGTTCCTGACTGAACTGCACATCTGGTGGTGGGTCCGCGAACAAACTGTTTCTAAAAAGTGTCAATAGTAATGTTATTATATAGACATTCGTGTGAGGAAATCATCAATACCAGTAATAATAAGTCATCCTACTTCAGTACGTAGACGACGCCCAGTATAATAAACTCATTGTTGTTCGTATGGCAGTTGCAACAGAATCATAAAATCCGATAAAATCTCCAATATTCGACATCTTTGACTTCCGCGGAAGTCAGTCCAACGACTCGAGGCCGCGGCGTCTCGGTCGAGATACGTGGCTCGGTCCCAGAGCAATCCAAACAGTCGGTGGCAGCCTACATCTGTTTGTTGACGAGAGTCGCGCCACGGTGTAAACGAGCGGCTCGCGTCGCTCGTTCGCCGGCGACAAAAATTTAATTAGAGAGATGCGATTCACTTTAGACCAGTGGCGGTGGCGGCTTTTCTCTCGTCGCGATAATGAAGTAACGCCGGCAGCCAGGCCACTTGTGGTTACCGTCTGAAGGAGGACGGAAGAGAGGTGGCGGTCGAAGGGGACGGTAGAAAGGAGGGCACAAGGTTGGACCTAGATAGGGACATTTCTCTATTTTTCCATCGCTTCTGAGCGAACGACGGACGGTTTTTGCCACGAGCCCGCTGCATCGATCTGCCTCTTTCTTGTTCTCTGCCTTCTTGCGCGTTTGGCTTCCCTTGGCCCTACCGGGTTCCTTTGGCTTCCTCTCGCGCCGCCGTCTTCCCGTCATCGTTTTTCTTTTCCTTCTATTTCCTCGACCCTGCCTCCACCGTCTCTCCACCCTCGTAAATACATTTCCGCATGGAAAGCGGCACTTTCAAACTTCGCGAACCTTTCCTTCCACGCATTTATCTTTTATCCGTTGTAAATGCGGTTGCCTCGTCCCCTGGTTCGGCTTGTCTACGCTCGTCCCCGTCTCACCTCGATGCCCGGGAAGAATAGGAATTTACTTTTTCACCCCGCAATGGAGGCGGGATGAAAGTCAACGTTCCGCCGCTCGGGATAATGGAACTATTTTTGTGTAACGACGACTTTTGCCTGGTCGACCTAGGCGTTATTCGGTTTACCTCTTGCTGGTCTGTTTGCACCTTGGTATGAGATAAAACGGTGTTTGCGTAAGTAGCTGTTGAAAGCTGTCGGGTGCAAAATTTTATTAGCTGGAAGATGAATTGAAGAATTTAGGGATTCACACGGATTTGTGGTGTATGGGTCTTAACCGTGGGAATGAATGAATTAGAGCTGTACTGTAGAACATCGATTATGAGAACTATATAATTGGAAGACGAATTCCTTGGAATAAGCGGGTTTTCGGGTAATCGGTTCGAGGAAAGCAAAGTTTAATATGTATATATATCGTAAAACAATTTGAAGCGAAGTAATTTTGAAACATTGATGTTTATTGCATGGAGAATCGCTTAATAATACAAATGAACATTTGAACGGCACTTAGTGACCATTTCTTCAGGTTTGTCATTATTTTCTTCAACAAAAATAGACGAAACATATGTTTTCCCGTGTTTTTTTTAACCTAATTATTTCAGATAACATCCGTTATTTGTTCTGTGTTCTGATAATTGATATCTGGGGCGATCGGCGTTTCTGATAATTGATAGTCGGTAATTGGTGTTCTACTGTACTAAGGGTATTCTGATAATTAGTGTCAGGGTCTTTATGAAAATATCAATCTTTAAAATTTTATTTATGAAAACTAGAAACAAGTCGAAATTTCTTTACTGTATCAAAGGTTCTATCAAGTGCCACATAAATTGAAACCTTCACTACAATTTATGAAATTCTTTACTATAGTGAATTTTTGAAAATTAGGTACGGTATAAATGTATAAAATCCACAGTTTACTGATAATTATCGTGACAAAGCGAGCTACGTAGAAATCGTTTCGAAGTTCCCTTAGAGGGCGGATAGAGCTACCAATAAAATAATAAGAAAGAGTAAAACCACGATTATTGATCAGTTTACTTTACATTATCATAATTTTCAAACTGTGTACTACGATATGATTACTTACACGGATTTTTTTAAAATTGGGGCACCGAAAGTTCAATAAACGAGAAAATATCGACTGACATTTAATTTTATTTAACAAACAATTTTACGTTGAATGGAAAAGATATTTTCTATTAATTACTACCTTGTTCGCTGCGAAACGCAATCAAACGTATTGAATTAAACTGGATCGTGATTGAAATTGATATCGTTCGACGGGTGTAAAAGTGTTCTGTATACGAGGCGTTCCATATAATCGAATTTAAAATTAAACGTTCCCTCGAAGTCATTGATACATGCATGAGGAAAGACCCAGTTACATATACAATTACCACACCTTTCCTTCTCCGTATCATCGGATATAGGATAATCGATTGTTTTCTTCGCACGTTCGCCCTGTTTTTGTTACTCTCTGTAATTGAATTTCGAATTCGCCCGGGCTTGGCTGAGACCTGTACAACAACGAGCTTCTGTCTCTCTCTCTCTAAGGGAAAATTGATCAGCGATTCCCAGGATTTAATTAAACTCAACACTTGGACTATTTACGGAGACGTAAGAAGCGCACGTTAGAATGCTAATAGTGCTACATTACTTTAAGCAAGATAGCGGTCCGAAACCAAGTACAGTTTTTGCAAAGTCGAAGGTCATACTGACCTTAGTAGATGCTGACACAAATTATGCGAAACACTATGATCCACTAGATAGTGGATGTTAGAATTCTCCCAATAAATTGTAATATCATTTCATAAGCAGAAATAATAGAAAACGTTGCATCACATGGGACTGACAACGCTATTATAGAGAGCAATGGACACGAATTTGCGATCATTTCATTGGCTCATGGCTTACTTTTCCCTTGCTTCCTCCCACTCGTTCATAAGTATTCTACTTTCCATTCGTAGGCAAGAATGAAGATAGGGAGATAAGAACCTTCGTTCTGCATCTTGGAACAAGATGCGGTTAGATAAGAAGTCGGCATAGTTAATTACTCCAAGATTGGAGGAAGAATTCTAGACCAAGCACAACCAGACCCTCTTTATTCCTCAAGATAAATACTGTCTTTCTACCGTACTTCTTTCTTTACATTATATTTCCTCCTTTCAGAAAAAAACAATACCTTTTCAGGAATCGATTGTATACTTTCTCAGAGAATAATTGCTCACTAAACATTCTACAAAAACCGTCTAGTGTTGATTATCGATACGCGCCGAAAGGTTTCAGAGAGCAAAGGATAATTAGGCGTTTATTGTAACTATCGAGAAAAAAACACAATACCTATTATCAGGTTCTCGCATGCTCAAATTCTTTTGTTCCGAAAGGAAAAACCTTCGAATTGCTTTTACCCGGCGGTGTACCGTGAATGTTTTCTGCACTCTTCATTACACGGTGAATTTTTTACCGTGAAAGCACGCAAAGCTCACCCCTTTACACCCGCGCCCTCTTTCTTTCACGTCTTCGCATCGGCGGATTTAATAGCGCTCCGGGGGGTTAACGGGCCGGGGGGTATTAAAATATTTCTTTCCAATGGCGCGGATGCGTTCTCGCGGCAACCTGCTTTTTAGGCTGCGCTTTGTTTCGTTTCCCGGTGCCGCAGAAGGCAAACGTTTAATTCTTTGGCTGAAATTTGTAGTTCTAATCAGTTTATTCTATCCGATCGGTATGTGCTATCAGGAACAAACGACGTCAGTTGTTAGACTAGATATTGTCTTTGCAATTTTACCAATTAGTGGATAACTTTTGATCAATACAATTTAGAAAGAAAGCATAGAACTTACATAGAAACAACAGAACTTAGAAACAATAGAAATCATAGAAGTTACTTAGATAGAAACAATAGGGAGCAAAGGATTTACATAGAACCAGTAGAGCTTAGAAATAACAGACAGCATAGAACTTACATAGAATCTTGTTGTCTCTGAGTTTTGTTGTTTCTACATATGTATACATACATACAAGTTCTGTGCTTTCTATTCTTTCTAAGTTCTATCATTCTTGTGTAAGTTCTGTTGCTATATAATATTTTTACACAACATTTTTTATATTAATACTTTGAGAACAAATAAGAATATGGTATCCAGTTAACAAAGTTAAAAAAGGGAAGATGGTAAAATTGTGTTGTTCGCCAGTGAAACGTATCAACCGCTCTCTATAATTACGTTGAAAGATCTGAGCGGTGTGACTATAAAGATGGAATTTCATAAATCCAGTGGTAGCACTTGAAATTTATTTCATATCTCCACGTCAGTAATGAACATTTTCATTTCATCTATACGTTCTTATATATGCACAACTCTTATAGGGCACCTTAACACCTTGTCTTAGTCACGGTAATTCTTGAGATGGTAAATTCTGTTTTTCTGCTTAGATTTACCAGTCAGACTGTGGTTCGCAGTTTAGTGGATGTCTGTTCTTCTAGGGTAGTCGTATTTATAACTCCACCCGTAAATGGAATTTGTTGTGCAACTACTGGCAACTCCGGAATCGAGTTTGGAGAACCAGAATTCGGTGTACCAGGGATAACAACCGACGAACAGTCGGAATTTCAGGAGAATTCTTCCCCGGCGAATATTATCCGAAATATTTTTATATTCCACAGGTTTGACGTAGACGGAATTAACGACACGCTTAGCGGAGCAAGGAAATTCACGACGACACGTGAAATAAGTTAAGTTTAATGAAGTACTTGTCCCGGGGGACGAATAAATTTTTGAACTTCGCCAAGATCTATTCGATTATCTTTCCAGGATATGTGGTCGACCTGGGGCCAATTCTCTGATCGTTTTTGTACGTGATCTTTGTGCAAAAGGTTAAAACGCCAGCGGTTCGACGTACGCTGGAATAATCCCCAGAATCCCGCAAAGCAAACTTCATAAGTTTCTTTCCCGCGTCGTTTTTACGTTTTGCATATTACACGTGTCTCACACGAACCGTAAATGACGTCTCCTTCTCCTATTGAATACTGAAAATGTAACATGTATGTTACGCTACCATTTTTTATGGTTCGTAATTTATAGAGTATCTACTATTGACTTTTTGTCTTAAACTCACTTTGAAATTTTACCTTACAAAAAGGAAGTGGAATGGATTTGTGTGTATCATGTTTTTATTGGAAGCTAGGTTTTGCCGAATAGGAAAGATTTATTGAGGTATTAGAGGTGGTTGTGGTACTTGGTATCATTGAGATAATTTCTTACATACTGGGATATGAATTCTGTAGTAGATTTATTTTGAGTTGAAAAAGTTGAAGTTATATTGCATTTCTTTTTTTAGGATTCAAGAAGAAGGTCTCGGTTAAGAACAAAAATTATTGCGAATTGAATGAAAGAGATGGCAGTACATAATTAAGAAAAATTAATTAGATCTAAATGATGTATTTAAATGATTGTTTACACAACACTCGTACTGAACAAGAATAGGAGCTACTTTTTACAGGCTTTTTTCGGTATTTGGCTGTCGATTGTCTTCCGTCTCCGTCTTCTATTTTTGAGGAAATTATAAGACCACAGACCTAATTACTTCGTCCTCCGCTGTACAGGTAACGTTGGGGATCCATAAATTCGTATTCTATAGTTTCATAATGGTCCGATGTAGGTCAAGAGTGACGTCTCGTGTTCAGTATTCGAACAGAATCACTTTGAAACATTTACGAAGTGAGGTTCTCTCTTAGGACTTCTTCTTGTCCAGTATTTTCTATTGTAGCCCTTACGCTCAAACAATTCATGATACTGTTCGCTCAAGGACACCTTATATGTTAATTATATAATAAGGAAATTTGGTTCATAGTCTTTGAATTTAATTTTTAAATTATTTCGATGCGTTTTGAATTTGTATCAAAATGAAGAAAATTAAATTCGATTCAATTGCCATTTTTACAAGACTTTTGCTTCACTGTTTTCTTAAAATGAAACGGAAACGGGTCATTACTAATGGAGGCGATGTTATTTATTTGAAAATGGAGTAAAAGGAAAACTGTGATTTCTGAAAAACGACCGAGTATATTCAAAGGTGAATCGAGGCAGTCGCCCGTGATTTCTCCCTTGTTCCTCAGTCGTCCATTTCCGGAACAATCGGGAAGAAAGATCTCATTACCTCTCACCCGGATATAACGTCGTTCTCCTTTGACGCCATCCTCCGATGGATTCACTTCGTGCAACCTCATAAACGATGAAAATAGGTCAGGGATGAAGTTATTCCACGCTGTAAGAGGATCGTTGCTTCCTTTGTGTTGATATTGCTGTCTTAATAACTTATGTCGCAAAATTCCATCTTAATTTCCTCCGCCTTCCGTGGAAAGTTCGTTCGCTGGGTACTTAATAGTACGTTACTGCGTAAAAATCTGCTTCTGAATGAAAAGTTTTCACGTTTTCTACGAGCAGTACACGATACTGTGCCTTTGTTAATTATACAACTAATTTTTAATGAAAATGTAATATAGTAATTGACAATATTAAAACCGTAAATTATCGAAGAGTGTAGCAAAATTTGATAAAAAATGTAAATGTCTTTTAATACATAAATTTATCGAGTTTGAAAATTCTGTGTGTGCTCTGCTCGAACTCTGACTTCATGATTATGTAACCTGTTCTAATGTGTATGCCTGAACTATTCGACCGAAATAATATATTCGTAATTAACAAAACAATTTCCGTATTCTGTTACAGGTGAGTGCGACCAATTACTGGGGTACAACATCGAAATCATCACAGATGTTACGTATCGTCCCACACGAAAACACACAGGTAGGAGACAAGCATCATAGAATCGTACATTCCAAAGAAATATTCACATTACAAAGAAACTTTACAAACAGCGCGTAACAGTTGCTATTAACATAGAGGAACGCAAGTACCTATACATATACATATTACGAACGATATACGTCTACCTTTGAAACATTTTTACGATTCCAATGTAGATCTACATAGGTACAGAAAGCGTACGTTTCTGTTTATATTTCCGAAATTATATGTCTCGAAAAATATTTTGCTTGCATCACTGCTGGAAATCATACGGATATGACCGGCTTCATAGACGATAAAGTTCAAGAGGAGTAATTTTTGGAAGCATTCGCGTTGTTTGCCTCTTGGCTGGGCTTTACGAGTCAAGAAAAGCGTCATAGGATCATTGGTTACCGGTCAAGTCGTATTGCACTCCATTGCAGTGGATGCACACACGCGAGTGCTCCTTTTCACGTGCACGGGTCCTCGTTGGTGTTGGGGCTTGGTACAACGATTGGAACGGTAGCGTCGTATGAGATATGGGGCCGTTAAATTTGACTGCAGTCCTGCGGCTTTACACTTCCTTCTGCCGCATACGCGACGAACCGAATTTTCGTTTAGAACGATTATGTCGGTATTATTTAGGTCCTTATTTCTTGCAAAACTATATTCTCTGCTTCGTGTGAAAGAATTGTTCAATAATAAAGCATGTATTTAATATCTTGCAAACCTTTTCGCGGATTCAATGAATACTTCAAAGAGATGAATGTATTGTGTAGGTCATTATTTCTTGAAAATTATGACATCAGTTCTGTGTGAAAAAATCGTTCAATACTGAAGAGTAGTATAAGCAGTAGAATACTTCAGAGGAATGAATGTTAGTTTGTCGGTCATGAAAAAATAGGGACACCTTTAAAAATATGAATCTTGTTAGTTTTAGGGCATGTAAGGCTATGAAGTTCTCACGGTTATGCATACTGTAGATGTATGTGTGAATTAGAAATTTTAAAAGACCAGTTAGCGAATACAGATAAATTTATAGGTAATGCGCATAGTTTAGTAGTAAATTCATTAAATAGAAGATAATAATCGTTCGCTTTCGTATATCATGTTCGCTGTTAATAGTGTTTGAGAGTTCCAAGTGGATGTCATGTCTTCTTGGCGATCTATTCCCATGTTTCATCACCAAAGGACTTTGATGACGCATTTGATTAGATCCCTAATGAAGCTCGCTGGAATCCCACTAAACGTCGAAACATACTCCCCAAAAGGCTTTCGCTGCGATACATCAAAGAGTACGTAGCGATTATAACATCGAACAGTATAGAAGCTATTTCTTCCTACAATCAGTATTCATCGAGTTATTTTTTCTTTGATGTCAATCTTCTGCATATGAGTGAACTTCAGAACGATTTATAATTGTGATATACATTATAAAAGTAATTTTAAAAGGCAGTTTTTTCAACGCATCCAATGCATCCGTCGTACCTCAGTTAATAATCATAAACGAAGCGTTTAGATAAACTCTTTGCAAATCTGGGTCAATATAGACTCAAGCACTGCCACAAGAGGTTTAAGAAGGTAGCATTATCGCAATCGTTCCATGTTCTGTCGCAAGATTTGATTTTCATTACGAATTCATCAGCGACAGTCCTTTGGCAGTAACGAAGAGTCACGAGCAACGTTTCCAGATTAGAAATACGAGAACCACGACAAAGGCAAGGCAGTTTGCTCAGAGAATCAAGCCCCGAACAGAGATATATGTATACCTTGTGCCGCCCGTAGGTACCGAGACGCTATAGCCTTGATTTCAACGGAATGGTAATGCTGGTCCTCCCCTGTGACAGAGGATGCAGCAAGGTAACTTGCGCGCAGCGTCACAGCGGGGGGATAGTTCTGTAGAAAGGAAACCCGGAAAATGTCACGCGAAGCATTTCCAATTTCCCCCAGCCATTCCTGTATTTCTCCTGTTTTCCGTGGCAATGATTACAATCGGTGCCGGGGATCTCGTGTTACAATCTTCACGGAACGATATGTCATTGGAGGAGAGATGATCTGCCAAGTCAGCACTGGCACCCAGTTTTCCACCATTCGACGAATCGACGACTTTTCCACGTATGTACTCTTTCCGATCCTCTTGTTTCCACGGTTCTCGCCATTCTTCTTTCAGGGACACTTGCGCCGCTAGAAATGGCTAAACGTACATACACTGGAATCTTCTCGATTCTTCGACAGATAGTCCCTTTTCATTGAACGTTTGCCTACGCCCTTAGAGTCCATGGTACTGACTTGGAAATTCTGTCGCTGTGAATGCAAGTGTCGTATTAATTAAACTCGTTTGAGATATCGAAAACACAATTGAACGTCATACGAACGATTTTATTATCCAGTTGATTGCTTTTCTACACCCGGCGAAGTTCATTTGGTCTTAGATCTTCGGTGCCAAGGCAGTTAATTTCCGTGGAATGGAGTCAGACACGTAGAAATTGCCGGGTGCACCGGCTCGTTAAGTTAAATACACGCGTGCAGACGTGAAACGCTGGTACTGAAACCGCAATTGGTGTTCCCTTGATGTACTGGTCCCCGTCTTCATGAATATTCATCCTCTTCTCTCCTGTTATGAACGTCGTAAACAAGAGTTACGTTTCTTCTTCCTGGGTGCTGAACGAGAATCCAACGCTCCCATGCACCGAGCGTCCAAATGCGCGGACAATTAACGAATTTCGACGATACAGCGAAAAACGGTGAAAATCCGTAGAAACGGATCGCGTAACGAACAATTTAACCAGCCGCGATGTCACGTCGCGAGATTCGTGAGCCGCGGGTTAATAGTTGGGAAAAGTCTCTCGTGGATCGGGCCAACCCGGAGGTGTGGTGAAACAGTTAATTTGGACGTTGTCCAATAATTCAGCCAAAAATGGACCCCCTTTGACTTGGCCAAATCGAATGTCGTAGATTCGAAATCGAAGTTTCATTAGTCGCGATATTTCGGTTCACGCCACGGGACTGTTCCTTCAAGGGGGTATTCTACTGTGACATGCGAATTTGTTAAATCTTTTTATTTTTTCAAATTTGGGTTGAAACATTAAAGTTTTTAAAAAAATGAAGTATCGATTCTTGCGATTTTTTTAGTCCTTTTCGGGCTGTGAAATTAAAAAAGGAAAAATATTTTGGTTCAATTCTGATCGGTCAAGTAGAATTTGAAATATGTGGCAACCATTTTCCAAAATACCGTTTTAAGAAAAACGCGTTTAAAGTTTTCATGTGGTGTAGACCCGTTGACCTCTATTCTTTTATAGTTCTGACAATTTTATGAATTTCGCCATTATGCTTCAGGAACACATTTTCAAGACTCCAAACTATAAGAAAATGAAGGAGAAGGAAAATCGATTTTTGTCGGCTAGTAGAATACCCCCTTAAGGATGCGACGAGGCGAGTGATCGTCGAAACGCGACGATCTAACTGATGACTGGAACCAAGGACTCGTAACCCGTCTGTTGTTGTTGCATGCGCGAACTAATGAGACAATTATTTAGTCGCGCCGAGGGATGTAGACACTTCCAGTTTCAGGCTTGCAGCGGATAGTTTAACCGGGATCGATGAGTACCAACCGAGTAGACGTTAAACCAACCCTTGGATTACAATCTTCATTGTATACAGGTAACTCCAGTATAACACGGCATTCCCATAATACGGTTTCGTTCTAACACGTTTAGGGAATTGGGGAAACACCCGAATAAAGACGGTATTAATATAACACGGTTAAAGAATTGGATAGAATACAGTAAATCCTCGATGTGTGCTTGAAGGCACCTCGGCAGTGAACATTAAATATTTTATAAACTAATGGTCATATACGGTTGAAACAAATAGTATTGGCTTCAGAATTCCAAGCTCTATCACCGTGGTAAACCTCATTAAAAAATCAACGTTACACCCGCGGACCTCTCCTGGTCAGTGCTGAAGGGTCTTCGAACATTCATCGAGGATTTACTATAGTGTAGTTCTGTTTATTTCTGGAAGCTAATACTGTTTTTGTTTGTACGTACCTATATACTAGTTCTTTGTTTCGTATAATATGAATTTGAATAACACGACAATTTTTAGGAACCTAACCATTGGTTATTATGGGGGTTACTTGTACCTTAAATTTTTACTACATATATTGGTAAAACGTATTTGAGCAGTTACACCCTCAGAAAAAATGTATGCAGTTTAGATCAAGTAAATTGTTACAGTGTATCTGTGATTATTATTTTGATCTGATATAGTCAGATATAGTCACATAATTGTACATTCGATATAATAATTTCCATAAATTCGATACCGAAGCCGCGTTGAAAAAGGTTTATTCTATACTTATTGTACTGTTAGAAATGTGGGTGATAGAATGTCATGTACCAGTTACAAAGTGACCGAGAGTACCGACAAGTCTGGCGGACAAAGGGACTTTAAGGAGTCTAGTTAAAGTTTCTTACGTCGTTATATGTAGTCGTCGCGGCTGCAAAATCGCGGAAACCGTATCGTGGGCAAGTTCTCAACTTCATTATAACACAGCGACAAAAGCAGAATGGTGTCATTAAATAACAATTACTTTCGCTGTCGTATCTGATTTCGCGTAATTACAGATAAGTTTTCTAATTCCGTAAAACATTAAGTAACCATTAATTTTCTTTTACTCTTCTCTGCATACCTTCAGTATTTAACGTTCTACATAACAGTGACGCATGAAATATTCCATATTTTCAATTCTATTTAAGTCATTCTACATGGTCCTCTAAAAGTCCC
Organism: Dufourea novaeangliae; assembly: GCF_001272555.1. NCBI lineage: Eukaryota > Metazoa > Arthropoda > Insecta > Hymenoptera > Halictidae > Dufourea > Dufourea novaeangliae. Next base: position 872,009 of record NW_015373901.1, on the reverse strand, counting down.
GGAAGGTGTCAAATATCTCTAAAATAAAGCATTTTTAAAAAAAAAAAACGATCCTTCGAACAGTCGTCGATGGTTTACTGTACTTCTAAAACGTTCGATTTTTCTCGTTGTTAGATCACTTTGTAGAGGTTTCCATGAAATGTAGTCATTTTAGAGACGATTAGCCCCCCCCCCCTCTTCGTTTGGGTTTACCAAATTAATTCCGGTTGTCTCTCACCTGTCATGTCACGATGTCCCCGTAGGTACTCCTTTCGCATTGCGCCCGGAACGTCTGATATGACAATACACCTGTTTAGTTGCACGGCTCTCAGAGAATTTCTGCTCGGCTACTATTTCGCCGTTGAAGGAGACATCGCGATTCCGATTGCGGGTTCACGGTTCACTCGTGCGCGCGGGGGTACGGAAGGACATTCTCCGATTCTCCATAGTTCACGTGCGTCGGTGTCGCGGCAATTATAGCCGCGTTAGTTTTGTCTGCATTGCCGCTGCCCGGATCAGATTAATCGTTTCGGGGGAGTTTCCGCGAGTTTAATCTTTCCTGTTCCAGTTTCCGACCTACCCACAATGCTCTTGGCAGCTTCTTTCGGCTTGCCTTTTGTATTGAGAACTTTCGGTTCTGTGCTGCCAGAAATCTGAAATCGTTGTCGAACTTACGCGAATAAACATGTCAGGCCGTTCTATCGTATTATGTGTACTGACAAATAATTCAATACCTTTTGTAATAAAGTTTTAATTCGGTGACAGATTTGTAGGATCTTGAAAAACGATGATATACACTGTTATTAGATTGCAGGTGTTTATAAAAATAGGGGAAGGTTGTCGAATGTGAACCACTACTTTAGCTTGTCACGTGTAAGCAATTTCTGCGGTATGATAAACAATTTTTATTAAATACGACACTAACGACGTTCTAGCAAATGAATCAATATCAGCCACTGATTAGCCACTGGTCGCTATTAATTAGATACTCATAGTTACTGAGTAGTTGCTGATAGTCACTGATTTAGTTAACAATTCCATTAGAGTACAGCCTAGGTAGTCGAAAGCAGAAGACATCAACAATCCTCTTCATTATCCCGCGAGGAACGATTAGCAAAATTACGGTTGTTGAGTTGACTTGGAAACAATTCTCACGAGGGAACAGCCGAGAATACACCTAACGGCATATAATTAAAACAATCATCTGATGCACGAGCCTGCGTATCAGCAGAAACCATCGTCGATTAGTGATATTTTGGTACGGTTAAGGTTTAATCAGTCGTATCTGCCTCGGGCTAATACTCGTTCCCCGTCCTTAATACATATTTGATTCAACGTTAGCGCTCACGGCGATGCATCCTCTCGCAAGCCGCGCCAGCAGCGCGCCGCATTGCTGTATCGCTCTGCAGCTTTCTGTACAAATTACTCTCTCCCTCTCTCCGCGAGGGATGTAAATGGTACCGACGTATTACGCGTAAATCATACGCGTCAACGCGCTGAGTGCAATAAAGAGCAGTCCTATTCATTTACGCGGGGGACGAAGCGCCGTGCAGTTGCGCCTTAAGCGAGCGAGAAATGGAGAAGGATGGAAATGAAATATGAATGTATAAACGACGAAAATTCGAATCTTCGCCGTTGCAGCTTCGTGCTCACCTACCATATTTATGCCGGGGAATACGGTACAGTAGGCCATTTCGTGGGGTATCTCTTTAAGGGTAGAGCTGAAGCGATTCCTGGATGGAATATCTTTTTCATTTTAATGAACAATATCAATTCACAAGCGATGTAAATAACGTGTGGAAGTATGAATTTCACTTGAGTCTAATACGCGCATATTTGTTTAGTTTTTAGACGATGAAAAATCTACATACTGCGTTATCTTTGCGTGACGTAGAAAATATCAGTTTTTCTTCTGAAGCATATCATCGATCGTGTTTTAGACTTCGTTGTTTTAAAGTAAAGGTTTTGTTACGTTCAAATCTCCGCACGGAAAAAAAGATTTTACAAATATTATAGCAATCACAAAACACACAACGGGTTAATAATTCAAAATATTCTATTCATGGTACAGGTATAGTATCTACCGAGAGACACGCAGAGATATTGGTTTAAGCGAGTTAAAAACAGAGACTCTGTTTCGTAACTTATCTTTATTTCAGTAGCCAACATGAAAATTCATTAACGAATTTGTTACCTCCAAGGCACCACCGTGTCTTCCGCGATGGAATCGGAAAACTGATCAACAGCTGGTAGAAAGTTCTGCAAGGCCCAACCGAATATGTTCGTTAAGATTCAGAACTACATTTTTCAAGAATAATCGGACACTCCCCATCACATGTAACTTTAATTCCAATTTACTTCTGTACTCGACAAACGTACAGCACAGAGGTATTAATAGTACGAGCCAATAATTTCTACTTTCAACCGTGTTAGACGCACACCATCCTCATTTGTGTGCCCAGTGTCCGCGGAATGTCTCGCGTAATCTGATTCACGGAGCGGTGACTGGCGCCAGATTGCTCAAAGTAACTTTTTTTTTTTTCGGCGAATTAATGCACGAATGTAAAATTCCAGCGAACGTTGGTTCGCGACTGCCCGCGAATACCATGCATTAGCATCGTATAAAAGTGAGTGCGTGGCCCTTTGAATGTGGGTATAGGGTGTCAAGAAATTACATGTCGCGGCTACCATAACCGAATTCTACACCTTACATTTGGTGGAGGTTGAGGGAATAACGCTGCTGCAAAATTAACCTTGACCTTGAATTTGAAGGTGAAATTTGTTTATCATTGCATTATATGCTACACATGGTGAGGATGAAAAGTCTGACAGATAACCATGTATCGGAACACAATTGTAGTCGTGGAAAATGATGTTGAAGTTTCATTCACTTTGAATTTATAATAGTAGAATATAATGTAATGATAAAAAAATGTGACCTTCAAATTCAAAGTCAAGGTTAATTTTGTAGTAATGTTTTTACCTCAATCTCCACCAAACGGAAGGTCTAGAATCCGGCTATGGTGTATAGCCGCGATATATAATTTCTTGACACTCTGTACATATCGCAGACCGGACGTGGAGCGGTCATCCGTTCACCAAAACGAATCGCGAAATGGTCCGCGAGCTCTAAACGAGAAGAGGCGTCTGGCAGGTGGATATCGCCTCTAAAGTGCCGGGTAGATGCAATTTACCAGCCACGAGACTTCACCCTCTCTCCGCGCTATTTACTTCGAAACAATTTCGGTTCTGACCACCGTGGCCGTGGTTCGTATACGTCACTGTCAGAATGCAGCCACGCTGCATCTAGCTACCTATGGTCCTGGGAGATTTTTGCTTCTTCTTCTTCTTCTTCTTTTTCCCTCTGAGCGTCTTCTAATGAATTTATATCTCGACGTGTTCCCCCGGATCTCCCGAACTAATCTCATTCTGCTCCTTTTCGCGTCCGACATCTTTAATTATTTTCGAATTGTAGTTTCGGAACTTTGAAACTGGTACGTGGCGGTAGGATTGCAGGTGCAAGTTCTGTTCCCTTTCACGCATTGCGGTGTTACGGGCCCCGAGTTCGAGACCCCCGTTTATGGCGCGTCGAGGAAGAGAATCTGTCCCAGGGGTGTGTGCGTGAAAAAATTCGAAGGCATTCCTTGATTATTGCGCTCTCGAGGATTGGGTGTATTTCAGCATCGGATTCTTCGAAGCATTTATCTGGAACGACACTGCAGTGCGGAGTTCGTGACTTTTGGAACTGGGGTGTTTATTCTGGTTGGGATTGATTTTTAGCACTCTTTTTATGAGAGCCTCCTGATTGGATTATTAACGTCTACTAAACCCGGCTGAGGTCTCCGGGTTTACTGCGACTGGCTGACGTAAAATAAGAAATCATAATTCCTCGAAAGTACACCTTCTCATTGCTGATTATCAAAACAAGGTACCGATTGTTTTTTTTATGAATCACCCGTTGAAGTGTCTGTTTTCAGAATATGTGTAAGCACATATTTTATTGGTTAGGAGCAATGTTTTGTATTGAAAAACAAAAAAATATCACCTGTTGCAGAAATCCGACGTTACTTTTTAATCAACTTAATATTTTGAATTAAAGTATGTAGGTATGTATATGTAGTTTCGGTGCTTTACATTCATTCAGTAGAAAATATTGTTCCAACGATCGCGGCACGTATTCACCATGAAACATCGTTGAATATTTTCTTTGTCCCCAAGATACGTTTTATCTATAGACGTTTCAGAAGTTTCGTCGAATAAATGATTACGACTTTCAGTTTCGGTGTCTCATCATCACTAGATTTGCATTCCTCTATTTACATTGCACAACTTTTCCACGTAATCCAATACGATAAAGTTTTGATTTTAGTTTCACCGGCCCCGACGCGAATCACGTTTCCGCGTTTTGTCTACTTATAATAAATTCACATCGCCACGCCCGCCCGGGCTTCAGGCCTGGAGCTCCGCGGAGTGGGGGGCGGGAGCCACTTTGAATAAATCCGTATAATTCCGGAATGATGTTCCCCAGTTACCGCCCACTACAATAAATCCTCGATGAGTGTTCGAAGACTCCACGGCACTGAACGTTACATATTTAATAAACTAATGGCCATATGAGACTGAAACAAATATCATTGGCTTAAGAATTTCAAACTCTATCACCGCTAAACCTCATTAAACAGTCAGCGTCACAAATGCAGACCTATTCTTGTCAGTGCTTTGGAGTGTTCGAGCACTCATTGAGATTTTACTGTATAACTTTCCGCGAATATTTCTGGATACCCGATTGTAAGTGATAACATCGTGTGGTTTTCTCGACGGTTGGCAAAACCGATGCCTCGCAACCGGACCCCGTTTTTATTTCTGATTTAGGGGCTGGAGTGGTAAGCTGACTCATTTATGAGGGGAAGGAGAGACATTGCTGAAAAGATGTTGGACTGTCCAGTCGCGTAACCGCCGAACTGACGGGGAAATCGATTTTATCTTACCGACGGTCGTAAATATCGTTCTGTCTCTTTTTCACACACTATCCACGAGGATTTAAGGCATTTCCCTTAAAACGGAATCAACGACGTGGCAGCGATGGAACTATAAATATAAAAAAGAAAGAAGGAAATACTTTTCATCGTTTCGAAACGATGTGTGGTTAGACATCTAACGGGTTCCGTACGAATTTCCTGAAAGCAGCGTGAAATTTATTCGTTAGCCATATTTTCGCAGCTGTTCTTTTACGCGGCGCAAGTATTAGAATGAATCTCATATATGTGGGTGTTTCTTTAAAACAGTGTTGTGTATACGGATTCCAACAGATTATGCATCGAATCACACCCGTATTCGAATTGTTTTTCCGCCACCGTCGAGGCACATTTCATTGTATTAACCGATGATAGATGGATAAATCAACAGCGCGTATTTAGCAATTTACATTCCATTATTCCTCCTTTTTGACGTTACCGTCGTTCTGTATTGGTAGGCTTCCGGGCACTGTTATTATTTGCGATGCTTTTAATCGGGAATGTATTCATAGGAACGTTCGTAGTCGGGGCGCAATGTAAATGATAATAAACGTCAGACTTGTTAATTTGTTCGATGTGTATTCATGATACTTTATGATCGAGTAGAAAAATTGATTTTTTTTTAGTCTTCCGTTATTTCGGCGAATCAAGATTTGTTACGGTACTTCTTTTCCAGCCTATCAAATTTTATAATTCCGAAAAATCATAGTTTCTTAAAAACGTCAGTCTGAAAATTAACATTTTGGATCTCTAGAAAAATATGTACATATACAGGGTGGACCATGAAACTTGATCACCTTAGATTATTCTACTGCCAGCTGTTTGATCGAAAGTTTAAGAAAATATGTAATACACTCACGCGAACGGTTAAGACTTGACTGTTTAGTTCTATTTATGACGTCTGGACTGATGGTTAAATATCGAACAAAATTTTTAATCGAACAGCTAGCAGTAGAATAATCTAAGCTGATCACATTTCGCGATCCACCCCGTATAAAGTTGGTTCTCACTACAAAAGAAGCCAAATAATGCAACAGAAATCGATACATAAATTAAATTCGTTCGCAATTTCGTTGTATGATGTTAATAAGAAAAGAAATTATCTAGCAAAATTCGGTATATAAATGTATTGTACTATTAAGTCGTTTAATTTCTCATATACATACGTCAATTAGAATTTCCGTGGTGTTGATTCGTAACCTTGACTCATGAATATTCTAATGCAAAGGAATATCGAATATCTCGTCACACGTAAGCTCGCCCCACAACGACAATTAATTTTCTTCGCGCGGTTTGATTTCAACCGTGAGAAAAGATTAGTGATAGTTTTCAGCGTGATACCTGCACCAGTTCTCATTTTCTTTCGTTTATAAATTTAGAACGACGATATAGCTCGAGCAGTCCCGCGCCGTGACTTCGGTGCGGTCGCGCGGATCCAAGATCGCAGATAAACCTTTCCAGCGATTACGCCTTCCCATTCGATGATACCTGAAATCTATGCTAATTCGCGGGGGATAAAATATTTGCTGTGCGGCCGGTGCACGTAGCGAGAGACCACTACGGAACTCTCAGCGCTGGTACAATAGCGCGCGGCTTGATTTATACTGTGCGCCTGACTCCGGACAAATCCTACAGCCGAGCCGCGTATTACAGTTGCGCTCGGTGAAATTTTATGGATTACCTTAGCCTATCTAATCGTCCGATCTACGATGGGGCGAGATCGATACCTTTACGACCGTGTGAAATTGAAATTCTGCGTGAGAAAACGACGACAGAAGGATTTGCGTGACGATGATCCTCTTCATTTATGTCTTATCGTTACAAGAATTTATGTAGTTGATGACTTACCTCTTCAGTGGTTGTCTTATCGTTACAAGATTTTATACAGGAAAAGGTTCTAAGTTTTTTAGGGGTTTATAGTCTAATCGACATAGATCTTAAAATCAATTCTTTCGGTGTAAAATCAACTCTTATATGTCTGAGCGTTCGATATCGCGAGTCTTTTAGCAATATATGGCAACTAAACAGAAAGAATCGGTTTAGAAGTTCATACATTAATTCAAGGTTGTGTGGCAACAGGCAGTACGGGACGCAAAAGGAATATTTGAAAATGTACGTCGTTCTCTGATCCACAGATGTGATTTTTGTATTGAAATGGAAGGGATAACACATGGAGCATCTGTCTATCATTTTTTCAAAGAATTAATTTTAGGACTTATGTTGATTAGACATTTTTTGCTCCTGTCTGTGAGTAATATATGCCCCTTAAAGTAGGAGACCCTTTCTTTTTTAACCACAAAGTGTTGTTCCCATGAATATCGACACAAGTTCAAGCGACCAGACACAAGGAATTTTTAATGTGGCAGTCCGCCAAGGGAAAGACTTTCCGGGCAGCCTTTCAAATGTTTATAGAGAATAGTTAGAAAAGAGTTCGCGAGGGCTGCTTTCGACTTTGCCGCGTTTACTCCCGCGTTGGCCCAACCTCTGACCCTTTTCCGTCTGCGCCGCTACCCGTATAGATCGCTGTATTCATTATTCTGGCGCTAAATCGTTTGTGAATAATGGCCCCCATGAATCTTTTCTCGGTTGGCGGCGCTTAGCAGCCCGGGGAGACTCGGTGCGCCGTGTTAGTCTTCTTGGTTGCAGGATCATCGAGAACACACAAGATGCCGCTGGTTAGAATATCATATTTCGGTGAAAGTTTTCTCGGCAACAAACTTGGTATTTTCGTCAATTTTAATGTTAAAAATTTCAATTGAACAGATAATAGGACACAAACATCAGTGCCTTCGCCTTGAACATATTAAATAATGTATGTAGATTGTAACGTGTGTCTGAATGTTTGTAGTAAATGTAAATTTTTGGTGATTGAAACCGGAGAATGTTTGGGACTAATCTGATTGAGATTTAGGTGCGAATGAAGAGGTTGACTGAGTGTTCTGTTTATGGGTTCCGAGTGCTTGGGACGAATTGATGATTTTATATGCGCGTGGCGGAAATTTGTCTGGGAACGAAAGAAAATTGTTAAGCAAGGATATAGTGTGAGGAAGCGATTAAAATGGAGGCAGAAAGAGATTCGAGAACGATCAGAGCGAAACATGGCGAACAGACCGAACAGAATACAAAATTTTATGTACAGCATATGTTGTAAGGTTCAGGAGTGTTGTTACTGTTTACGTGGCAGTGCACCTCTTTATTTCATTGCTACCTGGCACAAATCGAAAACCATAGGGGAGAAAATAGATTTTCTTTCTTTTCTTTTCCTACAATGATAAAATCTCTTAATTATGGAGCGTATACATATACTTGTAGGTATTTCTTTAGAAGATGAAAGTACATCTTGAATTAAACATCTGTCATTAATCTTTGTTTTGGTCTAATAATACATAAAATGTTGGCAAACAGCTATGTATATTGATATAGTAGAATGTAAACTTAATACTCTCAGGAATAAACATTACCTTATCGTAAGAGTATCGCAGAACGCTTTGCCGAGTTCATTGCTTGGGCGAACGCGCTGCTTTTAACAGTAAAATCGCGAATTGATTCGCTGAAAGACAGTGCCCTGCGAAAGTCACGTGATTACGTTCACAGACGAACGAAAGTCCTCTTCATCGAAACGCCGCGAGCATGTGCGTGAAACTGACACGAACAGTCGACCCCAATCTCGGTCGTCTTCTTCTGTAAGGGACACAAAAGGCAATCGGATAAAGTACTCGATACACTTGGTCCGTACAATCCAAATCAAGAGCCAAACCTAACAGTTTTATCGTTTAATTGTCATCGTGCATTCCTTTAGTCTCTGCGATCTTCAGTCACTCGAAAGGACGTCAATACGGATAATCCTAGCACGACGATTCTGCTCACAAGGCAAAAGAAAAAAAGAACATAATGGCAGGGAAACACGTATAATATTTGAGGATAAGTATAACCGAAAAGCTCTCGGCGGAATGCGAAACGAATCGATTGTAGTCTCGTTACGTCCGCGGACCAGTAAAGTGAAGAGAATTTTATTTCCTGATTGCGGAAAAGACGAAGCACCGGCGGAATAAGGTGGAACGGAGTATGCATGCGGAATTTAAAATATTCAGAGAGATTCGAGGCCTGTGACAATGTTCAGTCTAAGGGATTGAAAACAAGGAAAACACGAGATAGAATAATTCTGTCCCGTTCGTATTTCGTTACAGTTCCCAGGAAACGAAAGCGGAGACACGGGCGAGAAATATAATAACATCGTATTCGAAAAACGACGAGAAAATACTACCTACGTTCTGAAACTGTAGGCTGGATACGTGGATATTACAACTTTGTGTCATGGAATTTTAAAACAAGATAAATATACTCGTATTCGTGTGGGTTGGTATGGTATCAATAATGTGCAACGGCGGGCGTAATTGTTAGTGGAATAATCTTACCGATAACGTGATTGGAAAGTAAACGTTGAAGCACGTAAGATGATAATCGGACAACGTACCACAAATTTTGACACTGTAACGGAGATCTACGAGCTTTCCTATCTAGCTGATATTTCGGACATAAATTCGAGAGAAATGGGGTGCTGTTATATCGCGTAGAACCAGCCTGGAAGGCATCCACCTAAGACTCACATCACCGACCTTAAGGCTGCCACATCCGCACAGTCCTTCTTCCAACTGTCTGTGTTACGACCTCCCTTTGCTGTGTTACTACGTGTCCGACACACCTGCTTACGAAGTCATCTAATTATAAACATAGAGACTGAAGAAATAACTTCAAAAGTGATCTTTTAATGCGAAGAATTTTTCGTGACCTTCATAGAAAATGACATGAAATCAATTAAACTCAATATAGTAAGTGGTAGTGGATATCTGATATTCAACGCCAACAAGTTTGCAACCATGGAATGTGTTGCAGGTGAGGTTGAACATATGGAAATTGATATAAACGATACTATTCTTCTTGAGCTTTAGACAAGTTATATCGAAGTGACGGATATAAGTGACTTCGGATCTGTGAAGTCCCCTGGGACCTTCAAAATCTCTGAGACTATCCCTGAGACCCCAGCTCAAAGATCGAAGTACACGGACCCAGGGCCTAACACCTTCGGACCCAGGAACTCCAAGCCGTAAGACTCCCTGATCCAAGGACCTAAGCCAGGTGATCCACGGATCCAACGGACCCAAGCTTAAATCTGAGGATCACGAAGCTAGGTCTTTGGTTAGATCGAGTCTTTTGGTCTTGACATTGTGCAGTTCGGATCTCTTTGCTCTGAGATGGTTGGATTCGAGTATCTCGATCCTGGATTTGTTCGACTCATGCCTCTCAACCTTGGGTTTATTGAATTCAGGTTTCTCGGTCCTCGAACACTCTGATTTGTCTTTTTCGACCCTAGGCTGATTCGATTTGATTTCCTCGGTTCACAGTTGGTTTGATTCGAGCCTTTTAGAAGCCCGTTGGCGTGATCGAATTTCGTGATCACCTGTTAAAGTCAGCGTGACTTTTTCAACCACACAAACTTGTTACTCTAATTTTAGTTATTTTGCATTTTATCTGTATGTATACGAAAAATAGGCCTGGAAAGTTTGACGTTCAATGTTTCTTTAAATTTGTCACCTGAATAGGCTACGAACTGAATAATTTTCGCATAGATTTCACCACTACTTTTTCCACTTCTTCCGGGCATTTCCCACTTGCCAGGAGTTGGTCGACTGCCAGGAAGATGGAAATTACGTGCTTGCGACATCCGTCATACACTGCGATTGGCTGGGACAGAGAATGCGACGACCCAGAGCCCTTTCATTCCAACTTCCTTCCCGGCCACTCTTCTTTCCTGGAGTTTTCTCGGTTTAATCTGTGCGCAACACGGATTGCGCGCATGCCAGCTGTAGACCAAAAAAATGGCAATGCAGTCGCACCGCGTGGTCTCATACGTTCAATCTATGTAGCATCTTGCGGTTTACTTTTCGCAATGTGCGGCTCTAGAGCAGCTCTTGGCACCGGTGATCGGTCGGACGCCGCGCGTAAATATTTTATACCTTCGAACAATCCTCGATTAACTGTATTGCGCGGCATTGTCGGATAGCTGCCAAGTGTCAAAACCAGCAGCTTGCCGGGTTTAGAAGCCAAGGCGAGAAACGCTGAATCTGAAAACACTGAACCCTGAGAAGACTAAGATTCACTTATCCTTTATTCAGTAAATGATGTCATATCTGTATTTTGTGTATCGTGGCAATAACTTCAGGACTTCAAACCATTCGATTTAAAAAAAAAACAAGAATTATTAAGGTGAAAGAAGAAGTCTTAAAGAATTTGATATTTTAATATGGAACAGAGTTATTGATTTTAGTATCAGTTTTTAACTTTCTCGTCGTGTCCTTCATCGATTACCTGTTTGGGCTCAACATCTGCATTACTTGCGCAACCTGTGCACCCAGTTCGGTCTCTGATTCAGTAGCGCCGCGTATGTATATATTGTCTGGTTTTGTAAGCTGTCGTTGTTTTAAAATTTATAACGTACCCCCGTTTCTCAAGACACGTCTTCACGTGTTCCAGTATTCATCGGAAATGTCTGTCTCTTCTAAAGATAAGAATGTCCGTTATTTTCAAATTACAAAATTTGTTCTGAAATTCTTTATACATTCGGAAATAAGATATCAATCGGAGGTCCAGAGCACGCACTGCAAGTAAAAGTTTCAGTGATCGGTGTTAAAGTGCAACAGAAATTCGAAAAACATGAATCCTCGCATCACTTCATCACCACTATTAATATCCCACAGACAAGTACTATGGTCCAACTTTTTAAACAATTTTGTCACTAATTTTAATTAATTAATGCGCTAAAGAAAAAACAGAAGTCCCTTATTATTTTTACACCGTTCGAGATAGTTAAGTTCGACTAACAGGATCACGAGCGTCTCGGGCATTGTCCCGATTCCTTCGATCTCCACGAGGTGGGTAGGTACTTAAAAAAATGACGTCTACCGCATTTTCCGCTCTTCTTGGCTCCTTTCTAACCGCTTTTTCGAGGCCCCAACCCCCCAGCCTCGTTCCCGTTTCGGAGCATCTCGTTTCGCGCGATCCATCCCTCCTTCCACCAGGCGTATTTCACCTCTTCCACGTACCTCTTGAGGTAGATACTTCTACCTAATCTGGAGTGTGGATCGATGGATAGAACGGCGAAGAGAGGGAGAACGGTGGGCGGCTTTGCCCGACGGGCCTCGGAGTCCGGTTCTCCAGGATTTCATTCAAAGATTTCGACGACCTCAACCGCCGACTGAAACGGTACCGGGAGAGAGAAAGAGTTACCTGGAAATGGCGACACGAGTAGCACAGAGCGTTGAAAGGATTCGGGATGCGTCTTGCCCCCCGGGATAAGGTTGGTGGTTTTACGAGTTTCCTGGCGCTGGCCAAGATGTCTGAGTCGAAGCGAAAAGGAGAAAGAACGGACTGACGTGGAGGATACGAAAAGGGGGAAAGGGGCAAAAGGATTGTGACGAAAGTAACGAGATGTAGAACAGAGTGAGATTATCGATGGGAAGCTCTGAACGACAGGGTAACGAAGGGAAAGCGTAGTACTGGAATCGGGGCACCGTGCTTGACATTCGGACTTGGGACTCCAACTGAAGGAATTTCGAGGCGTGTTCTATGGGTGCGACCAGGCGATCTCATCTTTCCGATTTCTGATGCAGAAACTTCATCGAACTGGAAAAAAACGCGAGAACACGGGCGCGCGAGAAATAACGGGCGTGGAGATGGGTCAATAGTGGAGAAACTGTATCGGCCGAGATGAGAAGCGGGAGATGTTGAAAAATTCAGATACGGTAGAAGATATAATTTCAGAAAAGTTCTCCGTGAGTTCCGTACAAATTGAGTCCGTGTACGATATTATTATTATCGATGTTCGTGAAATCGCGGAGGGAACAGGGTCCACGGGCAATATATTATGCCTATAACCGTGGTAGGATTACATGGAGACGAGTTCGCTGTAGAAATTGATAGGTTGATTTTACTACGAAATTTTAATCGAACGAGATTGATAATTTTCTCCAGCGGCCGCTGGAACGAACGAGACAGAGAAACACGAAGAGCCGTGAGGAGGAGTAATTGAAGTTAAAATTTAACGAACGCGCCACGCGGAATCGATTTATTGGGTTTTTGTAGTGTAAAATAAAAATTGTCGGAAATGGATAAAATTGAGAGATAAAAAAAATGAGGGGGAGACAGGAATGGAAAAAAGAGTGTGCACGGTGAAAGGAAGGGACCCTGGATCAATTTATGAGACGCCAATCGTTTAAAATCCTGAGGGTGCAGCCTCAGCACCACTTGGTAACCGTTCGAACGTTATGGCCTGTCCGTATTTTATCGCCAGCTCTGTCTGTTCAAGTATGAAACCTTTGTATAAACCTTTGCGGTGTATGTATACGTTGCCTTTGACCTTGAATGACCTTCAACTATAGGTCGTTGTATTCGTCTTAAAACGCTCTGTCAGTAGATACAAAGAATACACATTATTCTATTAAAAAAAAAATAAAATTGACTTTGATATCTCGTTTACATCTCCATCACTTTCACATACCAGGTATATATGTACATATGTATGTCCTGACCCAGGAAAAACATAATATATCAAATTCTATTTTAAAAATTTTGTTTAGTAACCGATAAACATACTACATTCATTTCTAGTATACACGAAATTATTCATTCTAATTTTAATCAGACCGACCCGTTAACCTGTTATCATCAGTAAACAACGATGAACCAAACAGTGCACTGCGCAAAAATTTCAGAACACAATGCGTCAGTGGACTACGCTGTTCGACTATAACTTCGGATATGAACCTCATCCTTCATCAATAAACTCTGCTCCGTTTTATACCGAATCTCCACCAAAGCAAGGGAAACTTCGTGTTTCGTCACGGTGCTTGCTTGCTCGTCATGGCTAACGGGCGAACCCGCGGAAATTATCCTCGAGAAGTCGGAGGGCGTCTCGAAATTTTCATCGTTCGTATAAACACTTCTGTCGAGTTTCTTCGGTCGAGCAATCGGTCAATGCAGCTGAGGATGGAAGTCGGGGATCGATGCCGATCCAACCCACCCTCCCGAAACTTCCGTAATTTTTACGTAGCCTGGATATCGTCAGGATGGGCAGCGGTTTCTTGATGGCCACACGTGTAACGAAAACTTAAGGTCCCCACTTGGCTCGACCCGTTGATGTCAAGAGAATTTCCCGCGCCGGCAACTCGCCGTACGCGTTGGCATACGAATTTTTCTACGGTTTATAAAAAATTCATGCCCGGCCTTTTAGAAAAGTTCGTGCCGGGAATAGCGGAAAACTTCTTTTTCGCGCGAGGACGTAGAAACGCGCGGCCGAAAAAATGTATTCGACCATCTCCACCCTTTATTGCGTGCCCCTATTCTCGCCGTCTGTTCTCCTATACACATTCGACTGTGATCGTTTTCAGCTGGAAGTTTCTTGAAATTTTTCCAGGTAATTGACGCGGGTAGACTCTTTTTCTCTTTCTCTCAGCGAACTTCGTCGAGAAACGATCGTTATTGTTCGAACATCGGGGGGTAGGTGGGGAAACTCTGTGAAACTCACGATTAAAACTTTGGTCGTCGAATCGCGCCGCCATTAATTGTTCTGACGCATTATCGGTGATTCGCGATAACAGTCGTGTTTCGTGAAATTATCCCTAACCGGTACCCGTGTGCGTTAATCAGTTTCCCAGATATCTCGCACGCGATGCCGTTCGATAAGCTTCCAACGACACCTTTATCCCCACCGTTATTACCGTGTAATGGTTCCGAGTCCATTAAGGATGAGATTACATTTTTTCATTTATTCTTTTTACAACGATCGGGGAATCGTTTTTTTCTCCGTACTGTGTTTTGAGGATGCATTTGGAAAATCGGCGTAATGTGTGCACAACCGTGATGACAGAAGGTTTCAGGTGCTCCTGCTGCTCGATCGCCTCTGTCCTCTTTTCTGCCATGATATTGAAAGTCTTCGTCGGCGATTAAGACACGAGAATCCTCGAGATTCAATGGCGCTTTTAACGTGCACGGGGAAACGAGCTGAAAAGCGCGAAACCTTCCTCGTTCGAGCACCTGTAGTAATAATGATGAAGCGATTCGTTTTTTGCTCGCCGCCCCCCTATTCAGCTGCACTTGGCGGATTGTTCAATTAGATTCCGTTCAGGATTGTGATTTTTTGTAATTTAGCTGTAGCCACGGCAACAATGAACTCGTTATTTTACAGACTGTGACTAGAATGAACCGATGTTCGTGGCTCTGAATAAATTTCTTTATTGTGTCCTAGTGTCTGATCAGTGAGGGGACTGTTCTACTTGAGAACGTGGTCCAGTACATATCACTAATAGTAAATGTCCTGCTTTCATTTCTTATGGAACTTTTTAATTCAGAGGGGATTCGTGAGAATATTAAACATTCTATTGAAAATATTATTTGTATATTGTAACTTGCGTAAAACATTTGAGATGTATTAATGAGTGTTCCAGTACGTCTTTTAATAATGAGTCAAACATACTGTAAGTTCGATATATACTCTCCAAGTTTTACCTCGTAAAAGTGGCAACTACGGCAATAAACTTACTAGACATTGGCTGAAATATTAAGCTGCTAAGTGTACCAGTGAATAATCCACTAGTTTCCTGATGAGATGGAAATGAAGCTGAAATTCAATATGTCTTCCTGCCCCAACGTTACATAAACACAGTGTGGGCCGCTAGAGAGTAGTGACGGATGTTAGTCTTCAATTTTCTTGAAAATAAATATTGAATTTCTTTAAAATATAGCAGGTGTCTTACCAGTACACCATTTATCGTGTGTTGGTAATAATAATATCGTTGTTCCCTTAAAAATTCAAGCCAATCTTGCAAGAATCCATTTAACCCTTAACTGGACGCACTGGTAAAATCACAAGCGGGCGCCTGGGGTTAGCAGTGATCACAAATTTTTTGTTATATCTAAGTAAACTAAGAGGTATTAAAAAATAAACACGAATCTGTTTGATAATTAGCGTCTATTAGTTTTACAAGAAGCAAAAACCAAAGAAATAAATCGAAGTGGCTGCGACCCCATGCGTCTACCTAAGGGTTAATACCCTCGTCGTGTTTGATTAATATCACTTTGTTCGCAAAAAGTCTGCGCGTGTATCCCGAGGGGCGAACGCTTATTCAGGAAGAAAGTTATCGAAGGAATAATGTCGTCTTATTTGTCGAAGGAGTCAAGCGATTCAACAGAAACGGCGGCCACGAACGAGCCGCGGATTTGCTTTATCACACCTAGCTGAATCCCCTCTTGGGAAGATTCGGCTAGATTTCTGCAAAGAGATAAATAAGTTTGCGAGCTGAATCCCAAAAGGGAAGGAGATCTCGCCGCCCGAATAAACTGAAGTAAACCTGTCACGTTTTTTTATAAAGCTTTACTCTACCTTCTCTGTTTTTTTTTATTTCTTTCTTCGTTTATTACTTGTTATATTTATTTCGACCTTATATTGCCTGCTCGTCTGTTTGTAATTCACTGAAAAAAATTGTTACTTATATGTATTCGTGAGCTGATCATCCTTTCTTCGTTACTTTTAATTTTTTACAAGAATCATGTTGTGTGTCGATGATTCGCGGAACGTTACACTCTGCCTTTTCGAATTTTCTTTTTGTGCGATATTTCCGCACCTATGTTCGCGTCTTTGAAACGCTGAAGAGCGGCTTTGTTACTCTTATGATATGAGTTGCTGTTGTTGTTGACCGACGTACCTAATATATCGTAATCGGGGCAAGGCTGTTCATAACGTGCGCCTGCGCGGCTCTAGAGATTTCCAAAGACCCAGATAGCCGGAGAATCTTTCTGATACTTTCAGACATTCGACGGAACTTTGGGTATTTAAAGTGTAGTATTTAGTGTACGTCATGTTTTCAACGAAATTAAACATGCTCCGTTTTTTTTCCTACGAGAAACATGTCAACCGCAATTCTCGGTAAACAATATTTGGAAATAAAAAAATACTTTACACAAAATCTCATGAAAATTGTTTTGGTATAACAATGTCATTAACCCCTTGCCATACGATTTCTTTTACAATTTCACTCTGAAAAATATCTTTATCGTTAATATTTTCTTATATATGCTTTCTTATGGCAAATGTTACATGTATTCGAAACCTTAAGTGTTAATACCAGCGGAAAAGTGTTTCATGCCGACTCAAAGAAAACGAATAATATGCATGTTTACTAAATTCATTTTGAAATCGTTATCACGTGTCTGACTCGATGTTGTAAGGCAAGGGGTTAAGCACAATTGTGGAGTTGCTGCTGCGACAGTTGGTTAACCCTTAAGTACACGGGCTCTGTATTTAACCACCAATACACGGAGAATTCTTTACACGAAACATGTTTCTTTTTCATCCTAATTATCTACCATTAAAAACAGAAAATTAATAAGTTAAAAGATAAACAAAAAACCAGCTGTTGCCTTTTATAATTACGAAAAAAAAGGATTGGCGTATTCACGGTCTGTGTTCTTGAGGGTTAACAAATATAGCAGTGTCTATTTCAAATAAAATCTTGGGAAATTAATTAAGTTCAAATCATTGTGCTTTGGTATTCCTTTCACGTGCCTCGAGGACACGTAAAGGTGGCTGTGCATAATCGACCTATGTATAAATACACATAAAGTGAGAACGGCGTGCTGGAAGACCGCGTGACACAGAAAGGTAATAACATATCCGATGTTATGACATGTTCACCCTTTTTGAAATCCAAACACGCAGTAGCCACGCTTCCTGAATAGCGTCGAGTAGACTCTCGCCGCCGCCGCCGGGGGTTTCGAGTGATTTCGTACTAGGGGCGAAAGTTAAACGCGAGTCCCGCGATACACAGACGGAACCTGAAACACGAGCACCTAGCCCTGGTCCTGTTGAAACTTCCTCTTTGAAACGGGATCGCCATTTGCATAATTCTCTATCATTAGCGTTATCAAAAGATATTAAGTCCCTTTCGTGGCCCGTGAGCCCGCGATACGAGTGTCACCTTGAATTCCGATCAGATAAAGGAATACGGTTCCAAGTTTCTGCTCAAGGATTCAGGAAAAGATATTGAAAGACGTTTCGAATCTACAGTACAGAGAAACTGTAAATAATTTATTCGTTGGAGCAGTGGCCTCTCCCGTATCTGAACTAACAGGAAGACATAAGTGTTCGTATACAGGATATTTCGGACAATGGAACGATCACTTTTGAATAGAACAGTGACATTCATGTGACCTTGAGGACAAAAAATTCACAAATCTATGAGAGTAGACTTACATAATGAAATAACTACGATAGAGGGATTAGTGCAAAAATGTATCGAAGTTGATGGACATCACTTTGAGCATTTATTAAAATAAATTTTCTGTTAATCAAAAGTTAATGAGGTATTAAAGGTGCTCACGTTAGGTGGGACACCTTGTATATCACACGACCAAAGAAGATGCCCCCGGTTTCTTCTATGTGCACGGGTTTTACACTAAACTTTTATGTCTTCAGGAATATTGTTTATCCTTTCTCTTACGGGACTATCCGCGCGGAATTCTGAATAGCATTGTATTGTCCGTAGAATTACCGTCTGTTAACCGTGTGCTCTCAAGAGTTCTAGAGACAAGCAAAGTCCTCGAGGCGCAAGTGGCGAACCGTGGAGTCTCTTCAGACTCCCATCTAGCAGGCGAACGACGTTACCTTTCATCGGTTCGGAGCTCGGCTAAAGTTGCCGAACCCTTTTCGTCTCGGTGCGACGCATCGGTCCGGTCGGGTCGCTTCCGGGGAACGCTGTCATTTTCGAGGAACGTTACGAGCGGTTGCCAAGGTATTTCGCAAGCGCGCTTACGGCTCTGGCAGCCGGCACAACTCCCGTCACGGAAAGAAAGGGGATTCGAAACAGTCGCGTCACCGAGAGCAAGTGAAAATTGTTGTCGACAATCGTACCTACCCTAGACGACCAGCGAAATTTTTCGTCCCGTCGCCATGTTTTCTTCCGGCATCTTCGATTCCCTGCAGTGGAAATAAATGTGTTGTGTGAAACGAATAGAACTTCGTAAATTGAATTATTGTTAACGTGTTTTAATTTCAGGCTTCGAAATACCAATATAATCATAATGTTGGAAGCTATTAGATCTTTATTTATTATAGAATAAAATTGAAATAAACTCGATCGTTTTAAGCTGGGTGAATAAAACACAGAATGACCTTATCGTTCTTTGTATCGTTAACTGTGGAGCCATTCGGGGTAATAGTGTTTCCAATTCCTGACGTCTGCATACAAAGTATGTACATAAAATCAGAATTACATCGTAAAACAACGATTTTAATAGTTAATTCAACCACACAAGGCCGTTAGGAGGCGTATTTGATTTCGATGCGTCTGCTTTTCTTCGATATTGTGGTACCGTCCTGGGTACATCCACGATCATTACGATCACTTTGTTCGTCGAAACCGTATCATTCCCAAAGTTATTATCGATGTAACGATCGGATCATTCGGCAGCGCCATTTGTTTCTCTCAATTCCCGCGTTCAGCTGGAAATGCACTGGAATTATTCCCCGTAGACGTAGATTCATGGATGCGTCTGGGGTTAGAGGCCTACCACGGCTATTATGCCGTATTTTGAAGGCTTTGATATACTGATCGATCGCAGCTCTTGTTTAACACCTGTGATGAACGCGTTTAGCGTTATGGAATACGTTGACGTGATTTTGTAAACGATACGCCAGACTTCTGATTTTGTCACAGTTACGAAATGTGACCGCGTCACTTGGTTTTTTGAAGATTTTCTTCTGCGTATAGGATCTAAGCATAGAATAAGTAGATTAGATGTGTAGTAACTAGTACAGAAGATTTTATTTTTACGAGTATGTGAATACACAGTTTCATTTCCCTGTATTAGAATTAAATTTGTTATAGTAATACTGAAATATGATGAGATCTTATTTATCATACTGCTAGTTTTATTGAAAGCTAACGAAGTCTGAGTATTCATATAATTGATAATAAAGGAGGGAATGTCTTGAGGTTTCTCTGAAATTGATTCTTTCGTTGCATCCACGGCAATCTACGCGTACAATGATCACAATCACGAGTATGTATATGTATATGTACTCCATATTCATGAGTCGCAACGATCGTACATCGTCGATTAGTGTCCAGTCTATATAGATTTCAGCATACAGTCGTACATAGTCACTCAGTAATCAGACTCTATTGACAGTCATTTAGACGAATTGCCACCGTACCGCCCGTTTCACAGATCAATTTCAGCATCTGTAATAAGATGCTGTTCGATAGTTCTTATTATTTCGATCAATTCAATCGATTCCATAGATTTCGTCACCGACGGAAAATTTATGTAAATAGAAAATGGGAGCGTGAAATTGGAAAATCCAGTCTCGGTTCATTGCATCACGATCGTGAAAATTTTAGTCAACATTCGGCACAGTAGATGGCATGTGAATTGAATATAGCCAGAAATAACAGAGTTTTTTCCGCCTTTCCATCGCGCCGGTGTAAAACTTTCTGGCGAAATGGGGAAAATATCGACCCCTCCCCCACCTTGAAAATGCTTTCTATGGAAATCCAAAAATACTGATCACCGGGAAATACTGCATTTAAAAACACCATGGGAGACACGAATGATGATCTCGTATTCGGTCGATATTGTTACATCTAATATTCGAGGTATTAGCGGTGAACAGTAACTGGCGTGAAATAATTAAAGAGGTTTGGTTGTGTTTTGGTCTGGTAAGAATTTTCCTTTTCCGGTTGACTTATCGATCCTGCGATCCCCAATGGTTGGTACCCGATCGGGTTCGTCGGGAGAATCTCCGGGGAATCGGCCATATTTCATCTTCGACGGTGGCGAAGTCGATGCACGCGAATGGAGAAAGTATAAGGAGGAAAAGGAAGAAGAAAAGTTGCGGGTGGCCAAAGGAATATTCCCGCAGGCGTCGTAACGCGTTTTCGTCGGCCGCTTTTCGCTAGGGTAATCATATATGTAGGGCACGAAATACAGGAGGACATGGAGACGACGTGATGGGACTGTCTCATGATTGTTCTGTTTTCTTTTGAACCTTTTTCTCGTCTCGCATTTTCGAACCCCGTTGAAAGTGTTGTATCAAGGTGGTAATAAATTGAAGACTATCTTCGGTGATCTTTGGAAAATTTTCTGGATTCTGCTTCAACACCTTTGGGGAGAACTTTGAAGACGGAGGTTGAATCAGCATTTTCTTTATGGTGTGCCGTCGTTGGATGTTTGTACAAGTAGAAATAAACGTGGAAGAGAAATTCTGCAGTCTTCGTCATCACGAACTGTATTGTTCAGGGTAAGAATTCACCCCTCAAACATTACAGGGTTAAATCAATCTAAGTCTTCATCCCTTTCGATTCTATACATATGTATACATTACATATGTAGGCACGAGCTGTTCATTTGACAAAAGTGTATAGCTCTATAAAATTTATATTTAAAATTCATTTTATATTTAATTAATATTTAACATTTATTTCATACGTAGATTATATTTCAAATTTATTTTACATGTAAAAAGTTAAGAACCATTTAATGGTTTTAATTAACCAGTTTATATGAATTGAAAGTTAAACATTTTTTAAAATGCGTTACCACTCCAGGAAGCGACACGTCCCTTCCTGAAAAGCAAATTGTTTTATTTAAAATTTTTGAAACTGATATACATATATTTAAACTGGAATTTATTCTAGTGAAAACAGTAGCACAAAATGTTCTACGAACAATACCCTACTCTTGGTAAACTTTTTTGTTAGAAAATTTATGCATAGTGTTATTTTTTTAAAATGTGCGGATACTCTCCGATAGTTACTATATCACCCGTTCAATCGACTCTGAAACCTCGATTTTGAAGTAGCAAGAACGTGGAATATTTCATGAAAGTACAAGAATCTACGAGACCCGGGAATAAATGGAATAAATGTAATTAATTGCCGAGTGTGTATAAATAACCGGGAGTGTTCAAGTGTAGCGTAATTTGAACTTATATCAGTAATGCAGTTCACGCATACGAATTGCAGTTCCGCACTACTTAAAGCTGCAATTCCGCCGATTGAACTGTATGATAAAATTTGTGGAGCAATGGTGGAACTGGGTCACAGAGAGTACCGGGGAAAGATATAAGGAGTGGCGCGTCGGTGTACGTACACCTGAAGAAAGACGCAGAGACGCAAGAGTACTGTAGGGCCGAGGCGGAGCAATCCCTTGCGGGTCCTTGCCTCTACTTGTTTCCTGCAAGTTCATTTCGCTCGTATAAATATTCACGCGAGGGTTGCACAGTGTGCACCTGCGCTTCAACCCTTTTCTTTTAAACTGTCCATGACTTGTTACGTTCAATTTGTGTCGTTAAAGCGAACTCTTGGACCTGCTCGTAAGACTCGAGCGACGAAATTCTTCGGATGATTTATGAGAACGCAATAACATGAATTTCGGAAACGATTCTTTGGAAATCATATACAGTGAATACAACAGACTAATTGGTTCTAAAACCTCGTTCGTTGTAGCATTCACATTGAAATATTGTATGTAGTTTCACAAACTATGGCAAAATATGGCAACTGAAGTTCTGATACTATTCACACCTGTTATTAATAGGTTTGTATTGTCAATTATTTCTTTACCATGGGAACGAAGACGTACTAAACTTTATTGAACTTTACATTGTACAGTAAGTCATCTATGAGTGTCCGAAGGCTCCTCGGAACTGACAAGGAGAGGTTTCCAGGTGTAACGTTGACTTTTTGTGATGGGATCAGCACAATGATAGAGTTTGTAATTCCGAAGCCAATGATATTTGTTTAAACCGCATATGGTCGATAGTTTACGAAATACATATTTAGTATTCCGTGCCGAGGAGCCTGAATGTCAGATAATCCAGTACGCCACAAATGCATAAAATCCGCAGTATAATTATAATATACTTGTTCGTTGTGGCATTCTGATTGTAATAATAAAAACGCAGTAGCACACCCATTGTCTCAAAATATTAAAAAATGTACCCTGAATATGGATTACTGAATAACGAAACAATAGTTATTTGAATACCATAACTTTTTAGATACCCTTGCTTTTTTTCATTAAAAAGAAGACACTTGTTAATTTAGAAACTCATCCTTTATTCTATCCTCATAGCTATGGAAAACAATCGCATACGCACTGAGAAGGATTGTATATCAATCGATTTTGATCAATTCTCAAACCTTTGAAGTTTCAGCTTCTCGTTCGAGGGACCAGTACAGTAAAAACCTCCATCCAGCAAAGTGACAAAAAAGCTTGATATCCGAAACACGGAGGCTTTCAGCGCCATTTTCCGTCCCGATTATCTCGCGTGGCGCATTCACGACCGACTGGAATATGTTTCCAGGTATCGAAAACGGGTCTATCGCAGTGCAACACCGTGTACAGTTAGTCACGAGTATCATTGATCCACCCGGAAGCGAAGGGGGTGTACAGTCCGCTTCAAAGGGATCCGGCTGGAAGTCGTGCCGCCGCCGGAATTTAGGTTACGAAACCGTTGGGGTTCGTTCGTTCCCCCTTCCTCTATCGCTCCTCCATTGACTGTCCCTTCCCCCCTCGCGACTTGGCGACGAACCAATTCCGGCGGTGTTTCCGTGACACACACTACTAGCCCACATTTTGTCCGGTCGATGGCGCACCACCGGTGCACCGGGCATTCGGACCGTTCCTTTCGACTTGTTCCTTTTGTTTAAACAATCGGATGAACCTCGTGGATGGTTGGGATGGCGCGACGTTGCTCGTCGCATCGAAGCTAGAGCAAGCTTTTCACATCCCCACCCCCGATCCAATCCCGCTGGGAATATCTTTAGTCGGCCATTTTCATCCACGCGACCGAACCGTAAAATTTTATTAGCCCAGGAAGCCCCCTCCACCCGCTGTTATCATGCCGGGCAAATAACGCGGATCCCGTTCACTTGTTCGCGAATCACGAGGAAAGGAAGCGGCTAGACTACTTACAGGGTGGGGGATGGTAACGGGGCACTTCCAGCGCTGTAAAAAAATTACTTCGATTCGTGATTCGATTCCCCGTCGATGATATTCCTCCGCGTTCCTCTGTTTTGCGTGCCGTCTCTACTTCTCGGGATTATGCGGGGGTCCGTTCCCACGTGGAAATGAGAAAACGTTCGCGTTAGCTAGGGGATCGCGTCGCGTTGGGATGGAAATAGGGGCCGATTCCATTGAGCGGAGGTGGCTGCCCCCCCTGGCTAGCATTGTTCGCAGCGATCTTTTGATTTTTACGGCCGATCAAACCGTTCCCTGCCATCCACCACCACGCGGCGAATCCACGGAAGAAATCGGAGGGGCGGAATCCCTGTTTGTAAGTGGAAAGACGATCTCCTCGAGGTTCGTTGAATTTTAAAGCTACCCCCCTCACCCTATCACGCGTCCTTCGGTGTCTGGTATACGGGGAGAGATAGGGAGGGGCTACGGGGAAAGTTTGTCGATTGCCGTGGCACGAAGGGTTATTGCATTGCAAAATTGTTTTCGGAACTTCTTTATTGACTGAAACTTGGAGGCATTCCATTATTGCGCGTCGTCTATATGATTCTTCTTGCGCCTCGACATTATACCGGCGTTAAGAAAGAAGAGCCGCGAACTTGGGGGCTGGGGGGCACTTAAGGGCGGAGATGGGCAAAATTTTAGTTGAATAGGATGGTGGATAATGCATGGAGGGCTCGGCTCGCTTGACTGAAGTTACTTTGAAGTACGTTTATATTTGTTCGTTTAGGTATAATTCGAGTTCTTTTTTGGTTCTTAATTTATTTATTTTGTATCGCCTTTGTTTATAATCCATTAACGACCTCAGTCAGATATAGTTTGGGTGCATACTGCACCTGGCCATTGAATTAAGACCACTCACAATTTCGAGTGGAAAATATCTTTTACAGATAGCACTGAATCGCAGCTTCTACAATAAGGCCGGTCTTCTAATTCTTGTTTTTACTGGATACGAAACAAAATCAAAAGCCCTTTGTAAAACAACAGTCGTAGAATAATAGACTACATTCTCTTTTATTATTCCATTTGCCGTAAACTCTGAATATTGCAAGCGATTAAATATTTACGAGCAGTACTTTTATCTCACGGTAATTCTCTATGGCCATGACGTTCACGAAATTTATGCTTTATTATTATTTTTTCATAATTTGCTTTGAATCATTTATTCCGTAATATCCGTTTTATGAAACAAAAGAGCGGGCACAATGTGAAAGTGTGCTGAAACTACCGACATTGGCCAGATCTATCTGTCCTTCATGTATAAAATAAATCCATTTACATTTCGGGCGGAATGAAGCGGCAGCAGTAATTTTCTTTGTAAACCGTTGCGTGCTGCTTTTGTGCACTGTGACGCTCGTTTCAAGACTCCTGTCGAGGTAAATTAAACCACCGTGTCCGGACTGGACGAGAGGGAGAATGAATGGTCGTACTGTTTCGTTTTTGGCGTAACAACCGAATACCCGGGCTCTTTGATCGATTCCGCGTGACAGCCCGGCGGCTGGGAACGAATAGCGGTCGGTGGTTCATTTTCACAATGACGGATGGCTGTCGTCGAAGCGGCGAGAATTAACCGGAGAGACTTGGTATCGATGGTTTCAAGGCATTTCGAATAATGGATCGTACACATCATTTATTTATTCGCCTTTTCTATCGGGCAGATCGCTTAATCGGAGATAACTCGGCTGGCATTGCCAGATTTGCTCCTATAATTAGTATCGGATAAGAGAATCTAGAACAGGGGTTGACAGGGTAATTGACTTGGTTTAGTTGTAGACAGCTTTAAAGCGATTAGCAGTTCTGAAACGGACACGGAGACCTGTAGGAGGACGATTAGGTACGTAGGCATTCTGGCGGCCATAACATCCAAAGACATTCTATGTCGTGTGGTCGGTTCGTTGTTTATAAGAAATAGTGGGTTTCGATTAAAATCATTTTCACTGGCAGATATCGTACGTTTCGTTTAAACGATAGAAAAATATTATCTAACGAGAATAAATAGTATTATGTCCCAGAATGCATTATGTCTAGTAATAAATAATTCACTATTGTGTTGTACCATTTAAATTCCGAATACCTTTCCGATTTCTAGTTCGGTAAAAATGACGTAGAATGGAGGCAAATAACAAATATTATTACAGTAGCATAAATGTTCGAGTTTTTTCTGAGAAAACATAGAATGTAAAAAACAAAGTGGATTATTGATTGGTACAGGTAATAGTACAATCGAAAAATTGCCATTTTCAGTTGTGTATATGATGATACTCTGACGTTGTTAGGACGTCTAGGATGAAGCTTTAGAGAAAAAGTTTTCTTCGTTGAGTTTTTCAGTATTGAAGTATTCTGTTACTCGCTCTGTTCTGTATTATTTATTTAAAACAAAATCGAAGAAACCACCGTTTAGAAAATAACCATCCTACATCCTTTTTGATGCGTTTGGACAGTCCAGTGGTAAATCCACTATCCGCCTGGTTTTAGGATGAAAACTGGCCCGTGTATGTCAGCGACCCGATGAAAGCCAGTGATGTATAATGTGCGCCTTTGAGCGTACAATTCCCGCGGCTTTGTCAAGGGAAGCGTTTATATCCTCGCAACGATAAACTATCTCGTTTGTCCCTGAGAAAGGTTTAAGGCGACATCAGACATCTTCATGGCCCTCTTGTTGAACCGAAGAAATGCGTTTCGTTCAGCTGCCATCGGTTCTCTCACCTCGAGTTTATAGGCAATCTCGGCTGATTCTGCATTCAGATTATGCGGAAGAGTGTCCAAGTTAATTGTGTTCTTTATGGGTCGAAAAAATTAAAACTCAAACGGGGGATTTAATCGGAAAATCCCATTGGAAGCATGTCTACTTTAATCTCTGATACAGATTATATTCAATTTTTACTCTTATAGAGCTTATTTATGTCTTACACATCACGATCATATTTATTTGTTGCATGACTTTATTGCATCGTAATAACAATATATACTGAAAATTACTACTTAACCGTTAAGCAACCGGCAGATATGTTGATGAAAATTTATTCTCAGTATAGAACACATAATAATCCTGAAATTGTGCGTTAACTTCATATCTAGTGAACTCTGCAACTTTTCAAGTAAAAAAATATAAGGTCTATAGCAAAATATAAAAAGAGATGATCATAGTTTTCTTCTTCTTCAACCTTTCCGTGAGAAGTTGAGTAAAATGTTCTATTCAAACTGACCAATCTGTCAGTAATCTGATTCAATATAATTGCCAGTTCTATTATTCCATCGGTTGTCAGTGTGTTCAGTCATTATAATTTACAATAAAGTTTAATGTTGGCTTCTTTTGTCTGTAGGATCGCAAAGGGTTTGGATATGTCTTTGCAATATGATTCCTTAATACATTCTGCCCGATCTCATGTCTATAAATCTGGTTTATTCAATCTATATCCAGTGTGTTCCCTTGTATTTACGCCCATTTGAATGTAAAAGTCAGTTTACACGCGATATCTATTGTGTAAATACAGGGTCCTTTCTTAGATGTCTAAATAAACCAGATTGGCAATAACAATAATTGTCAAGGTGGAAATCTATTAACGTAAGTCAGCAAATCGTGGTCTGAACGTTTCACGTCCGATTGAACGTCGAACCTTTCCCTGAATATTCCACTTTATTTCCGAGTAGCGATCGCCCTTTTACGACGTTTTTTTTATGTCCACTAAATCGTAACGACCAGTCTCGACAAAAGAATAAAAGTTGTAAAGGAAGTCAATGCGCTGATAACGCCGGGGGAAAGTAATATGAATATTTCATGAAGCAGGTAGGCAACCTGGAATTAAAGCTTTCCTGTAATTTCGCAGGTACAGCAACGAACACGATACTAATTAGAACGATTTCCTAATATCGTGTGTGCCTTGTCGACGATTATCTTAGAATCGGTTTACTGTCGAAAAATCGGCTATAATTGGCCAACCGCTATTTTCACACGATGGATACAGTAAACGGTTATTATTCGGTTCACGCTGCTCTTCCACTCCGTAATTGGGTTGTACAGTAACGAATTTAAAATGCCGATTGGCCGTGCTGACTGGAGGAGGCGTGGATGTATGCAGGATACCTGAAGCATTTATTACGAAAGGGTTATTTAAGTAATCGATACGCTCGATTTGCGTTTGAAACGAGGCAGAGATTATTTAATCCGGTGTAATATAAATGTACTGTAATTTTCATGTGTGAACGGGGGCATGATTTTCCAAACACATATACTAATCGACAGTGAAATTAATTTGTTAACGAATAGAATTTATCATGTTGATGGATTATTTATTTAATTAATGTGAACCTTTTCGAATGAAATTGAAAAGTAGAATAATAGATTAAGAATTTATTTTCAGTGGTAAAAACGTTTTTGGAAGATAATGTTAACATCTGTGACTAAGAGTATGTTATTGATTATCGAGTTTCGATGCTACGTGTTGTCGTTTCACATGGTCAGAATCGCCTTCAGAATAGATGAACAGAGAATTGTGCAATAGTCAGGGAACACTCTGTACAGCAATGTTACACGCAGGAGTCATCGATGGAGCCATCAGCAATGACCCGAACGAGATAAGGTGGCATCCAATTTTTAGCAGTGCCGCCATGGGAACGTGGCACTTTTGATGCCGTTGGCGTAGCCAAGGCGGCTGAAATATCGTCTTGTAAAATATGAAACTGGCCGAGTTCCATCGTCGACGTTACGGCATCGTACGTCCGCCCCCAAAGAGAAATAGCTACATCGTTTCTCGGTTAAGGAAAGAATGGAAGGCAAAAGAACAACAGGCATCGCGACCTCTTCTTCTATTATTAGCGATGGCTTCCTTGGTCTTTTTTTTTTTGGATTTACTGGACAAGTTCTCCATGATGCGCCCTTCCACCTTTTCGAAATGAAATATCTGCTTGGCCGAGACTTTGTAGGAGAAGAATTGCTACAGGCTCCAGCCGTGGAAATCTTACTTCGTTTCAGTCTTTGTCAATATTATATTTATTACCAAATTATACATTCGGGAGAGAATCTTGTCAATAGTTGAGTAGGTATTCCATTCATAAATTTGCAAGTTCACACGCGTCTCGTATAACACAACCATTATAAAATAACCAAAGCAATCACACGTATTCCACCTAAATTATTACACAATTCTTCCGTTCAAACACTGTGTCTCTCAAAGTCCATTCCATCTTCCCTGAATTCGCAGACATCTACATCACAGCCGAAACTCTCGTGAGCCTACTTCTTCATTAGCCGCGTTTGAATCTCCTGCAAGGACAGCCCCTTCGTCTCAGGTACACAGAATATCGTGAACGGTACCGCTGTCAGCAGCAGCAAACCGTAAAACAAGTACACGTATCGATCGGTCATCAGATCGATCAGCGGTAAATAAGTAATTGTAGAGATGAAGGAGAACACGCCAGCCACGCAGCTCCCGAAACAAGCCGCGATGCATTTCAGATGAGACGGGAACAGCTCGCTGAGAATCGCGGGTGGCACAGAAAGCACGCCGATGAAGACGGCGATGAAGAAAAAGATCATCGTGAAGATCATCAGTCCGTCGAGGGTGCGCGACTCGAAACCATGGCTTACAAGATGGAACGCGAGGGTCAGCGAGGCGAGGGCGATTGCGATACCGGCGCAGGACGCGATCATCAAGAACTTCCGTCCGAATCTATCCATCAGGAACGTGGGCACGCATGATCCGAGGATACCGGCCGCCATCACGATAATCACCACCTGGGACGGATCGATAACCGTGACCCGAGCACTCTTCAGGATCGTCTCCATGTAGAAGAATACATTATTAATCCCGCACATCTGACTGTACATGAAGAGTATCGTGACCAGAAACAGCGATTTCCTGTACTGAACGGTCCTGAACTCTCCGAGAGTCTCGAGGAACGACTTTCCGCTGATGTTATCGACGAATTTCTGTAACGATAGAAATTCCACTTCCACGTCGCAGTCTCGATGGTACCATCGAATCGAGGTTTTCGCTTTCTCGTACCGTTTCATCTTGATCAAGTGATGAGGCGAGTCCGGTAGCCAGAGGAAAAGGATCATCAAGACCGGGCAAGG
This sequence comes from Dufourea novaeangliae, assembly GCF_001272555.1. Taxonomy (NCBI): domain Eukaryota; kingdom Metazoa; phylum Arthropoda; class Insecta; order Hymenoptera; family Halictidae; genus Dufourea; species Dufourea novaeangliae. The sequence goes on along the minus strand of NW_015373901.1, from coordinate 841,868 downwards.
TAGTAAGCAGAGGGCCGCTGACACGGTCATAGATAAGTACGCTCCCATGATGCTCATGACCAAGTTTCCGATCGGTAAACCGCTCATTGCCAGAGCGACCAACGCTCCACGGATACTGGGATTCGCCACTTCAGCCAGATAGAGGGAAAAGCAACTGTACATCATTCCCAAACATAGACCGCTGAGGAATCGCGAGACGTAGAGCCACCACACGTTATCAGCCACGATTATGAACAGCCAGCATAACGCGATGGGTATACTGGTCACCAGAATCGTGGTCTTGCTGCCGTAATAATTGACGGTTAGCGACCCCGCGATTGCACCAAACAGCCTTCCAAAGTTCAGCAACGACACCACCCACGACACTTCCGTCATCGTGATCGGGATCGATGATTTCGGGGATGTTAGCTGCTCGATGTACGGGGACGACCATGCCCCCATGAATCCCACCTGGATCACCAGCAACGTAACTGCGAACAAATTGTGTTGCGAAGTGTTCGCGAAAAATGTTGAAGTTGGAGTATTTCACGAACGTCGCTTTCCGAAGAATAAATTAATATTATCGGAATAGTTGGAATAAAATGAATCGACACTGGTGTCGTGTGTAGAAACTGTATTTGGTATCTGAGATCGCACTAGACTGACGAAGTGGTCTCTACTAATGTTGGATACAGAATGTCTTGTTGTCGTAGTACTGAAAATATCTACAGGTTCGTGTGTGGCTTGAGCGGTGTGTTGGAGTGGTGGATGTATTTGTATATGATTGGTGTTCTGAGTTGGTGTGGGTGTGGCAAAATTTGTCTGTAATGTTGGAAGGGAGAACGATGCGCTAAAGTTCCCCTTCTCGAAGTAGACCTGGAGTTCCGGGAATCGATGGTCAGGAAAAACCGAAAATTAATAAAAATATGAGTGTCCCGCACGTGTTTTGCAGCTGTCCAAGAACCCCAGGTGATGGTCATCGTCGACGTCTAACGGCAATTTGAAAACAAAAGGCCGCGGGTCGGTCTTTGGCTGAATGCGCTGGTAAAAATTCCCTGCCATAAATGACCCGATTGCTATAGCCCCGACTTTGCTATAAGCACGTTTCAACAAATTGGAAATCGATAGTTTGTCGACGAACTGGTCGGCTCAGGAAAGTACATTAAGAGAAGGTATCTTGTACAGTACCGTCAAAACAATTTGCTTGTTTAGAGGTAAATGCAAATGGTTTCGTTTCATTTTTATGCCAGAGGCAGGGTATTTGAAAAATTATCTGACGAATCGGAAACTGATTAATGCAGTCGTGAATTATGCAACGACTCTTATAGTTCCTGGACGTTATGGCATCGATAAATTGTGAGAATTATTGCATTGAGGAAGTTAGAAAGACACATTTAGAATCAAAGAATAAATTGTAAGGAGCTAATAAATTCGTGATGTTATAGGAAAATGTTAGACGAGTAAAGTAGAATTGGCTGCTCCTGTGCAGACAATTTGTTAAATCTTAATTTCAATCGTAACTTGATATTCATTTATCTAGAAAAATATTGACTTCACAGTGTAATATTCCATTTAAAGAAATGAAATTAATTTTGATGGTTACACTTTCATTTTTACAACTGTTTTCATTATCATTTCCATGTAACATCAGTATTTAGGTAGTCTTCAGTAGTATTAGTCTCTTTATATTCTACGTAGTATAATTCTGGTTTTCATGAAATACTTTCACAAGTGTCACTTTCATCACGTCACAGCATCAGTTTATTTTTATTTTGTGTTCGTGCAGGTTGATTAGACGGAAGGAAACGTAAAGATTAATATTTATTTGCATATGATCACTGGATTTTCCTTTATGCTTGCTAATCATACGATTTCAGTTTATTTACCTCCGACGCAAGCGATCCACTGCGGCCATGTCACTTTCACGGACGACTTTTCACTCGTTTCCTTCGGCATGACGACCCCTCTCAAGGTGCAAGACGACTGACGAAAGCCTTATTTGCATCAGAAGCGAGTACCTTGGCGATTCATGAACACAAATGAATATAGCCCTCGCATAGATAAGATAACGGATGTATGCATTTCCGTATTGCACCATTAGTTAGCAAGAGGAAATGAGGTTTCGAGATGTTTTTCACACGTGACCGATGTACGATCGTACGGTATCTATAGTTACATATATTTATGCCTGTCATTTTGTTGCATACAGTGACTGAACAGATTTAGAGATGCAAGAGATATCGAAAGATTCCGATTGAACGGATGACAGTAAAAGTATCGCGATGGGAATCGAAGCAAGAAACCTTGTTATTTCCGGAAGACTTTTGAACTTTGAACCAACTATAGCAGCGAAAAATCTTTTTTTAGAAAATAAAATATTTTTTTTAAAGATGAAAGATAAGATCACTGAAGATGAGGAAAGATGATGAAAGTTTCGGAAATATTGCAATAGAAATTATTTCAACGCTGTATGTATATTTTTACCGTAATCAGGCTGTGAATTCAGTAGCCCAGGAACATCGTGAACACTCGTCAGAAAAAAATCTCTAATATTTGGCTGTGCTTTATATAGTACACGCCAAAAACGAAACGGTGGGGTCGAACATATTTTTGGATACTTAAACGGAGTCTACAGATACTGGTGTTATCAGCGTGACATCATGTGTTTGTTTTACATGTAATTCAAAAGCGAATTTGATTGAGGAAATTTGTGGCCGTACCATTCTATTAATTTTAAACAAGTTTCATCAGTTACATAGCCAGTGGATGGCAGTGTGCATTAAACATTCAGTTGTATCTGACGAAAAGTGTGCGCGAACATCACGTTAATTCATGTTACGTGCTAGTTAAACGTAGAGGCTTTGATTGACTATGTAGACAAACATTTGTGATTCTTATTTTAAATCACGGAATTGTATAGGTTTTGTTAATACTGACTTTCCGTGATAAGATAAGACACGTGTAGTATCGTACAAATCATCCATGGTTCAAAGATACTTATTAAAGGAAAATATTTATGATCAATTATGTGTGATTGCACAATTGCACGGAATCGACACAGTGACATTCTTATCATACTGTTGCACAGTTAAAAATATTTATATATAAATGAACTCATTTTTATTTATGCATATACACTGACGGATAAATTTCTTCACATGAAGCTGTAGCATTCTAAATCTAGTTTACTACAATACAGATCTATTTATAGATCTGTATTCAAACGTGGATCTGATATTAGCCTGGTGGATATTATTGTGTAAAGTATCCCGGAGATAATCGGTATCCACTCGAGACTTTTCCGATCGATATTCTGTCCTGTAGAGTAAAGCGTATTCATTTTCAACTCCTTCATTACTACTTGTAAGGGTGTTTCTTATTTTAAATCTTCTTTGCAATCATCTGTGGGTAGTGAAAGTTAGTCTAGTGCTTGATTTATATAAATATTATATATTGTAATAAATAACAATGCAGTAGATTGATGAATATAAACGAAGAATGTCTGGAATTCTTACTATGTTCATACTATATGATTGTTTTTACAGCATTCTTTGTGACAACGAAATCTTTGTTGTATGGAATGGATCGGAGGCTGCGACTGAATATAATGAAACATAAAAACAGTTGAATCGAGGTTACGGTTGTAGTTTCTAAATAAGAGAGCAGAACGCGACTCTTTAGACTATGGCTTGCAAAAGAACGTAAATATCGTGTATGTATATGCAATGTCATGATAGGAAATGTACTGGAAAGAACATTTTCATCCTTATCTGAAATGTTATTTCTCTTGAAATTTCAGATAATAGGAAATATTTTAAGAACATTTTATCTTTCTTGATTTATCAATGGTCTGCCATTTTTTACCATCTTGAATAGCGTTTTAACGGAAATGAATTATCATTTAATATGTTTCTATTTTGATATTACCTTAAATATAGATCATTTGCAGAGAATCGTTGTGGGTACCACATTGCTAAAATTGTTATTAAATAGTATTCCGTCTGGGACCGTGAAATATTCGTGTATTGTTAACAAAGTGCATGGCGGGAATGTTCTGGGCCCAGACGCGAGAAAGAGCTGCGGAATTACTCGGAAAAAAAAACATTAATACACTCTCTCTACTCACCCAGTCTGAAAATCCTCGCAGTCACGACGCGTGTAATATATTTTGATCTCTGCTAGCAGAACATGGTCCTTGCAACCTGAACATTGCACGGCCAGTATTTCCGCCTTTATAGTCGTTCAAAGAGTTCTGGAGGAATGCCATACTGCAACAAACTCAGGGTATAGGTACAACTATTTTTGCCACGAGTTAACTGAATGACATCATTGTTTAGTAAGTACACTCTTTATTAAACAATGCAAATAATGATTTACCACAAAAATATTTCGATTTTTTAGTATTTTTTTAATAATATCTGCCTTTCTGAAATGATTATTTTACTAATTTAGAGCATAATTGAATACGTTGTAATAAATGATCTTGTTTACATCTAGCCCTTCCCATTCGTTATGCTTTAAAGAATGTAAATAAAGCTATCAAAGCTAATCATCGCAACTTTCTGCCAAAACTTCGAACAAGAACCTTCTCGCCGAACTTCTTGACCACACTTGCCAAACTTTGTGATCCTCTCGTATCAATCTTTGATTATCTTTCTCGAAATCCCTTATCTATCCTGTCATCCTGCCCCACACATTCATCGAATGTGTACGTATTATACTATTATTGTATATTAGCCAACCTTCTTCAGTCTATGTAGGTCTACCTTCGAACCCCGATAGTCATTGATGTACAACACCATGCCCTTTATCTTTTGTGGTCTGTGATCAATTATAAACCCATTAACCCTAGGATGTCGAACGTTTTAGACAGTCACACACGGATAGTGATGCCTGACTATATTCAAATCTGTATGCAGTTCTCCTTCTAAATCTACATTGGAACATTCTCACGAAGTACCAGTCGTCTGGTAGTTGGATCATCCAATCTATCTTTCAAAACACCAATAATGAATTAATATCTGTTCTCCCGAAATGATCGATTTCGGTTTTCGCTGGTCGAAAATAATTTCCTGCAATCTAAAACGATCTTTATCCAAGTTTCTGGAGATTTCCATGAAAGAACCGAAATGAAAAATCACGAGAGAAATAGGTACAAGATATTCCAGTTCCGTTGAAACATTAGGTGGCTTCGTTGCCCTATTACATATTGCGTTTAGAAGTTTGATGCCGGTGAAGCCTAGCTCCCTCGTGTACACTATTTCGACCGGTGTCCATGCAGATCACGGAGGAGGGTTAAACTGTGGCCGCATTTCGACGAGACGATTTCCACGTTTTCAGTCCGTGGCGGTTGTTTGACGTCCCCTGAGGGGGTTGGTCCAGGACCGCGCAATCTGGTAACTTCAATATTTGATACGCGCGCGGTCGGCTTGTATGGCTCCGATCTTCGAAGCTAGTTTCGCCGCTTGACTTGACGACGTGCAAATTGGATTACTTGCCCCCGGGAACCGAATAATTGAATTTGACCAGGTGTGCTTATTATTGAATATAACGGCGGCCGGCTCGAAGGATGACGGAGACGGAACAAGAACAAGAAGTAGGAGAGTTTGTCGTTTGTCGAGGAGAGAGGTTGGGAACGTGTGACGCGCGCGAATTGTTTGATCGCGAGTACACACGGTTGTTTGCTCAAACACGTATCTTTCGCGCATCAACGGTGGAGCGAGATTAATTTACGATCTTTCGTCGATCGGAGTATTTTTACCATTCGCCTAGATGGGAGGCAATCGCGATACTTATTCCCGGACGAAATATTGTTCTCTTGATAACGTCGACTTACGCGGAAACGCGTGTCATTTGTAGTTGATTTCGTCGAGGAGTAGCCGGGTCATTGCTGACCCACAAAATTAGTGTACTGGTGAAATCGGAGGATAAACTTTTTTGTTCGAGTTTCACCATAATTTGTTACACTTCTTCAAAAACAGCTTTTCTTAACCCTTTCATCCCCACTGTGTCCATGTGGCTGCGTATTCTAAATTACGAAATAAAATATCGTGTATTTTTTCATATCTGTGAGTATATAATAGTTTCTACTAGTCTTGTATAGGTTAGATAGTATAACACAAATTTGACTGTGCATTTGAAAGTTTATCGGTAAAATGAGACATTATTGGTCTCTCTTTCATTTGATGAAATTCTAGTGTCGAGCATTTATACAATTACAATAGACACTTACGAAACTGTAGTTTCTTTTAAATATTTTAAGTGGGTTTATTCATCAAGGGTAAGAAAAATTGTTTTTTTGTTACGTATAATAACATTATAATGGGAATCGTTATATGTACATACCCAACTGTGATGAGAGTAAAAGAGTTGTCAAAAGTCAACGAACGAGAAACGGCATTAGACTGTTTCAAAATATTAAAATGTTCTTGTGTATCATTTAGTGTTATTATATATACAAATATAACAAAATATTTCTTTGGTCATTTTTAAATAAGTTCGGAATGAAAGGGTTAAAGCAGTGTTTTTAATGAATCGTTGAAAGTAATGGAACACGTATTTATACCCAATCTTCTATTTGTACGTCATGTAAATTACTTTGTCTCTATTTGCATTTCATTTATAAAGGAACATTATAGTGTCAGTAGAAGTGTACTGTTTATAGTCTTCGCAATGTGTACGTAATATAATTAACGTAATTAAAATCCGAGTCAAAATTAACTCTTCTTTGTGGGCGATCTGTTAATCAACCAACTTTCAATGTTCTTCTGTGATGCCCGATAATAAAAGAATTAAATTAAAGCAGAACACTTAAAAGTAATGGAAATGGTCGTGTAACAGTAATCCAGCGTAAAATCGTTTTGTTAATCCGAGACCTCACTGTACCACTTACCTCATTTAATAGATTCTAGACGGCAGTTACATTACCTCTGTGTCGATTACTCGTTTACACTGCCTCTGATGTTTCTGTTACGAGTCGCGAGGCTTAACGAGACTTGTATTGTAGACAGAAAGCTATTCCGTTGTCGTGTACACGAAACACTACTCCCTTCATTCGCGTTACACAGCAAGTTTCGTGTAATTTCGTCAGATTATGCTTAGCGGTGTCGCTCTATTAATCCCTCCGAAGAGCACTCTTCATCTTTTACGATGCCCGCCAAACTTTAACTTAAAATATCAAACGACCGCGAAGGGTGAAGCATGTTTCTGCGAAATATCTTTTGGGGAAAAAGAAAACAAAGTATGTATGTATCCTGAACGGGGCGTGCCTGCGATAGCTCTCTGTGAACAATATCGCATTAAAATCGAACGGATCGCGTTATCGTTATCAAAACGAGTTACGTAACTTCGATCCTCGAAATTGCTTTTGGCGAGTAAAGTGTTATTTTCTAGATTATTTGTTTGAGTAAGTGTTTTGATTTGTAAATAAATTGTTAGAGTAGGGAGCAAAGTTCTAAATGTAGGATGAATGTATCTAATATAAGGTGCTTCATTTCCGAGACAATTGATTTCAAATATGTATTCATCTAAATTTCTGAACACGTAAGAAATCCTCCGTCTACATTTTCGATTCAATTTTGCACGACAAAGTCAGTCGCTTCTAAGTTCTACCATGATTTTCGCCCCTTTTTGTCTCGAAGATACCAACGTACACGAAGTACGTGAGCATGAAGGGACTACATTTTTACTTTTAAGGAGACAACGAGACCCTGTTAGGAGCGGGAGCACAGACACGAGATGGTTGGCGCTCATAAACTCGTCGGGTATAGATAATACGTAGTGTATACTCCCCTGGAAGTTATGTTTTCCTTGTCCTCCACCTCATCGTTCTTTCATCGTGCTTTACCTCCCATTTATTATCGCTTCTTCCTTTTTCTTTTCTTTTCTTTCGCCTTCGTTACATCGACCCGCCATCATACACTTTTCTCATCCTGCTCCGACTCGCGAAGGAAGCAAGGATGAACCGATGCGCGCTAGAGAATGGAGTTCCCGGTGTATAATGTAGCGTTTCGAAAGCCATCACTCCCTAAGGTAAAAGGAAGTGGCTGCTCGGACGTTGAAAAGGATTGAAGGTAGAACGTGACGGTGGACTAGGTAATGATAACAGAACTCAATGGAAGACATTCTTACTTTGCAACCGGTGCGCCTCTTTCGTGTTCCAATTATTCCAGATTCTCTGGTTTCGGTATTGCTTCACGATCCCCCTAATGATCACTCGAGAAATTGTAAAGGTATAATGCAATAATGTTCTGTCTGCTGGGCTTCGTTTCCTGTCGACATCAATAACGAGCAATAGTCTCGATAATCGTTTATTACATCTGTATGTATCACTGGGAACCAGTTAGTAGCTCCAGTGCGGTTCTTTTTTTAATAGAAAGGATCGTATGTATCCTTGAATAAGAACTTATTTACTATTTGGAGTGTACGAAACTTTATCAGTAACTCAGTGCAAGTAATCCCCAGGCATTACAGGGGTTCAGAACATCGAACAACGGATTAAACGAAATTCACCCAGGATTAGTTTTCTATTTTATAGACAGATCGTCGTGAAAAACACTTTCACAGGGGTTTAGCGACACGTTTTCTTCGTTTCTTCGATCGAAGTGGAACGATGCTTCGCTAAAGAACACGCTTGCAGTGTGGTTACTGGGTCGACCTAGGGGTTAGATTTATTAGATGTACCGGACGACCGAAAATTGGGTCATCGCAAACGTACCGACCTTAAACTTTAAACTGTCGGCATTTTTTCCATAAAAAATGTGTTTTTTTTTACAAAAAACTTTTTTATGCATATAACATACGCTCTGCGCTGAATCTCGAGGTAAGGATTTCAGATGTATAAAATACCTGTGGCCGACTTTCGTCGGATAAGAGTACTACGCGCAGATGAATTCGTGACGTTGAAATTGACCGAACAGGGCAAAGAACAACTCAACCAGCGAGTGGCTGGCAGCATTGCGTTAATTGCCAGTCGTGAATATATAGTCAAATGAATTAAGAAGCCTCGCTGTGTTCACAACATCTGTTCACACTCGACCTTGAACGAACCGCGAGTTCTGGTACTTTTCACGAGCACATCAACGTGATTGCACTTCCGTCGCGGCCGCAGAATGGCGTCCTGCAATTGGCGTCTTGCGTTACGAGTGTTTACGCCCTCGTCTTTCGCGGCCCGCTCCGATCTATCCACCTTGGTTTCCGAGCCGACAGCCACTATGGATCCGTGGGGCGCGTGTTGTTGTCCCTCCGTGTTCACCGAATGCACCACCAATGGAAATTTCAATTTTCTCACGCGATGATGCGAGACGGGGATCGATCGAAACGAGGATTTCTACGGTGGAATTCTCGAACTAGCTTTAATAGCGGGAAAATGTCGTAAACATCTTTTGGGGGCAGTATGTATGTATGTATATTGAACCCTCTTTCAAATTTTCTAACATTTAGGTAACGTTTTTTCTGTGGCCATTTTGGGAACCTATAATCTCTGTTTTGTTAAAACTGCAAGGATACCAGATTTTTTTGTTTAATGACACCAGACGGTGGTTTTAACCCTTTCAGACCTGAATTTTGTTTTCAGGGTAAAAAAAACTTTGGTTGCACATTTTAATTCGGTAGAATGTTTAGATGATATTTTGTTTAAAGAAAATGATTATATGTCCCATAGTTTTTTTTGTGATGTTATTCAATTCTGAATTTACTAGACCTACTAAAAACATTGAAAACATGAAAAATTCAAATTTATAAGAAAAATATGGATCTGCAACACACTGTACCTATGGCTTTGTGTCAAATTGTAAGAAACTGCATTTACACAAATTTGACCACCAGGTCTGAAAGAGTTTAGCTTTTGAACCGTATGTCACGGTACCTTTGTATTGTCTGATGTCCTTAACAATAATTATGGAACCCAATCGTATATTTGCGCACGAAATTAATCGCGTTGCGTTCAATAGAAATTTCATATCCACAATGTGGTAAATAACAAGCGAATATTCGCGTACAGGTTTCGTTCCAGTCATTAGAAATTAATACACGGAGTAGTGGTACGTTGGTTTGCCAGTTGTGTCATCTGTTCAGCAACGTGAAATGCAATTGGATATTGACGTAAACGTCATTTGTATGATCCGATTCCATTACAAGAATTGGTTTAATTTTAATATACATATTTTAGGACGTTATTATGGAAATTCTAAATAAGTACTGATTTCTATTTAATTGTGACAAAATTGCTGACCAAAAATAGTATAAACATTCTTTACAAAAATTTTCTGAAATTTTCTATATATTAAGAACATACTCCATAGTTCATTTTGTATCATTTACTAGGAGGCGCCTTCATACTTACTTTGTGCTTTATATTTATGTACCATTTCTGCGTAATTATATTCAGCATTAATTTACGGAAAAATTAGGCATACCGTCGATCGTTATGAAAAGTAATTGAGTAAATTCATCGGGTCGTAGGTGCATATTAGTTATTATTAGTATTACCATTATCATTTATTAGAATATAATTTCAACGAAATGTATTTCCCTTTGTTACATTCAAACAGCCCATGGAATTGGAAATTCATTCTCTTGACATTCCTTTGACATCGTCCTCAATCAGTTCTACTTGAAAAACCTGCAAAATCTATAATTGTTTATGTTTTCCAGCGTGATTCAACCATTCTCGAATAAACAACAAGTGTTGTTCGTCTTTCCTTAATTAGGCGACACCGTGAAGACGCGATTATAGTTGCTCGCCCCCTTAGTCTTGTCTCGATTCACTGCGAAACTTTCTACGCGTGGCGAAAACTCATGAAATCAGATTGATTCTTCCTGTAAACTAAGCCCGATGTATCATCGTGGAGGGGCTTAAAGTTCGAGTAATTAACGCTCTTTGTAATTAAATCCGTGATTAAATTACGGCGCGCTCACCATTGCCGGGCGGAGTCATAAGCCGATTCACTGTAACTATCCGAGTCAAAGCTGAGTTTCGATCCTAAGATAATAGTATTCACACACAGAATACATGACATCACTTGAACTATTTGATTATCTAATATCATCCAGTTTAAATTATTTTTACTCTTTTTAATACATACGCCCCGTCTCTGTTCACAAGACCATATGCCCATGCAAAATACATACAAATAAACGAAAACCTGATTAACGTTTAAAAGAGCTGCGATTTTATTTTTAGAGATATTGAAGTTCTTAACCCATCAGATAAATTAGTATTTAATATCAACTTCAGAAAATTAGTCTATGTAATGAGTTTCAGCAGTAACTATATGTTATGATACTGAATAGTTTCGTTGTTTACTGCGGTTAAACACGCATTAGTTCATTTTCATTAGGTAATTTTTAATTACAGCTACATCAGAACGATCGTAAAAGTTATCTCATTAATAGGATAATAATAGAATTTTCATAATAAGACGTGAATTCGATATCATATAAATGATTGTAGGACAGTCCGGTACATTAAATTCATACGTGTCCTCGTCGAATATTAAACCATTCATTTAGAAGAATGTTCGGTACCAGCAACACGAATGTCTCGCGCGAAATGTATTTATCCAGTCCTGTAATTTGATATCGTAGCTTCATTAATATTAAGCAACGTTAACATCGAATCGATATCAATTATAAACGATTCTCTCGCGCCCACTGCGAAAATGTTTTCCACGCCATGCAAGGCATGTATCCCATTGGGTTCGTTACGAACTATCCGAATTTACTAATAATTAACACATCGATTCCTTCCGTTCTATTCTCTCTTTCTTTTTCCACATTACGATCGAACGATCCGTTTTTTTTGTACCGTTTGCACATTTTATCGACGATACAGATTTTTCTATCCCATCTCACGCGGTATAATGTCACGAAATGGGACCATGTAGAAAATTCATACTTCATTAGGCATTCGACGTAATCCAGAGACGCGCGATTGATTTACGCCTCTCGAGAATCGAGATTTGAAATCATCGTGGGACTCGAGTGATCCTTCAAATCGAGTAATTTTTTCTGTCCCCTCCCCCCCCTCCTTTTTTATTCACGTTCATCGATCCTGTTAGTCGGTTTTCTTTGCACTTCGAGCTGATAAAGATTTTTCTCCTGGCCGTTTTATAGATCTTTTATCGCGGCAACAGTTCCGCAAAATTGGAACGCGACTGGTGTCGTTAGTTTCGCGTCTCGTTCAATACGCTTTCCACTCGTTTAGCGAGAAAAGATCTCGAATTCCTATTACGTATTCGCGAGTAAAAGCTTGAGTTACAGCTACAATACGGGGTGAAACGCGTTATTTTCCATGCTCTCGAACTCCCGGCCGAGAAACGTATGAAAAGTTGCGTATAGAGCGGCCTATAATTCTTACTGCGTGGACAATACTTATTGCGTATACAATACAGGTGGTGCAAGATGCTCTATTGAGTAATTACATAAGCATCTCAAAATCCATTTATTATAATACATCGTAATGTGTGAAATGTCCTTTTGAACGTTTTTAGACAATGTATTATTTACTCACGACTTTGAGGGATGTTTTCATCCCCTACAAGTAAAGTTCAGCAGCTACAAAAAAATAAGTGTCAGATATTTTTCAAAATACTACCTATGTGTGTACCAACGGCAGAAAAATCGGCATGTTACACTTGAGGGATGTTTCTTGTCAGTATCAATAATAAAATAACATCGTCAAGTTTGGACAAATCCCCCAAAACGAAGGATCGAAGAACCTATATTTCCTGTACAGATTATTCGAATAAAAGTTCCGTCCACGTCAATCCGCCACTTTAAGAATTCACCCAGCAACGATAAAGGGATCAAGAGGACTCTCGTTCAGGTTCACGGTCGCCAAGTACCTCTCCCCCCTCCCTAAGCCTCAATTAACTAATTTACGGGAAGCCCCAGTAAAAAGTACAATAATCTGATTATTTAATCCTCTCGCACTCCATTTATCTTTTCGAGAACAGTTTTTGACACGCTTGATCTACAGAACTTTCCCCTCACCCCCACCGATCACCGTCGATAACTGAACGGGGTACTAAGCTAACCGGGTTCTCGGTGTCGATCGTTTCCTCTCCCCTCCGATGTGGGAGCGTAACGATGAGTAATAAGACGTAAAAAGCTATTAGGTCCCCGAAGGAGATCCCCTATCTTGCGGCGCGCCTCTTTTTCTTTCTTTACCTCTTAAGAGGACTTTCGACGTGGAAAGCGGGATTCCTCGGCCTCTCCCCTCGGGTCGACCAGAGAGACGTAAAGCTGAAACGAAGAGAAAGTCGGTACCGCGGATGGCTTTCTTCCATCGTCCTTTCGTTTCATGGGATTTTATCACGTTCTCTTCATCCCGTATTACTTGTTCACGCGGCTTTACCGACTCCCCGGTCCTGTAGCCATCGGGGAAAAAGCGCGGGGATAGGTGAAGGGAGGAGTGAAAAACAACGAATCCGTTTTCCTTTTCCCGGTTCGCGAGAGACCTATTTGCAACGCGTGCATTCCCCTAAAAAACCGGCGACGATACCGAACGATCGATGGTTAAGATACGCTCGCTTGTACACGCTTATCGATAACGATTCCCCGAGTTTGTTGCGCGGAATTTTCGAACGTTGGACTTTTTTTTCGTTTTAGCTAGAAATACCGATAACGATTTGTTACCCTTCAATGGACACTCCGTTCTTTTTCCCGGCGTTTAAACGAGACTGTTATTAGCGCTGGAAAATATCATTTGACGCTGTACCGTTCAGCTTGGTAAAACATCGAGTACAAGTTTTTCTGTAAACGGTGGTGGTGAATGGCTAGTATTTTTTGGAGGGGGGAGGGCTTAGACAGATTAAAAGGCGTCCCTTTGCATTTCAACAGGGTTGCGAATATTTTTGCTATTGCGTTGCAGAAATAATTGGTACAGTTCAATGGTTTTGAGTTGAACCGTTTGTAATTGGCAGATTTCGCGGAATGATTGACGTCTGGCCAAGAACTTTACACCACCACTTGGTATTTGTTTCAACGGATGTAACTAATACTGTTAATTCTTGTAAATGTTGTTTTATACGTGTTCTGTATTTGTAAAACACATTGTCTGTTATTTGAGTTTTTAAATTCATCTTCGAGTTCAACTTCTGTTCAGTTCGAATTGAGGTGCTATGGTCGTGTGGTTGGCACTTTTTACGTGTTGACTTTCTAAATATTTTTGCTTGCGGTTACGTTTTGCGGGGGCGACGAACGAGGTTGAGCAAATAAATACTGTTATCGTTTTGTCTGTGTTTGATGCTGCGTTCAAATCTTACCAGTGAAATTTGGGTTATATTCTGTTGTTTCGAAGTATATCTTCAGACCGATTATATAGTTCTGTCTACGTAATTTTATTCTGTATTTTATTTGCAAACATAAATATTTGCAATACTTCACATATTTCCCAGACGACCTCAATTGCAATCATCAATCGTTACTTTTTCCTCTAAAAAGTCAGCTAGGCAAGATATTCGTTTCACTTATTAGACACTTATTAGGCTATATTTCTCTCATTGAATTACGTGTAAGGGATAAATATCGCCGTATGATTTGATGTGATCTGCTCGTACCGTGACCGCTAGTGTGAACCTGGTTTAATTCTTAATCGAAACCATTCGTCCTAGAATAGTAAATTCTTAAAGCATCAAGATCCACACGGTCACCTTCAAGTCACGAATGTTCGTCCATCAACCTTCGAAGTGAAACCCGTATACCGTCCTATACTCCAGCACACCTTTGCAAATCATTAATCCTTGATCAAATACCTTCCACCAGAGGCAATAAATCCGAAAAATTCACCTCTCACTTTTACCACAGTATACATACACACGCATACAGATGTCCCTCGACACATAATTTCCCAACCAACGACTTTCAATCCAGCAGAATAACAACCTTACGTCTGCCTATTCGCCCGCCGAGGGTGAATCGTTGATCGAGCACCCACCCGCCGCGATCGCAATAAATTCCTCGAAATTCAACCCCCTCACCTTCGTCGCACCCGGTATACATGTGATAGCTTTGGACTCATAATTTTCTTCCCAGCGAAACGTGTTATTAGTGGCAGAAACGAGAGGTAGCTGTATACGAATATTTTCCGTCTTTGATGCTTGTGCGTGTACGTACAGTGAGGGTCAAAAGTGAGTATACACTTTTTTGAAAGTATACGATTTATTCATATTTATATCTCTCAATTTGGAATCTAACATTTCGCATAGATGCTCTATTACATTGACAGCCGGTGACTGTAGAGGAGGATTTAACGGATTGAAAGTGTTTTCCAGTAAACAATTGTTAACCACCTTTGCTGGTATATTTTTGGTCACGATCTCGTTAAAAGAAATGCACCTGCAGCTGAATTTGATTTTAAAATATTTAAACAAATTTGCCCGTCGTACCTATGAATAAAAACCAACTGTCCTACAGCAGAAGTTCCCAGCTGCTCCAAACTGTAATACTACAGTCACTATGTTCAACGATATTTACAAACAATTTATGGTTATATCTTCGAATTTCTTTTTCTCGAATTATCTAGCTGCCTATCGATCCCGAATATGTTAACACATTCGCAGCCGGCGCTTTGAGGCGAGACACTTAGCTGAATACCGCGTACAATTTTTAAAAGTATAACCCATTACAATTCACGGTTTTAAAACACTGAACAGCTTTATCTAACCTAACAAAAATTTAAAATCAAGATAATCTTGCTAAAGAGAAACAGGTGATGAATACTGCAGATTTTTAATTGACGTAGAACTACCTTACCAGTAATCAGCTAAACATTTTAGAATGACGTAGGACTACATACGTTGCCGGTTACGAATCTGTTAAGAAAATCATATATAACAGTGTTGCTGCCGTGATCTTACATTAGTAAGATGCTACAGAAATATTACACCAACCTCAGTTATGTAAGGTGTACACTTGGTTTTGACTCTCACTGTACATATGTACATGTGTATATCTGTGTGTATCACGTAGTCGAGCTTCGAAGGGCGGCGGTGAGGGGGGAGGGGGACGGATTTCGCGAAGGTACGGGCGAAGGTAGAGGTCGTAGATGAAGGCGGTGGGCTGTAGGAGGGTAGAGAGAAAGGGGGGTGACGAGGCCAAGGGGGGGCCAGGAGCAGCGTGGGTTCGGGGGTGGTCCGGGACGAGTAAAGGGGTTGGAAAAGGGGCGACTCCGGCAGTCAGCGGGTTAAAGCCGCCCCGAGCGGGCGTTCCATGTGCGTTCCGTCGTCATCCCCGGAAATTCGGACGGAACGTCGCGGAAAAGAACAGTGAATCGGGTGACTAACTGTCGAATCACGTGTTTTAATCGAGTCTCTCTGTGTGTTAACATCCCAGAATTTCGAGCGTCTCGTGAATCTGACATCGATCCATCCACAACTGTTCTTAGACGAGTGTTATCGTTGCCTGGCTGCGGCAGACACGTGTGTTAATTAACTAAAGTATTGTGAAGGTGATCTGTGTGTACGTATAGTATACCGTAACCAAGATTGCTCCGTGGGATCCGTCAGACCGTTCTTCGAGTAGTTTTACACGGTGTATCAGACGACTCACAGTGTTCTGAGTACCTCTGTGTTAATATTTACTGTAAACAGTTTCGCGTAATCAGATCTCCACCTGCGATGAAACCTTCCAATTCTTTGCTCGTAATTGAAGTTGGGCTTGGTGTCTGTTGTGCGGAGACAGGATTATGTTTCGTTGGTACGATCCAGTGACGATTCGTGATAAAGTGAAACGAGATGTGTTATCGCGACAACGTTGAATCTGTTGTTACGTGTAAATTTGGGAATTAAGTAACCAGACAGCGAGCTGTTATCGTTACTTTCGCGTGGAACTTTTCTCAAGGAATCTGTCACTTGAGATCATAATCGTTCGTGGGTGGTAAAGTTTGTTTTCTTTAATTTTTTAGAAACTCTAACATGGATTTCGTTACGAAAACGCAGCATAAACATTGTTAACCGCGCGTCACGCGTCGATAACACCAACGTGATCCCCGGTGCGGCTCGACTAATTTGCTTATCAGCGTGTTTGACGAACGATCAGCCGTAAAATTATTTACGCTATCCGTTCGTAATATTCGCAGGTGGATTTACCGTTGAACCCGCGAGCCGTCCGCGTCTCGTCGACAACAATGGGCCGAATTAATCGAATTGGGATTGTTTCGTTTTGATTTTTATTTTTATCGTAACAGTTTATACGCGCAGAACCGTGTCTTGTTAAGCAATTAAAAAATTACAGTATTCCCATCGGTACGATAACAATGGAAACCCCGTAATTGATTTATTGTGATAACGGTGATTCAGCCAGGTGTTTTGAGGTAATCGCGTGTTGGTGCATCGTGTATGTGCGCAGTTGGTGACCACGAATTCTTCTAGAATTTCACCCAGTGAACACAAGACGTCCAATTTCATAGCGAAAAAAACGAATAATAAGATATGGAACAACACCAGACAATAAAAATACGGAGGATTTCAACGAAACTCGGTCTCGATGTTGTAACGATATCGCGATTACCAATGTTGTTCCTCCGCGAACCTGTTCGCCGTTACACATTAACGTTCACCGTCCGCGGATGACTCGGAATATCGTTCGGCCAGGTGACAATTAAAATCAAGAACTTAATCAATATCGAGCTCGCCTGGTGTCGCCGTCGTTCTCGATTTTTCATCACGCTGCCTGGCTGCCGTGAACCCTCCCCCCTTTTTTTGTTTTTCGATGCACCAGTTTCCACGGAACTTTTCGCATTACCGCGTCTCCGACGGACCCATTAATTGAACGTTAAATATTCGCTGGAAATCTACTAGTGTGTACTGGTAATTACTTCTCGTTCAGCGAGTACGCATTAGTATCCGTGTGAAACGATAACAAACAAAAAACGATACTGTGTAACCAATCTCGAGAAACATACCTCTCTGTCATGGTTGCCTAATGAATTAGAAATTGATATATCTCTAACGAATTATTATTAACGCGAGAATAATGTATGTAATAACGGTATCAGCAGCGACGTGAAATTCCCGGAATCGACGCGTACAAATCGTTAGTAGTGGCGTGTCTTTTTCGGTATTGGATGGAGGTGGTTGGGGGTATAAAAAAAATGTCACACGTTACACGGTACAATTAATCGAATCGTAAGTGTGTTCACCTTCCGCGGATCAATCGTACGTCCGTTTCAGCCGAGCCAGTCACGTGTGCCTGTTTGACATCGCGAATGCACTTGACTGCGACCATTTTCCGTGCAGTTGCATAACCGAGCTCTCTCTGTAGATTCGATCGCGTTAAATGCCAGCTTCAAATTAACGGTGCCGGCTGTTTTTCATTCGCGCCCCGATGAATTGTCGATCGACACTCGTTCAGGAATAAGAATCTTCACGGTGAAACATTTTTCGGTGGATGATTAAGCACTGGTGAACTCCTCTTGACACATTCACGAAAATTGAGTGGAATTCTGTGTTTTTTTAAAAATATTATTTCAGTGAAAAATTATTGTGCATAAAGTATTTCGGTTCTTTACAGACAGTATACGATATAGGATTTTAGGGGAGTATGATTACCGATTCTCTGTTACATTGTGCTTTTTGTTTTGTAATTGAATTGTAAATCGATAGTTATAGAAATCGATTGATTTATCTAAAAGCGAAAACAAAACGTTTACTGTAATACTGTTTGCAGTATTATTTACAAGTTAAAATAGTATTTGCAACAACATTTTAAGTATCTTTTTTTTCTATTTAAGGTAGTTTGAATCTCTAGAGAGATGACATTTCAAGTATGTTTGTTCGTAAAATAATATTCAATCAAATACTGCTTATGTTCAACTGTGACACAAGCTCTCATTATATTGCAAAAAGTGATTCTTAGGTGCTACGAGGGCAGTAAAAAACACTATTTAATAATATAAAAATAATAAAAGGCAGTTAACTTTTATTAAAGAACGACCGTTTAAGTGTTAAGAGATCCACAACGAAATTTGTTTCATCCTTCTCGATCGAGCGCGCTTTCAGCCAATAATCCGTTCGGATTATTATTCATCAATCCGTTCGGATTGTTATTCATTTTGCATCCGTGTATACAGATCGTTTATCATGTTTATCACGCGATGATCTCGTCCGTGGGCCATAACGGAAAACAGTTCTCCAAAAAAATAAAATTTATTCGTGTATTTAAAAGCACAAGTCGACGCGTCACTCGCCTCGAATTGCTCCTATTTAGAGAACAAATGGACGTTGGCGGCTGGAAGAGTCTGTCGTTTCGCTAATAAAAATTAAACGCTGGATTGGAAGCGGTGTTACGCGTTTCAACCGTTCCTCTCGTAAACTGGAACCTGACAAAAAACGTGTTCCTATGATTTCGTAACTCGAGACCGTTGTATATTCGCGTCCGGTGTAATTTCGTTCTGCTAAAAACAAGCTGGAGTAACAACGAAGTTCTCTGAATAGTCCACTACCCCATTACTTTTCAAGGGGAAAACATCTACTTTTAATTTTTCCTCGCGTTTATCTTCTAAATTTCGTGAAACTGGTGCATGAAAACGGACGTAAACTATTAAGTTGTTCCTAGTATATGTAATTGCCGTTTCTATAATAACTGAAAAAAAAACATTGTATCTTTGAAAAAGTAGTTCTTAACAAAAACATATATACCGTTCGGATAATACGTAATCAGTTGTCGTAAAAATTGCAATTTTCAGACAGTATAAATTCTTCCAGCGATGCAATTACAGCTTCGTCGGCCAGAGAATGATTTATTCCTTGGAAAGATCCGCGCGACTTCCGGGAACGGTGATAGTCTATCGAGGATAGATATGATGCATGTGATTCCATAATTCAATTTGGCAAACTTTCCCACGATCCGAATTTCAAATCATACATGTAAAATATCAGTCGAAATGCAGATGCATTCGCGACATTATTACAACTATTACTCGCCTGACAGACGATATAGGTTGCGTTGAATTCCGATCGAATTACTGAAATTAATTATCGGCGAATTTCAAGCGGAGGCGGAACCTAATAAATCCCTCAATTCCACCTCCCTCCCCGCATTTTTGGATCAACGATGCGTCGGGTTAACGAGAAGTTCGTGACGCTGGCAACGTCGAATCGAATCGATTAAAAATCGCCCGACGAAAATCTCTACCAAGCAGACAGTTCGGTTTAACCGTTGTTCCACCGATTGTGGTAGTGACGACTGCGAACCGGAAGGTATCGAAGTTCCCGCGGGCCAAGTGGTGAGAAGAGGAAGGGACAGGTATTTTAACGAGCGGAGTCAGGCATTGGCCGTTGATCGATCGGCATTATTTGCGGTGTATAATAGCGCCCCACCCCCTTCGTCCGTCAATTTGTTCCGTTTCGAGTAGAAGAGGCCTGGGGACCGATCGGCAGTGTATTCATCGATCCATCGATCCCACGTCGGCACGCATATTCGTACAACGACGGTGTTTACGACGACGTCGTCGTCGTTGTCGACGTCGACGATGCGACCGGGTTCAGCCGGATGTGGCTGTTCCGGTAGCAGCAGCGAAGGATCGTCGTGTGGATCGCCGAATTGACAGAAGAGACTCCGCTGTCAGCCGTTAGGAGCCGCAGCAACACTCTCTCACGTACGCGTTACCGGCGGCGTTCGGGCGTTAATTAGCAAACATGTACGCCCACGTGCACGGTGATAACGGCATGTGCTGTTATCTGCCCACCGTGCTCTACCTCGAACGATACCGTAAGTTCTCTTGTTACCTGCCGAAGAAACCTCGAGCGTTTTCCTGCTTCTTATCCGGGTACGGAGTCCGACTTTTTCCCCCACGGTTCCAGCTACTCGATCGCGAGCTGTTTCGGAATTGAAGGGCTCAGTGGAGAAGGAGCAGATGCCACAATACCATAAATTTACAGGAGTACTTGCAGGAAAAGTAATTTTCTCAGGGAATTCGGTATTAACCGGTAGTCATTTTAGTTGGTAATCGAAGCAGATGGTAAATGGTCATTACTGTCAAATCTTGGCTTGAAAATTCATATTATGTGAAACGGTTTTTTAATTATAAAAAACTGTTTCTCCTTCACATCTCAAATCGGATCGAATAAAAGCGGTATAGTTGTACGTCTCTGTGAAGAAATTTTTTGCAGTTCATGGAATGGAAACTAGATGATTACAGCTTGTTGATGGTACAAAAATCGGAAAATCGACATAGATGGGGCATGTGTCCCTTTACCACTGAGCCATTCTTGGTTTATTTTTATACTAGGGGGGTATTCAGATTTTTGAGGTTTGAGGTGGGGCATGATCTAAGAAGGTTGGGAAAGACTGCTATAGACCAAGGATGGGCAAACTGCGATTCCCACAGCTATTCTGTGTGGCTCCCGAGACAACATTGTGTTTCATTGCCATTTTTCCTAAACTTTCATATTAATAATCTATAGTACAAAATATAGATACAGTTTTAAAATAATATATTCTGTGGCACTTGTTACCGAAGAATTTGCTCGCCCCTGATTATATAATGTATTCTATATAAAACTTCCATACTCGTTTAGAAGAATTTATAACAAATAATATAAATTTTGTGTTCTTACTAATTTCTGTTTATTCGTTAGATACGTCGCCTTTTCTTAAAACATTGCACTATACTAAACGAGTGACCCGTTCGTTATTCGGGGGTTAAAGACTATGGACTAATATCATTTCTGTGACAGCCGAACGCGTGTAAGTTGTATGCACGAGGAGAATTCTAAACGATACAGTGACTTCGAAGTCATCCCTGACCGTGCTCGGGTATTTTCCGGTCGTAAATCTTTGTCAGCTTCGTCCGCGCCGGTAGGATGTCATCCAAGAAATATTCCATCGAATAAAATCTTTGCTCCTCGGTTAATAATCACGTTCAGCATGATAGATCGTACGATCTCGAACGCTGTCGTAATTTATTATGACTTTAATACAGAACTATAGACTGTGTAAGTTTCTTTTCATACTTTAGTCGATCTTTCAAACCGGTTGTTTCAACGCTACAGAACGTGCTCTCTGCGTTTTTAATATTCAATCGTGTTAAACGAAAACCTAGCCCTTGTGAAAACAAAAAGAAAACAAATCGAGATTAATTTTCGCTGCTTATGTGAGACAAGATGGTAGATATAATGGTTCTCGTATGGAAACGGTCCTAGTAATGTTTCACGTAGAACAGGATGCATGGGTGGAAATCCGTTCCGGGGGAAATGTATTTTGCAGGTGAACAGAAACGATCGCGGTTTCGAGCCAGTTCGTGCGCGGCAAGTTCTACCGTAAGCGGGGAAAGGGGTATATTTCACGGCGTATTAGTTTGGAGAATGGGCAGATTAGCGTTATTTTAAGACGGGTCGTCGGTAAACGAGCAACGATCTGCCGCCGCCGGGTAGGGTAACGTTGTTACACAGACCGAAACTTATTTAGGGAAAAGATAGCGAAAGGTTTTTGCATAATGAAGCCGTTAAGCCCACGGTCTTCTTTAGACCGGAGACGTTAGCCACCCAGCGAACGTTGCCGTTGCTCGGTAATCGAATGGAACGACCGGCGAACCGAGCTTGTTTATTTCGCCCGTAAATCCGCCAAAATTGATCTCCTCTTTATGCCTAGGAATTAATAGAATCGTGAGAGGAATCCTCCTGCTACGATAAATCCAACGTGTAGCGTGAACTGTATGAGTGGCCTCATATTAAAAATAATTGGCATTGATAGTTTATTAACTGATATTTACTTAATGCTGGTTGTAAATAATAGTATGATTTTTGAAAAGAAATAAGGTTAGCGAAAGGAGTAAGTAGAAAAAGTGAGTTGTGATCAGACGTAATAGGCTATCATAATTTACGTATTATGAGCTAGGTGGTTGTTTCAAGGATATCTGGTAACTATGGTGGTGTATTACATCAGGATGCATTGAACGATCTGTTTTAATGCAACTAAGGACGTAAAGATTTCACGCCACATTCCACAGAATCAACGAGTTTCCAAGTGGACAATCAATATTAACAAATACTGGTCTTCGCACTCTATCGATCGTATATTGTTTTTTTTTTGGTTTATTGTCCAGCTGGTGGGTTCGACATTTAATAAAAAGCTGGGGAGGGGGTAGAGTCGCAAAAAGCGAAATTCACTGAGTTTCGCTGAGCTCTTGCAATTCTTCTGTCGACGTTCGATGATTTATTCGAGGCTCGTGATCAGTGACACGTGCCAGAATAACGGTTAAAATATCGAAATTTAATTGTCCCTGGCCTGTCCAACGGTGCAACTGTATGTGTGTGCGTGTACCGATAGTAAAAAGCTGTTGAAATTGATTTCCTCCTGATGACCTTGATAGACGAGATTCTACTCATATGATTTGGACAGTAAAAGTTCTAACATAAAAAATATAGTACAAAACTGACATAATAACTATACGTGATCGGAAAATAGAATAAAAATGCTTCTGGGTACGTGAAATACAAATGTTTCAGGTTTAGAGAAAGGCAATGTCGAGCCGAGCATTATACATATGTGTCGTCAATAGTCAGACACAGAGTATAGGAAGCGTGCATGGTCAGACTACTATTACAGGTCCCGTGCGTAGTCAGACAAATCGAGTAGAGACAGTCCCCGTTTAAGAAGGTAGAATTAGGACATTCACGGATCCGAAATGCTCAATAGAATACAACACCGATCTACCAGACTTGTGGTCCTTTGTCTTCCGACAAATACTGATAAAATCAATTCTTGTCAGACAAATGACCTACCGATATTCGTCTCTTCAAACCAGTAAAATATTTGCATTTCATTCCTAACACTTTCAGGATAAATTTAAAAGAAGCAAGGCTCACCTGTTAATCAAGAGAAGGTAGAAAAACGAGAATGAAGGGAGAACGTGTGCCAATTATTTTTCGCTCTGCGTTTCGCTACGCGTATTCAAATTGGAGGTTGAAGTCCTCTGAAAGCGAAATTCAGTTGGTCGTTGCGGTGACGCTCTGGCAGATTTGGAGTAAACTGGGAAATAATGAGTGCTAAATTTCAATTCGAAATTATTTGCCGAAAATATTTACGGAAAACGAGCTCCTGGACACGGTCTTTGTTTTTTACGGGATTTCCAATGGCCGACAATGGGTCCGGGGGCAAATGGACATTGAGATTATCGCGGTTTCACGCCATGGTTGCTCCAGACCACCGGTGCTCGGGTGAGCGGAGGATCGTTTCAGCTGTCGCGCGTAGAATAGAGATTAAATTGGCACTGTTTGTACGATCGCCTCCGGGGGCCCACTCGCCGAGCATTCTTTATTATCATTCGCGTAGATCGGAGGGATCCGCACGGCGGAAGTTGACCTTGCAATTGTACCGGGATCGTGAATTTTCTAAATGGCAACGGATTTAGGGGAAACAGTTGGGATATTCTTATCAGTAGTTCAACTGTAAATTAATGGACGGCTTTCGAAATAGCCTATACTACTACTGCATAGAACCCATGTTACAACATGTGTATGGATTCAGGAACAAAGCTACAGTAACTTGGAGTCCAATAGAGGTTCATAGTGCGTGCATTTGGGAATCGTTTGTTAAAAGGGTATTATAATTGACAACTTCTCCTATCGTAATTGTTCTTCGCCAGATTGACCACTTGGGTTGGAATTTAATCGACGATTGCATGGCCCATAATTTTTAACGAAGTAACGGAGGAAAATTTTCAGTGAAACAATGAAATGAAATGTTTATTATTTTTTGTAATCTATCACGTGTAATAAACGTTATTCCGACCCAAGTGGTTACACATCTTGAGATTATAGGAATTCTTTAATTAATGTTATTTAGTACGATCTGCAATTTTTATGTAGATGTTACTCTTTAATGTTCTGCACATACAAGAATCACATATAGAAATTAAGGATATATAATGTTTGTTAATAATAACTTTTATATACTAAAACTTTCCTATTCAGGATTTCATTACTTTGACTAATTTCCAGCTAATTAAGAGTTGGACTCTTTAAAAGAAAATGTTCTTTTTCCTCTTAAATCGTTTACGAATCCAGATCATTCCATTTAATAATTCCTGACGCCCGATATTACTCGTCATATTTGTCGATCCAAAGACGTATAGAAGGAAAGTTTTTACCGATATGATGGAACTTATTGGAATCTACTTTTTCATCGTGTTATCCATTGTCGAAGGAGGAATCGATTTCGGGAACATTTCGACGGGGCCACGATCTCGTACGTTATCTCGGGGACATTTTCGATCAGCGGTGATCGCTTGACTACAGAGACTTGCTGGAACAGTAATATTACGTAGGAACCCCGGGTATATTGATTTGATTCCGTCGAATCGTTCAATTTGTCGCATCTTAATGGCACCACGAACGATTTGTCGAATCGTAACGCACGAGAAATCAGACGTGCAATACGAGAGCGAGAGAGGGATTGAGGGGTTGGGGAGGACAAATGAACTAGAGGAAACTCGGTGATTTTCAATTCCTGTAAATCTCGCGGTTTGAAATAATTTTCCACCGTCTCCTCGGTTCGTGTATTTTCAATAACAACCAAAACCGCATCCACCGAAAGATATCAGAATGATTCACGGAAGCCACTCGGTTCCAGTTTGGTTCTCCCCCTTCATATATATATATGTATATGTATATTCGCCACAATAAGCAATTTACGACCGTAGGTATTTTATTGGCGGTATTCTCGGCGCTGATACTGCGCGACATTCTTCCGTTCTGCTTAAGGCTGGCAATAAAATCAAGGAAATAGCTCGAGTTGCCTCACCACTAAACCGTGCCGTGATTTTGACGATTTCAACTGGAAATTCCTGCAGTGATTCTGGTGTTGCGTAACGGGAAAGTAGCAACTAAACTTCCGTAATGCGGTAGTTGTCCTATTTAATTGCTATTCATGCCGCGTCATTTAGAACGCAGCGAATCAGAATAAAATACATTCTTTGGCCCTTCCTCTGTATCGAAGTATCTTACGCAATAGTATACCCTGTACACCTCTTATTAGCTGAACCAGGTTCATCTTTATTTTTCTTAACTCGCTCCATCTCTCACGAATATACAGGCTGTCCTCGTATAATATTCAAATTCCTAATTACCTCACGTAGTCGCGTGTTTAGCCAGACATATTTATTCGCTGGCGATCGATGGATAATTTATGCCTGAATAATATTCAGCTGCTCATATTAAATTACGGGAATCGCGTTCCATACAAATTGGACGTAGCAAACGGGATGCAAATGTGCTTCAGGAGAAGCATGTGCCGTCAGTACGGAACACAAATGAGCTAGACAATGAAAAGGGAAAACTAAGAAGAGCGGAGAAATGAAAATCGAAGAAAAACAGTATGTTCAACGAATCGACCGAACGTCACGAATCCGTTTTCCGTTTTCCCGTGTGGACGTAACAGACAGAAAGAACTTCATGGCGCGGAAACGTTTGAAATTCTCTCGTTCGAATAGAAAATTCGTAACCCACTTCCTTACCTTAAAACTTCGTTCCTATTCGTTCCTGCCTTCTTGCATCGATTTTTATCATTCGTAGTTCGAAATTGTTACCGTTGAATTGTGATGACCTCGTTACGTCATCTTACCTACATCTCTTTGCAGAGCGGCATCAATTCGTTTGACGAGGCACCTCCAACGTTGTTAAAGGTAAATGTAGTAAACGTTACTACAGGGAGGGAGGGGGGCAAAATTGAATTGTATCCGTTTCAGTGGTTATTCGAAAGACACGGTGACTCGTAGTATGTATTTCGACGAAAGTTTCCGCGTTGTTCGTTTTACGTGCAGCGCGTGGTAAGACCGTCGCGGCAAAGTAGCTCGGGCTGCTTACCGTTTTTTTGCTTCCTTTTTCGAGGGATTGGTTTTTAAGTATTCGAAAGCTTTTGTCACCGTTCACCCGGGAAATATACGAGACGGCGCGGCACGGAATATTAAGAGGAGGGCCGGGAATTACTTTTTTATCTCGACTTAACGTCGGCCCATCGACCCGTTGGAAATTTATTACCTTTAATTTTTTTCTCCTTTTTCCCCACCCATCCACCCCCGCCCCTTCCCCCGAGCGAAGTCACGGCCGTACGGCCCGATATTTTCTTGCGATTTTCATCCCACTTGCCGACAAAGAATTACCTTCCACTCGATAAAGGTGAAGACCCATTACGGTAAGCCCTTTTGCACACGAATAAAAACGAGTCTGCAACGTTCGGAATGTTTGTTTGAAAATTGAAACCGTACTCGACGTTATTGGTATATTCTACAGTAGGGTTCTTTTTCACGTGTTTTTTCTTTTTTTACGAGAAGTTATAAATATGTAAGCGATGTTATCTTCATATTTTCATTTCGAAATAATGCGTTTCATCGTTTGCAGAATATTTCATTCCACCTGGATTATTTCCACCGTTACATTTTTCTCCGTGCCACTTTACGTCGATGTTTATTTTTCCCTTCAACAGGAAATTGTATTCACGTAGAACATGTCGCTGTTGGTAGGAGAACCGTGTAAAGAATTAATAATACGTGCCGAGATTGAAGGAACATTGTTATCTATAAACAAGAACTTATGTTTACAGCTGTACCGTGAATCATAAATTGCAGTGTTACATTTTCCATAAATGCTTTCTGCTTAATATACAATGGGAAGAGAAAAAGAAGGAAATTTAATTTTACACTCCCCTACAGTGTTGGGAGCAACGAAATAAAGAGGCACATTCTGCTCACACTTTTCTTTCACTTCCATTCGCTCTGATTTCACTCTGTTTAAACTTTGTTCGCTAACCGAGAGATTTGTTAATTTATATATTTGTATATTTTCAGAAGTTTGTCATGCTTATCGATTCGATAGAAATACCCTCATAAACATGTATTATATCACACTTCTAATATATGCAATGAACGTTACAAGGCATTACGACATAGCTGAAAGTCTGCAATAAATATTGTTTAGGGGATATTCATTCAACCATGATGAAGAACGTATATGCTACTATGAGGCAATAAACGCGACTTAAAATATATTATTTTTACAAAACATCACATTTTTTTCATACGGACCAGGTGTCCTATTACTCATGAGCGGTTGTGTACGTTTATCGTCGGTAGTTGTAGCGTCAAATCTCAAACAGACCAGGCCAAAGCATTCTCCGGTTCCACTCACCCAGTGTTTACACCTACCACAAACATTCACACGCGTCTTCCATTCCGTGCAATACGATTCTGTTTATTTGAAATGTTGCATCGAGGTATCTGGTTATCTCACAACCATACAATTCAACGTAATACTCAACACCAAACACCAAAATTGTATTTCCCGATATTTCTGACGACTATCGAAACACACCGAGTTCACCAATCTCAAACCTGTCCCTGTAGTCACGAGAATCCGTTATTGGTACCGCAACCCTCGTGTTTTCGTAACTGGGGAAGGAGCTCGGGGATCCAATTATTCCGAATTTCCATAATTTTCACGGTACAAGCCCCCATAGTCCTGTACCCTGTAAATTCGGAAAATCTGTATTCCGTGGTACCCTTGTTTATCTTCCGAGCCAGACGCCATTCGGGATGGCCACGGGGCAATATGGTGGCGTGGATTAAACGTTGTCCGCGGTGTATACCCCGTGCAACTTCGAATTGATTCGCATCTAACTTAGTTTCGACCCTCTTCGTCCACTCTAGACCCTCGATCCTCTTTTCGGGTTGCTATTTGGGCGTCGTTAACCGAACGCAATTTATCCATCGTAGATTATTCGTTGGTACCCACATTAATTCCGTCGAGACAGTAAACGGTTCATCGGGCTCGTTCGAAGGAGAACACACTTACCCTCTCCCATCGCTAGCTCGAGACTTGCCCACCTTTTTCCCACCTTCCGTGTACCCACCGGTGAATTTATGACGTATTTAGAGGCAGAAGTTTCTTTTCGCGTGCGCCGCCCTGCGTATACACATCCCGACAGGATGTTATGGATCATCGGCCAGAGGGACGTTTCGCCCACTATTTTTCATGGGTGGGGGATGGGGTCTCGAAATGACAAGCATCGTTCCATTTGCCTTTTATACCAGCGGTTTCATAAAGCATGATAAATGTTCAAGGTTTTGTGGGCCGGTTTTGCTTCTCTCCCTCTCCCCTGTTTGCATAAACTTAACCACCCCGGAGAATATTTCTTGCCGGTTTACGGCGAATACACGAAGGGAATTCGTATAATTTCGGTTTACGACCCCCTACCTGATGAATGGGGATGCGATGTTGCGTGTAAGAATCGCTTCGAGATTCGGTGATTGCTTCTCTTTTCATCTTGGCTGGGGACTGACGAAAATGTTGTATCTGAAGGGGGATGTTACGGAGTTTGTGGAGTGGTGTGGCGGGCATTTGGTTGAATCATCTTTGGTTTAGAATTTTTTTTTAAATTCTTCTTCCTTTTACGGAAGAATTCGTTAATTTTCGGCGAAATCTGGCTTATCGACGATTTTCGGAATCACGTATAGATTAAATGCTTAATAGAACAAATATGTCTCTATTTAAAATCAAAATTGAATGTTCAGAGTTTCCCTTGTTTAATAAACGTTTACAATGAAAATCGTACATATTCCATTTTACGGTCCTTTTCTTAGAGTGGATGTTGTTGTTGAAACTAATGAGTGTAAACATCTATTGTGTTGTTAGTGTAGGTACTGTAGGTAGTGTAAGTTGCCAGAGTGTGAATTCGAACATTAACGCATTTTTCCCTCATACTTCCAAGTATTCCATTCAACTTGAATGTTTAAACAAATCGTCACAATAGTATTTTGCGACGTTAATTCTTGAGATTATCATGTACCTTGCATCTGTGCCGAGTTTGGTTTTTCCATCCGTGCACGAGGTGCAATTCGAAACTCCGTCAGGTTCGCGGTGTTTTAAATGTTCCATCGCGCGGGCCCTGGCAGCAGCGGGGAAAACGTCGTCGAGACACGAGTGCCGTAATTCACTTCGATAATTAGCGTGCTTTAATTAGACATGCGCGAGAGCAGAAGAGGGCGTCCTTTAATTATTGCGTGCGAACTGTGTCACCGGCGCACGTGGTAATGAACGACGAAAATAATGGTGTAGCACCCCCTCCCCCTCCCCCGTCTTCGTTCATCCGTTTCCTGTCTCGTCCCACCCTCGCACGTAAACCAGACACCGAATTAACGTCTCGAAGCCAGACAAAATTAATTTCCGCATTCCAGCCGCCTGATCAGACCCTCTCCAAGAACGAACTTTTTACATTCTTGCATGGCCTCTGGTGACTGGCAGTTCCGGTCTTCGTTAGATTTTATCTATGGCGTGTAAAAAAGAAAGTACTTGTACACTTTCATATTTTTTAAGAATGACACTGGAGATTACAATAAATCCTCTTTGAGTGTTCAAAGGCTGCTAGGCACTGAGCATTAAATATTTCATAAACTAATGGCGATATGCGACTGAAACAATTATCATTGGCTTCAGAATTCCAAGCTTTATTACTGTGCTAAGCCTTATTAAAACCTCATTAACAGCCCCTTGTTAGAGTGCTGAGAAGTCTTCGAACACTTATCGAGGATTTAGTGTGTATTCTAAAAGTGTGTAGTACACGTGACTCTATCTTGACTTTAGTAAGTTCCCTAATGTGTTTTTATACCATTTTATACGGTTTATTCCGTTGAAGACTGTATAAGTTACTTAAAATGTAATTGTTAAAGTTTACTTGGTTACTTTTCGCTCGAGTTCGGGAGTCTCTGATTTACAAAGGTATTTTTAAGGGAGATGGAATTTCCTTGCACGTCTCCCCAGGGATCACGTTATATAGCCGAGGGTAAGCTAGCAGCCAAACAGTGACCCTCGTCCATACTAAACTGAAAACCTTGTGTAAATATCCAATTCCCTTGCTCACCTAAACAAGACGTCTGTCCTCGGGGGTCCGCAAAACAACTGGCTTCTTAATATATACAGAACCAGTTGTGTTTTGTTCTATTTCAGAAAGTACCTACTGCAAGTCAATTGCTTTCTGTTGGTATCATTATCGTTAGTAGAAAACTTCGTCGTCTGCTCAACTCACTTGTATCTATACTGAATAACAAACAAAATTCCGGAACTACAGTATAATTCTGTCCTGTACAGGGTATTGAAATGTACAATCAGGTGACCTGGAACAGCAGTTCGAATCGATCTCGAAGACAGTACACAGAAGCAAGTGTAATTCACGGTTCAGTTGGCATTACCACATTCGCCTCAAAATCTTGTCCTATTTTCTACTTCTCCGTAATCATTCCTACAATCTACTGCTGTAGTCAGAAGCGAGTAATTCCTTCTGATAAGTTACAGCAACGAATTTTCAGTTCGGTAATAGAACAAAAAGAAAACAAACATACGTTCCCTTAATTTAACATTATTCCGGCGCGACTGTTATCCGGTTCTCAAGACTTTCATCTCTCTGACTCTTTGATTAAAAATCCGTGAACGAGGCCGGTAACCGGCGTGTTCTAAGTTGTCTACCCTTCTTAATTAAGTTCTTTGAATTTTATCCCCTACCCTGAACGAGGAAGTTTAAAATTCGCCCCGTAAATAGAGATAATGAAATTCGTGTTACAACCGTGAATCGTCGAATTTCGGACGTGTATCGTGTTTAAAATCGGCGACAATATTTAGGTCGGAACGCGGAATACGGTTCGCCGTAGGGATGAAATTTTGGATAGGGAAGATTCAAGCGGCAGGGCGAACGTGACATTATAATTCGTGGCAGGGGCGGGGGGGGGTCGTTTAAATTCATAAAGCCACGATAAATGGCGGTACTTGGCATAGTTTCATTCACGTTCGAGAAGGTATACGACTCGTCCATTCACTTCTTATTACACCTGAGAAATCTTCTTATTATGAAGCCCGGTACGTTCTGATTCGTGACGGTATGCGCAAATATGAGCCAACAGAAAACTATTGGTTTTGGTGCGAAAACGTGGAGCGGTGTTGTAGACGGTTGAGGACGTCAGCCATCTTTGTTTACGTTTGGGTTACCCGAGGTTATATAAAGAATCGTCGATGGTCCAGGTAGTTTAGTTGGTCGAAGCAATCGCTCGGAAAGCGATAGACCTGGGCTGGACCCCCCGATTTGGTACGCGATCGGCCGATTTCTTGTTCTTCTGCAGTGTCATTTTAACGGGGTTGGTGTGAAGTGTATCAGTTGAAAAGAGGTTTTACGTCGTGCTGTAGTAATATTTAATCATTATCGTGCACTTGTAACAGAATGAATTTTAAATTAATCTTATGTAATCGTGTTCACGTGTTTCATCTACTTTCTAAAGGTGAGTGTTATTTCAAAAGACTACTAACTTCTATAAGTTAGTCATAAAATATTTCTTGTTCAATGTAAACAGGTTTATGAATTATGCTATATTTGGGTATACAGTTGAGAAGATGGTAACGTGACCCAAGTTTACTTTTACTGCACACCTATAACGCGTCGCATGTGCCATGGAAACATACATACGTTCTTGTACAACGTATCCACGTGTGGCCACCTTTTTCCGTTTCCGTGGAAAGTGGTTTTCTCGTTTTACGATGTATTCCGGACAACGCGAAAATGGAACGAAACGTCAGCTACATGTAGGCACTGTGAGTTTTTTGTAGTTCAGATTGTCACTTGTAAACACATTTCTTCAGCTTCTACCTCTGTTGGCAATTATACCAATGTTTGCTTTTTCTTGAAGAAGTGTTATTACGAAACAATTCCAAAAGCTTGTCTCTCCAAAATTCGATATAGCGACGTTCAGTGTCTTTCATTTTCCATGTTTACAATACTTATAGCGATTTATTTCGTAAGATCTTTCATCGAAAATAGATATATGTAATTCTTTATTGAAGTAAATGCTTTAGTTTGAAGTTGTTTGAATTAGTTTCAGGATTTATTTTACAAGAAATACTTCTCAGCCACAAATAAATTAGCCCACAGTGTTTATATTTATCATCTGCTATTCCAATAAAATTTCATCCGTTTCTTCGAATTCTATTGCATACATTTTCGACAGTCACGTTTAGCGAAGTGAGTTCTGAAAGCGGCTTTTCTCTCGACACACTTGCTAATTTCTAGAATTTTCTATAAGGTACATGCCTGCAATTATCGTCACAAAGGGTTAGGTTGCTCTCGGAATAGAGCATTTACTGGTAATTGGTCCCTTAGCATGCTCGTTTAATAGAACGGCTAACGCTAATTATCTCAGTCGGTTGTAAACATCTTCTGGTTACCTGGAAAACAATTTTGCCGTGGAAGTTGTGCTTTTCATCGCCTATTGCCCCCGACAACAAGTTTCTCCCCACGCTTTGTATTGGTAGAAAATTTCTCAATATTCAATGCTGTTATAACGATACGTGTCCGTTGTATTCTAAACGACATACAAAATTTTTGAACTGCAAGGCTCTGAATAATATTATTGAACTGTAAATTTAAATGATATTTTATTAGATTTTCTGTATTGAGTACATGTATTTTGATTTTCCATCAATTTTGTTTCGTACTAGGTACATTCTGTAATAATGTTCGATACATTGTGTTTAGAATAGCGAGCCGAAAACATTACACGAGGGCCCTTAAAGCCTAACCCGGTAATCGTGTCGTCAAGAACGTCATTAACAAGATGCTCATTAAAGCCACCGACCAGTAATGACGTGACTTTTGGGCGGTCGTTTGAACGTTACGGCCTGCAATTTTAATTGCTGTATCCTCTTTCGAGCCTCACAGTTTAATTAATGGTCCTGGAACGGCGTTTTTTTTTTTTTTAAAGAATTTAACGTATTCTCGCGAAGGTAATAGGAACAAAAAAAGTTCGTTGGTTTTATGTTCTTGAATAAGGGCGAATTTACCCAGATGACTATCGAAAAACAAATAAATAATAGCAGACCGTAAAGAGGCAATGATTCTTATTTTCTGACCAAGTTTTTATGAAAGTGTGTACGCCACAAAGATAATTCTCGTAAAAGGGTGCTTGGAAACTGCTTTCGTTGCCCAATTTGGAAGTTCGAGAACTCATCGACGAAGAACGAGCTGCTTTCAGTCCAGGGGTGGAGGGGATGGATGAACTGGAAGAGCAGTGAAAATTCGCGTTATCATCGAACGAGACGTTTGTGTCGTTGTTTGGGAGACTGAGCCGCGTTTTCCATCTCCGACCATATTGTGTTACGAACAAAAGAGGGTCACTGTATCTTAGGGAGGAGAGACCGTACGAACGTTTAAGACCTGATCGATCCGTTCTCGAAGTTCCGGGATTCGGCCAGGAAGTAGTACGAATCAACAAGTGTGCCGACCGCTCATCCGCGACCGTTTAAACCATCCGGAAGGAAATCGTCGCGACGATCGTCAGATTTTCAAGAATAATTCCCGTAATATCCGAGCGGACAATTGCTTGGATAGCGTACCATTGAAAATAGAATCCCCCCAAGGACGGTATGAAAAGATGTTTGTTTGGCTTACGAGAATCCGAATATTCTCCGATTCGACTGTGCACACCAATGACTGTGTTCTTAACGATGAAACGCAATGATTAATCTTCTGGGCGCTGATCGGTACATAAGCTATTGATTAATTAAAATATACCGATTTTTAAAGATGTTTTAGAAGATCATTTCAATACTGTGCGGTTATAACTTGTGAATCCTTAATTACGTCATTGAGGACAGTTAAGAATGGAAAATGATCTGAAGCCTACAATGGTGGTTTATTTATTCTAAGGAAAATACTGATTCTAAAGATAAATACATATCGGCAGGTTTAAAGGAACCGAGTAGTTACACGATTATTTCATGATTGTTTCGTAGTAGCCTCTTCGAGACAGCCTTGATATTTCCGTTGCCTCTTCTCGATTTCTACTGAATGCATACGGGGATTCGAAAATAGTTCTGTCTGTACTCGCGACATTGTTGTTACCCCTTCTATGCCGTCGTCGACAGATACTTGCGACCCAATATAAGAGGAAATGTCGAGAAAATAGACCAAAAGAGAATTCGTCGATTTGTCGTTGCATTTAAAGCACCGCTGCTGTTCGTCGTATGATATTGTAGTTAATGAACACACTTGTGAACCAGCCCACGGAATTTATACTAAAATTTAAATGTTAAATATTATATTCTGTCATATTCTACGAGGAAATATGTGAAAACTATGCGATTAAGTTGCCAGTTCAAATACACATTACAGATGTTACAGACGTTCGTTCGAAATGTGCATATTACAATGTGTTAATCGTCGTTGGCGTTTAACTCGTAACGATGATTGCGCTTTCAGCCGGCGAAGTATCGAGATTTAAAGAGCGGAATCCTCTCGACGCAGAGTGACTCGTTATTACCCTTGTTCCAGGGAATAATTTCACGTGCGCGACGTCTGTTCCACGTTCCGTTGGAGATCAGATGCACCTGTGCGTCTGCGTGTTTTTTATTTCGCGGAATGTTATGTATGCCCTCCCCCCTACCTTCGCGTACTCGTTGCTTTTATGCGTGAAATTTTTGTCTTCTCGTGGAAACAAATGTGCCTGCTTCCATTCCAGCGAAGAAACATCAGTGTTTATTTAAAATATTCTCGCTGTTGTTGTAAATATTTGCGATTCTTGAATTCTCTGCGTTATGGAATATTTGACGAGACGGAAATGATTTTTTTTTTATATTTTTTTTTCGTGGAGTAGAATTTTCTGTAAGGTATTAGACTTTCAGATAGCTTGTTCGCTCCACGCGTTAGTTTCTCACGATAATTCTTTCCGTTTCGTTGCCCCATTATGAGCCGGATTAACCTCGTTTTTCGTTCCCTTCATACATATGCAGTCTCGTCTTTTAGCGTCTGTGCGTTTAATTTCATAAATTATTCTGCACGCCGGTTACGCTTCTCTTCTACCGGCCTAACGATATTGCGTTAGAGGAAAGATGTTACATTTTTCTGTTGACGAAATGCTCTGCCTTTATATAGCACTGTGATACTTCTAATTTAGTAAAGTACTCTCAATTAGCAGAGTAGTCAATTTACTAATTTGTAGCAGACAATTGGTTCCTCTTTACAGGCATCTAAAGAGATCCATTTAAAAATTATGAAACTACAACTGTAGCTCTCGTAAATATTTTTCAGTGTTTTCATTCTTTTACTTGCAGAGGCTCACAGAGCTTTGGAGCTCCTGGAAGATTATCATGCCAAGCTGACGAGGCCTCAGGACAAACAGCTGCGATTGGCCATCGAGCGTGTCATCCGGATCTTCAAAAGCAGGCTCTTTCAGGCGTTGTTAGGTAAGTGACAACACTTTTAACGTATCGGAATTCAGGAGACTGTACGGTAAATATCTCTCAAGATGACGCTGTCTATCAATTTAGCTTCGTGATCAGGTATATATAATGAAATATGAAAACTTCATCCAAAACTTTTTATCATGGTAGAGATTAGATTTTACGTAATATTAATTCTAATCAATAATAATTCTTGTGTTATACGCAAAATATGTCATACAATAACGCTCTAAAGATACGAATGGTAATCGGCTATTTAGTTTTTATATTAATAAATCCAGGAGTCCTTAGATGAACAAATTAAAAAATGAAATGTCACCACACGACACGATCAAGTACAAACGAGGAATCAACATCCTTTCATAGGGTGGATCAGGACAAATCGTACGAGTATTCGTGCTGACAATAAGTAGAAACGGATTGTAATGGGCAAACGAGTTAGGCCAAGTCCAATCCAATAGCACACGTATCCAACAGATTTTCGAATTCGATTATCTCGAAAATAAAGCATCACACGATAAAATTTTATTGCACATTTTTGACTGATTTTTGAATGTAGAATGACCTCCTCTTCGATCGTACCACCCGTGCTGGCCTAGCCTGTATAATTCGGATTCAAATGTTACGTATCGATAAAATTCTCGTCCGATATCGAACGATCGGGAGCGCTTCGACGTCCTCGAACGTTTGAAAATCCGAAAAATTCCGGCGATTCCTGGACGATTCAAAGAGTCGACGCCTCATCCTATTCTCTGTGCTTCACCTCAATCTCATCTTATTTATCGGAACTGGCACGTTGCCTCTCGAACGTTTCTCCCGCCATTGTTATTCGGAATAAAGCGCTCTTACCGCACGATTCATTCTGTTCGAATCCCTTCAGTGCGGGGCTCTGCTCGCCTGAAATTTTGACGGACGCTTTTGTGGGATCCATGGGGAAAAGAAAGGACCATAAGGCCTTGTTTCCGCTCGAATTCGGAGCTTCGTCTTCCTCGTAACGCGAGACGTGTCCTTGTGATTTCTTGCGTATTGAGAACAACGATCTCTCTCGCGGAAAATGTTTCGATCTTTGCATTCTCCATACTTTGGTTTATTCGTGAATATTCTAGTTGATTCATGCAACGTGGCTATCGTTATATCCATTACAAAGCACGATCAAACTCATTACTGTATGTATTGTTCACATCCTTCAGACACTGAATTCTTAAGATCATTTTAAGTTTCTCGTTGTTGAAAATAATGTACCGAATAAATAAGTGGAGGTTGTGGGGCTACATAGGTGATTATTTATGGACATAATTTTCTGTAGTCTCAGTTTCAGTTCATCTTGAATGGGTTCTTATGGATGATTAATTGCAGTGTGTCCAGGATTCTAGGAAAAAGGTGTAATCCGTTGTGATTCGACGCAGCATTCACTTTAATTAATTTTCATATGACCAATTTTAAGGAGGACAAATATTAATCTATATCCTCATTTATTTTCAAATCTTTCAATTGGGTTCTACTATTATAAAATTGCATACCTTCGAAACAATTGCGAAATAAACGGTTAAAAAATATTCTTTTTAACGGAAATCATTTTTATTAGGTATTCGTATGTCTCCACTATAAGCACTCACGAAGTTCATTTTAATCAGTTTCTTTGTTCAACGGAAAAGATTGACAATATATTTCAAATTACTGTAGAATCAACAATTTAAAAACATTTTCAAAAATCGTCCGATATGCATTTACATATCGCTAACGACTAAAATATATCCAAGTATCAACAATATTCTAAATGTTACTCCCAAAAGTGTCCGATGTCGCGTGTAATGACCCCCTTGTGTTTGCACGTGTCTTTCAACTCTGTTTCCCTGTAACAATCGAAATTGTATTACATTTTCCGTTACAGTCTTTCACACACATTTGATATCATACTACTCAAACGTTGAAGTAGTATTTTATTTATTTAAAGGGCTCGGAACTACTTGTTTGAACATCATACGCCATTTATTTCTATTTTTTTTGACGGAATGAATCCTCAAAGTGTTGCATTTATGCGAACGATATTATATCCTTCAGTGCATCAGATTGAATTCAAAGCCATGCATCGGTCGTGTCCAGCCGCGTTGCAGCCAAGCAACCAACACGTATATAGTTCGAGAAAGAGATACTTTGAGCTTCCACGGGCCATATTGTAGCAGTTAAAACGCTGCGGGGCTTCCGATTTAAGCCGAGTCCTTTGGAGAATGCTCCTGACGTTTCGCCAGCGTTGCAGTTGGCTTCATTAGAGGCTCGTGAACGCAATGCCATCGACCGTGGATTTTCAGTGGAACTACCAGGTGAATCTTTTAGGTGAATCTCAGGTGAAAACCAAATGGTAGTGTGGCAGGGATTTTCCAGACTTAACATGAACATATAGAATTTTATTGGATTACTTATTTTATTCTTTACATTCATATACCGTGTAAATACGCAAACTCTATGGTCTAATAATTATCACAACAATACAGAGAATTCTATATTCTCATTGTACAAATAATTCTATCCCTTATTGTACGTAAATCACGTATTCATCGAGAATATTATCGTACTGAACATAATCTTTGTTTACTTCTTGGATTCATAATGCTCTCTGTACTTACCGTACCGCTTCAACAATATCCATAGCAAATTCTGTGTAATACGGTTCCTGCAATGCACATATTATTCACTTTATTTCTGTTCGGTAGTACACCAGTAAGTTATACGCACAGCCGCACACACACCCCACTAACTTCGCCCCGGATCCAGCGAAACGTTTTTAAAACTTCGAGTCGCCCTTTCATTTCCGGGCACGGGATGTAGAATCCCCGAGTGCGAGTTACTTCATAGCCCCGGCCAGATTGTTCTGTTCGGTACGCTCGGTATAATGCCCCGACGGTATAGAGGAGATTAGTCCGTTGCATCTGCAACTGTGTCGGTCGCACCGCTTTGCCTGTTACTGCTGATAACCCCGGACAACCCCTGCCTACACTACCACTGGTCACGCGGACAATGGCCCCCAAGATTACACGTCATATCAGCGCTAAGTACTTAACGAGATTAGAGTACCCCGAGGAACACCTGAAATTAGCACCTTTCCGCTAAACTGATTTTAAGATTGATGTACGATTTGGACAGAGCGTGGAAGAATTACTGGTGGAACCGAGAGAGAGAGAGGATTCCACGTGTAAAAATGGAGTTAGTAACCCAATTATTTAGATCGCAGTATTTCATCTGAATATTATTATTAGAGTAGTTCTTTTATAATTTGTCTGCGTATTCTTGAATTTTTTCACAAATTCCTGTATATTTAACGTGTAGAATTTTTGTTCATTCCAGGTTTAACACTTTGACTGCCACGTCACCTAAATATGGGTGACACGTATATATACATTGCAAAGAGGTTGGATTATTTAAATACCGCTGTGATATTTTTTCCATGAAAATAATATTGCAGTATAATTTAAAGCAAGACCAACAGCCTCTATTAAATGGACGAATATATTCCATGGTTTATTACTTAAAAAACGAAATAAAACGCGTCTGGTTACGTACGGCCTTTTTCACGGTGGCAGTCAACATGTTAAATGAAAACTGTAAAAGGAAATTTCTTCATATTCATATTTTTTCATATTTCCTCATGGTGCTTCATGGTTCTTCATATTTCTTCATATTTCTTCATAGAGATTTCGCGCTCGAGGAAATTAATTCTGTAAATTCCTGGAGTACGCGGATAAATGAGTACGGTTTCTCTGAGGTGTCTGTACATCACTTACTGTTTTTACTTGGAGTAGTGTTAGTATAGATGGTGGCGTGTCTAGACTTTGAATGCTACGTCCGTATAACAAACGATTATCTAAAAATCGGTATAGCTAGAAGTTAAATATGGTTTTTATTGTCTTTGGAACGTGATATAACCTTTAGTAGGGAGTATGTAAATCTTCTATTCCAATCGGGGATAAGATTATTCCTACATAATCCCTAAGTACAAAATTGTCAAGGTACTCTTTATCACTCACCAAATGTAATTAATACATTATCGTACAAGGATAATGAACTTTCGAGAACAGTACCGTCATAAGTCTTTAGTAAAACCTGTTACGAGAAAATATTACGGTTGAATACTTTTGTACTGTACCTATGTGTACCCATTCTATGGAAATTGCGTGCATTCGCCGTGTCTTTTTAATTATTAACAATTCCGTAGAGGTGGTTTGTTCGGGTGGCGTTATGAGGCTCGGTTTCATAATTAATGATTCGACGGAGATTGCTTTACCGTAGGTATCGTTGTCTAGGCACCAT
Organism: Dufourea novaeangliae; assembly: GCF_001272555.1. Taxonomy (NCBI): domain Eukaryota; kingdom Metazoa; phylum Arthropoda; class Insecta; order Hymenoptera; family Halictidae; genus Dufourea; species Dufourea novaeangliae. Next base: position 801,372 of record NW_015373901.1, on the reverse strand, counting down.
AGTTTCCTGGTCAATGCCCACAAGATTACGCGTCACATTGGCGGGGGCTAAGTACGTAACAAGGTTACAATTTCGAACTAAGCACGTAACCAGGGTAGTGTACGTCGGGAAACTTGGGGGGGAGGAGCTGAAGTTTATACGAGCTCGACGAAATAATGGCGCCGATTGAAATTGAAGCCGGAGTTCGCCAACGTTTGACGTTCATTACCAACAATTGTGTCATATCTTGTATCGTCGTCCCTCGATTATACCTGACGTTGCAATTAAATGGAAATAATACAATTTTCAGAATTCATAGCATAAAAGGTATTATCACATGAAGTATTTCATAAATAAATCCATACTTAATTCAGCTTCATTTATTCCATAATGTTAAGTTTTGAAAATGTAAGTGTAAATAGGTAGTAAGCACATGCATATATAAACACAAATAAAAGGGGAGACATAGGGGCATATATAAGAGACTTGAAAGAAGATTTGAGATATCATTGAGGTGATTAGGATGATTGAGAAGATTGAAAACGTTTGAAAAATAGACTCCCTTTTAGAAATTCAAGAATATTTCGCGAAAATAACTAAGTAAATTTATACACAAATAATTAATCCAACAGTACTCTATATAATAATAATAATTTATTTATCCATGGGAAAAGACGCATTGAATATCAAAAGTGTATTACATAAGCGACAGACTTGTAAAGTTACATGCATAAAGAATATTAATTATAATATATTATATATAATTATAATTTGGCACGTTCTAATTCTAGATAGAATTTAGTTTTAAATACGTTTGCATCTGGGTTAAAGAAGTCAGCTTGGTTCTATATACCTATAATATATAATATGCAGAGTAGATTACATACAATTGCAGGTGTTTATTAAAGAACTCTTGTACTTTATCATGCTCTTCAAAGTGTCACCAATTTATTATCTATTAATAAATCGAGTAGCAAACAAAGTGTCCCTTTGTCCATCACACGAATCATCTCCATTCATCCGTAGAGCTACAAAAGATTTCGAACGAATTTGCTCAAATGATGCGATAATTGTAGAAAATTACGGCCAGGGTTGCAGTGGAAACCGGGTCACGAGGGTAACAGTCGGTACTCCTGATTTAATTTTCAGTAATTTGGATCCCTTGCACACTCAGTCTCGGAGATCCCATCGCGTCTCACCTCCCGGTTAATTGCAGGAACAGAACGCATCGATGATAGGGCGTCTAACGTGTTCGCGAATCTGTGAAATTGCTCCACGGAAAGCGGCCCCGCCTGCATTCTTTCTCTGCTTCGAAGAATTTAATAACCGATGGCGGCAGATGTGAAAGTTGAAGTGGGTTGTGGGACCCCCACAATCGTTTCATTTCCGAAATTCGTCGAAGATCACTCTCGAGCTCTGCCTTGTGTATCAGCGATGCGTCCTTTCTTTGGTCAGCAAACTTAGGAGCAGTTCGAGAGAGGGAGAAACCGTCGTAGGACCATTCGGGACTCGTTGAAATACGCGAATACTTCGGGTTGTGAGTACGAGCCCTCGAGTCGTCTCGGATGAGTGCTCTCAATTTATCGTTCCCTCGCCCTCGGCTGCTGCTTTCGGCTCGCTACCACTCGTTACTCTCTCTTGCCATCAGGCTTTTCCACGGTTATCCAGGTGGATCGTGGATCAGCGCGACGAGAGCACGGTGAAGATGTAAATTAAAGAGTCGCGAAGGGAGCTGAAAAATTTTAGGGCGTCGAAGGAATATAGGGGTGTACTTAGAAATCTGTGCTGCGTATGTGAAGATGTAAATTAAAGAGTCGCGAAGGGAGCTGAAAAATTTTAGGGCGTCGAAGGAATATAAGGGTGTACTTAGAAATCTGTGCTGCGTGTATCGAGCGCTTCGAATTAAATATTGTTAGTAATAGTGTAACTCGACATTGAATAGTTCCTCGTTCAACGTAAATTTAAAATTTAAAATTTAATCTTCTTGTATGAGGCATATACTCCCCTCCTTAGCTCAATTCTCCTCACTGACTTATTCAGATATCCGAGAGAAATGGGGTTTTCTGATTTTCTTTGTGTTGTCCTTGCTTTTCGTCATAAGTTATTTTAATATATGAAACGGTTTAAATCATATGTATTTATTTAATTTTTTACACATATCTTGATGATAAATAAATTGAGGCATAAACACAACTTAGGATTATCTGAGTTAGTCGATATTACACAGAACAATATAAACTAGTAAAATAATTTGAAAACTAGTTAGGCCAAATAAATTAGGCTCTGTTTAGAGCCCTAAAAAGCACGCAGGGAATTTTGAAAACATAATTTGTTAGATAGGACATTTTAGCTAAGGAGGACAGTATACTTATGAGAGAATTAAATCTGAACATTCATTTGTTACGCTTGCTGTTGAGTATGGACTGACTGACGTGTCTGTCCATTACCGTCTGTTTCTACTTATTGTAAATACTAATGATAGTCGAATGTATTAGGTATACCAGGAAGTAATTCATTACGTTTTGACGATGTCAGTATTAGTTTCTATAGAAGTCAAGGATCTATACTGTTTAATTTATATTAATAATGATTTTTCAGCGAGCTACGGCGGAAAATCAGGAATATACTTTTAATTTAAAATATATTGTCTCACAATTAAAAAAAATAGTGGGTTACTTATTGGTATACTTGGTGTATTGGGATCAATTTCACAGTTCTTGAAATTTTTTAAAGTGATCACTTCGCTTGTGTCAGAATGTTACAGTCTCAGGTCAATTTATTATACGGCACAGTCACTATGATCTGCTGGAATATTCGGATGTCGAGATATTGACCTTAATTTCGCAGTCGAACTGTTCCTTAAGTGTAGATCCTCGTGAAATGCAGTTTCGGGTAGGGCGTGAACTATCCAATAGATTCGGATTTAGGATTTTTGGCCGAGCAGATATCTAGAGCAGAGTCGCGCCAGGGAACCTAATTAGAGGAAGCCAATTTGCTAATTCTAGAATACGACTCGATCACTTTCGTGCGATTCCGCGCGACCATCAAAGACGGTAAAAATGTCTGGTGGACTAACTTTTCCACACGGTAATAATATAATAATACTGCTGCCGCCCACCACAAATTTTTCTATGTAGGTTAGATACACCAATAAATGAGCACGTGCCAGTGAATGAACATTGCACATAAAAACGAATAAATTAAGTTATTAAAATAAGCAAATGGTTAAATATTGATTGTTTTTAATTCCTTGTTCCATATTCAAACAATTCTTGCGCCATTGTATTTTTTCTTTTTAATTTAATTAATTACATTTTTCCAAACTTTTAAATTGAAATTGTGATCTGTACGTTATAAAAAGGTATAAATATTACAAATTCTAATTTTCGTGTGCCAAATATTTAGTAATATTATTATCATTTAAAATGCGACCTTGTAATTGCGAAATCTCTGAAGTGTTCATTCATTGGCGTGTTTATGACTATTATTTCATACATTTACAGTAACGTAATTATGCCAGGGACCGTGGCGCTAGCATATTAACGCAACACATAAATCTAACTACCTACTTAATTCCAGTTTCGATTATTACGTTCGCGGTTTCGGTTTCGATTATTATTACGTTCGCGGTTTCGGTTTCGATTATTATTACGTTCGCGGTTTCGGTTTCGATTATTCCGGTGGCTGTGGTTTCCATATCGATTGCTATTGTAGTCAAGATTTCCATATAAATATCTGTTGGGGTTCCTAAGCCTCTTAAAACAGTTTAAAATGATCGAGATCAGAAGGTATGCAGTATATGAAACTCATTTATGGCAACTAATAAATATGATATACAATGACTCACATATTTGTTTACATACTTCTGAAATATCAATTAGATGTCAATATATTTATACAATTTCCATTTACATATTTTCCGTATCATTACTTTTATCGTCCTTCCGTTATAAATTTTCCTTAACATTGAAGTAATTTTCGCATTTTAGTAAATAATTCGGTGAAGTACAAGTGATAGCCTTTCGTGAACACACTTCCGAGTCACTGTGTCTATGACGATTATTTTGGCTTACTCGTTGGAGCGATTTTTGAGAGACTCGGAAAAAAACAACAACACTGTTTTAAAGGAATGTAAATTTGTCTGGTTACGTAACCTGTTGGTTACATCTCGACGAGTAACATGGCCACTCCACGGAACCGAGCGCTCGTCGCTGTGCAACATGAACGCAGGACATATCCCGCGCGCTGCACTATTTTACACCTTGGCGGCGGATGCGTCGGACGCAGCGTTACAAAAACAGGCACACGGCTGACAAATTTGCCTTGCTTTCACGCACGTGCACCAGTTTCGGCCGGTTTTAGGCAATATTTCTATGGCCAACATTTAATTTATTCCAACAGAGGCGCCCACGGTATAACCCCCGGTTGTTGTCCCCAAAGAATTGTCGGTTTGTAGAGCAGTGTGAAATAACGTTCTTATCGTTTATTTCCAACCATATCCATGGTTTTTGTTCCGTTCGTTTTTTATACGTTGTTCAGTTTCAACGGGAACACGTATATTTCATTTTTCTCTCTCTCAAATCTGTATACATTGAATGCATACGAGGCGTGACAATTTCATTTCGAGAATAATTCGTTTCACAATTTTATTTTGAATGTTAAATAGATGTGAGACCATCGCCTTTAAAGTAATCCCCCTTGAGATTGTACATTTGAATTCAAAATCTGTTTCATTTTCAGAACGAAAGTTTCAAATGTAATAATAATCAAAACTTTATGATCACACCTCGTGTGTACATTTTCCTTCAATGTAAGATAATGTATGTACAATTTTGATATCTATAGTAAATGATTACATCAGTCGAATACTTTTGTTGTTTACTGTATGGACTATTATATGTTTGTCTTTACTTTTTGCTATTTTTATTTTTATCAGGGTTAAGTTCAAGAATAGAGTTCTTTGTGTATCATATATTTTTTTTTTTATCTATTATTATTACATTTGTACGAGTTTCGAGCTGCTAAACAATTGATCAATCTCCGGAACGAGAAAGGGAAATAAAATTGAGGAAACTCCATTATCACGTCCGTGACGTTTAATGCAATTTCAGCGAAGCAGTAAACGTATTTCTCGGCGCTACTAAATCAGACGTACCTTGTTAGCTTTGAAGGAAACTAAGCTTGTTGTCGCGGAACTTGAAAATCAGCTTCCTCCGTCCCGACTCGAAATTCAGGTCGGCCGTCGATCGATGGAGAAATTTTTCTCGAACGCCTCCCGAAAGAATTTCCTTTTTCCCTCCGTTCCTCGGGAACAACTTGAACGGCTGGAACAAGCTGTTTGCGAGATAGCGAAAAGAAAGAGGTAAACGAGGTAAAATCACGAAAATTGACGTGTATCGATTGTGTCCCATTGACATTGCCATTTTTACTGTCCTTCGCATTCACAAATGGGTCACATATCTTGCGGTCTAAAAATCGAAATTAATCTCTGGAATCAAATACTACCTGATATAACTTTGATTAGAGATCATCAGACCCTGAAAGTCCAAAAGAAGCAGCACTATGCTAAATCTTGGCTCTTTCAAACTTGTTATGAGAAGAATTTAATCCCAATTGGTAGTCAACGTCTATGATTTCAAATGACATATCTATGCAATATAGAAAATAAATTACAATAATCCACTGGTTCACCCACTTTTCGACATTCATTTGATTCCTGTATTATTTTCCATGAACGATTCAAGCGCGTACAAACTATCGCAGGAAAAAGGTTATATTTTTATTCGACAGCGCGATTCCACTGTTTTAACAGCGCACCCCGACTGAACGTGTATTCACGTCGTGGATTATTCACGGCGAATCGTTTATTTTAATTACGATTAATTTTCTTTTGCACGGTGTGTCTGCTCGTATTTATCGCCGGTGGTTGTTCTTTTTTCTGCCTCTTTTTTTCTCAGTCGTGCGACGCGGAAAATCCGATTTATTTCGGGCGTTAGACGCCGCAGCAGCGCAGAAAATTGCAGCTTCATTTGTCTGAGCGATCATTGGCTTGCGGGGCCGCGTTGCTCTCACGTGCAACGACATTTTGGTACCCGGAAGATGAAGGCAAAAAAACGGGACGCGTGTGTGTGTGTATAAAGGGGTGGAAAAAGGAAGTTGACACGGACATGTGAACCGCTGTCAACGCGTCAATCCTTGACGCTTTTCAGTTTTGTGTGTCATTTTTATTTATCTTTTGATATTTTGCCACACTTCGATCGACTCGACACCGTCAGTTTTGACGTATAACACTGTAGGGCGATGCGAAATCGCGTTGCAAAATATTCTGGCATGTTCTGAACATCGAAACAAACAAAAAAGGAGTAGGAAGATTTCGTTGCATTCGGTATTTGTTCAAATTTTCGAAAACAGCTCTTCCATTGCAAATTGTATGACATTTTCACGGGAAGTATTTCTCCGTTTATGTAGATAGTAATCTCATTTTACTGACACCTTGCGATTGTAATTTCATTCCATTCTCACGTTGTATTTTTTCCAAGAAACAATCTACTGTGAAATTATTGAATTTTGCATAACACCTTCGTTACCTAACACGTGTAACGTAAGCATTACAGCATCAAAGTAGTAGACTCGAGAAAGGAAATACGATCATAAAATTTTAACACCTACATTCTTGGAAGTCTACTACCTTTACTGCAGTATGCCATACATTACCATCGTGCAGTGTAGCTGCATTTTGCATAGTATGTATTTTCAGCTGTTCACTGCAATTACGTTGTTTCTAACAACGGCAAATTCCACGCTCCCGATTCCTATCGCAGTTGTTCGTTCCCGTGTAAAAAAGACACTTACAACTGTTGTTTACTCAGAAGACGGCTTATAGGATTTCTAGAAAAATAAGTGAAAAAAGCACGAGTCTGTTGCTTAGATGGGTCCGAACCTATCGCATGGACTAGCAAAAGTAAAAGCATGGAATGTAAAGTATGTAGAGGGAGGAGAGGGTTTAGATTTTGATAGGAAGCCCGGGATCACTTATCGAATTTACATTCCACGCGGCGAAAGAATTGTATTCGGGAGTAACGGAGATTCGCGAATGACTGGTCAGAAACGGGGTAAGGGGGGAGACGGTGGAGCTGATCGTATTGTTCGGAAAAATTGCATTTTCGGCTACACGCTTTTCATTATTAGACCCGGATAGCCGTGGGATGCCGTCGCCTGAATTTTCAAAATCGAAACGCAACGGCTGCATAGACGCTGAATGGACTCGACGCGACGCCCGCCGGTGTGTGTGCGCACTCGATCTCGATCCTCGATCCTCCCTTCCTCCCCTGGCCCTTTCTTCCATTTTCTATGGTAGAGATGGAACAGCCTAGTCGTCGATGAATTCAGACTGATCGATCTCCGTACGACGCTTCTGTACCCTTTTTTGAGGTCCGGCACCGAACGCCGGTATATTAATTCACGTGGCAGCGTGAGCGATCCGTCAGCTCGAGGGGGGAGGGAAGTGTCGTTTAATAACAAATATACGCACCGTATTCGTTCTAAAGCGATCAGCGTCGTTATTCAGGATCCCTTGAGAAGATCTTGATCGATGGTACCGAAAGGAATAGAAAAATTGGTTTTAGTGATAACTTTGCACACCAATTATCTTTCGTCGGGGCCCACTTTTAGAGTACATAATGCATAAAATTCTAAAGAATTAAGAAAGATTTTCGAGATACAAGTAGATTCTACTAACGTTTTTCATCAATTTCGTGTCGGTGATGTGGTAGAGATATAACCTTTCTTCGTTATTATACTCTCTGCATAAAAAATTTAAGGGATCACCTCTAATTACTCCAAAAATGGGGTCAACAAGCTTCTGAAAGTAGAGATTTTACACTTTCAAAATATTTTTTAGCAATATCGTTACGATCATTTTTGCCGCAGTTATGACCATTTGCACTTGGCCCCATTTTTCAGGTTCGGAAGTGTGTTAATATGTGTACGCTATACGTTTCCCGGATCTTCCAGATTTTCTTATTATCGATTACTAATTATTAATACGTAATTATAGGTTTTCAAAAAAATTACACAAGTTAAAGAAAAATAAATATGAAAATGTAGAAGAAAGTGTTTCATAGTGCTGTGTTGTTGATTAAGGTTTATCAATATTGCTTAGTTCACATGTCTGGCCATTACTAGTTGTTTCTACTTACGGTAATGTTTATAAACATATTATATAACTTTATCTAAATGGATGATTAGAAGAAATTGAATTCGATGCAACACAACAATTTCCGTCCCACGATCAATGTTCACCGCAAGTAGAAGCACCGAATAAGGGTCAGACACTTTGAAACTGATCGAGGCGTTGGCTGAATTGCAAGATTTAACGAAGCACATTAACCGCATAAACACGTTACGAGGCGACATAATAGTTTCCCGGTTGTGCTTTAATTAAATGAAAATTCCGCAGGCGCTGTGGGCGGTGCAAGTCGTGTGAGAGTTCATCATTAAACAAAATTTTGTTTAAATGATGAAAAACTGGCCAAATAAAAACATGCTGGTTTTATTCGTCGACTAGTGCTCTTCAGTTAGAATTCCCTGTGTGCATCTGTGTGTATATATTAGTCGAACAAAAGGATCGTGGAACATGGATGTCCACGATCTTCGTCACGGATCTTAACACCTACTTTGTTTCGCATACGGTGCACAATGCACACGGTACATATTGCGGGCACATGAAGAACTGTACGGGTCGACCTTACATAACGAACTTTTGTCCCCGGGTCCGAGAAATCCATTAATTATCATTGCGGAGTGGCCTTTATTGTCACGCTGCCGGGGCTTTGTTTCACGCGGGAGAACGCAGCTGGCAAAGTAGCTGCAGTTCCCAAAGCTGCAGATGCGCCTCTAATTCTTATGGATCGCTTGGATTTACTCGGAATTGTTTTCATCCCCTGAAAATAGGATGAAGCGTACCGTGCCTCGCGTATTGCGTAACGTTAAGGATCGCTGTGCAACGTCACACATCGAAGAATTATTTGGAAGAATATTATTTCCTATATTAGATGTATAGATAAGTAATCTGTCGTATGTCTTTTTACTTACGAGACAATATATTTTACGTTAAAAATATGTTTTCGGCTATTCACTGAGCTAAATGGTGTGTACGATGTTGAAAAACTGTTATGAATATGAACGAAGTACTATGAATCCTTGAGTTTTATATGGATTAATTCTAATTTCGCCTGTAATTGTGGGTTACTTGTTGATGTACCTAATAGTATAATTTCCATATATATAAATATAATAATTTCCATTCATACTGGGGTTTTGTTAAACATCTGACTGTAGTTAGAAAAGTATTAAATTCGATTGTATCATAAGTTAGTTCAGATATTGTGGTAAATTTTCACTTGTTTACACTTACGTATAAAACGTAGATGAAGTTAAATAAGATTACGAAATTACAATTAACTAGAAGTGTTGCTCCCCAATTACGTGTTTTGTCAAACACTTTCGTCAGATTACGAATAATATTAGATTCTATTAAACAACACCGAGATTTTTATTTTGATCATATTCACATATTTTCTTTTCTATTGCCATAATATGAAACATTTTCAAATTATTTTACAACATCGTGTGAATGGTAAACACAGACCTGTGCGATTTGCGTGACAATTAGATGGTCCTATATTTTATTAAAGTCAGAAGAAATTTATCAATAAATCTCAATTGAACGAAATCACGCCAAGAGAAGCGTATACGCTGTAAATTCCCAGCCACATGTCGGATCTCCGATTCTCTTTATAGTTCCCCGATATTTCACTTTCAGATAAAAGTGGATTCTTTTGAAAATATCTAATAAATCCTTATTGCTTCGTAATATTCTATCGTACCCGAGGACAGTAGGACGTTAAACCGCGTATATTTGCGTGCACCCAAAGTGTGCATACCCACCCTGCATATGTATTCATATCGCATTGACGCTGGGATACCTGAGCGTTGATGTGTAGATACATTTCCAATAACGTTATTGGTATTGCATACATCGCAATATCTGAGTATTGTACCAATGTACGGGGTCCCCTTGTAAAAGCTTTCGATTCACGTGCATACGACGACATTCCCGTCCTTTTACATATATTGCATTGGACCGAATTCTTTACAAGAATGATCTATTTCGAAATTTTTTCATGTTGTTGATGAATTTTGAAAACCTTGTGTAATCCTGACAAAAGTTCTTAGTCCGACGAAACGTGAAAGTACTGCCTGTTCTTTTTTGCACTTTAACTGTTAATATCTCGTAAACTATTGACCGTCTACGCTCAAAAAAGGGGTATAGTAATTTTCATCTCGACGAATAGTATAATCTGGCTAAAATTCTAGCGATGTTAGACTATGCTGGGCACTGAGCTATACTTAGACGGCTGAGCTCTGATTGGTCGGGATTTTTTGTTAATATCTCCTTAACAAAGCCTCGGCGAATTTTTTCGCTAAGGAAAAAGTTGTTTCAAATCGCCCCAGGAATCACCCATTTCACGGACGTACACCTTTTTTTTTTACACCCTGTATGTCGTGTAATATGGACAAAGATGCAAAAAGGAATATTTGTTCGTAATTGTTAGATAATTTGGGAATGAAAGGGTTAATAAAACCAATTGAATTTATTAGACCCCAAAGGGTGCTTCTTCGAGTTTCAAGACGGGGCACTTCCCTGTGCAATATCTCGATGGAATCGATGAAGAACCTTGTCATGCCCGAACAAAGTCTATCCAACGCTTCATTAAACTCCTTCTGAAGATCCGTTCACAGCGTCACACGTCGAACGATAAATCATTGCCAACAGCCGAGAAGAAGAAAAAGAAAAAATGAATTCTCGACTCACGAAGTGAAAAGTAACTTTCCGAAAAGAAAGTTTCCCATCGGTCGACAGGATCGTTAGTATCGGGGTTCTCGGATGCTCGTAGAATTGCCATTGGTCTTCGACGATGGTTCTGGTGCACGAGATATAGGATGGTGGTTCCAGCCGACTGGCCCGGGCCGATTTGAAATTCAAAGCACGACCAGCCACTGTTGTAAGATCGTTAACCGAATACCACGATCGTTGCTGCGGGTGCAGTCGCCGCAGTTGTTACGGGGGGGGATGGGTCGGCCAATTTCTCTCGTTTTTCCCACGGAATCGTTCCCCATTCGTTGCTTCGTGTCGCACATGCGAATCCGATTCGTCGCCATAAACTTGGCCGTTAGTCGTCGCGATTTTCGGTCATTTCGCACCGTGTCACCCTGCCTCTGCTCTCCATAGCCGGTTTTCAAGAAAAATTACGGCATTACGATTTCTATAAATCTGCTCGAATAATTCACGCCGCAGGACTTCCATTGTTATATACTCTGTCGTTTCTTCGAGAACATCCGCTATTCTCGACTTCCGTTGCGATTCGTTACAATCGACTTTTTGTTTCCGTGAATAATATATTAGGACAGACGCATTATCCACGAATATTTTTCTCTTCTTAGAAAATATTGTCATTCATAGAACATTTTGTATGCTATGTTCAGGAAATTTTAATTTAAAAGAATAACTGCGGCCTGTACCTACATGTAATATTTTCGTATTTCTTCTTGTATAATTATTTGTTATCGAATGAGAATATAGGGAGTAAGGGCGGTAAATAGTATTTGTGGATTACAGATATTTATAAGAAATTTCAATTTTTGTAGACCTCTTCTAGGTTAGATTTCACGTGTTTGTTACCATTACTTCAGGCGACTCATGTTTCATTGAACTTGAATTGCGTAAGACAAAGAAGTTCTCGCTGCCTTAACTCCTAAAAAAGAGGCAAAGGTAAAAAAGGATAGGTAATTCCTTAAGAACGCATGCTGCCAGGCAATCAACAATAATAAGGTTACTATTTAACAAAAACGTACAAGTTCTTTCTATAATTTTGTTTTCCTTCTGACGATCCTTGTTACATGAAAAAGTTTTTATCCTCAAAATAACGAAAGCAGTACAGAGATTGCTCCCGTAGGGAATGTTTGAGAAACTCCCAAAAGGAACAATAATACGAGTTAAAGTAAACTGAAATCGGAGGTACGGAAGAATAGGTATACAAATGAAATCCGAGCTAATGACATATCGTAGGTAAGCAAAACTATTCTGTAGAAATTGAATCCCGAAATTACGAGTTAAAGTAAACTGAAATCGGAGGTACGGAAGAATAGGTATACAAATGAAATCCGAGCTGATGACATATCGTAGGTAAGCAAAACTATTCTGTAGAAATAGGCTGTACTTTGTAATGTGGTATTCGTACAATGTAAAAACAAAGTACAATTGAATCCCGAAGATTATTGTGTTCCAACAAGTTTCCGTCTGGACCATCTCCTGTTTACAAAGAATCTCGATTTAATTCAAGACGGAACAGCGACTGCCATTATTCTTCACGAAATTATCGCTGTCTCGCAGTTAATTGCTGGCCATTTCCCATGTCCGTGTCGGAATATTAATTAGACGTCCGCGGAAATGCATCGATCGTCCCTCATCGTTCACACTTAACGAGCATCCTCTCGACAGAAGGCTCGTTGTTACGGTGTTTTGTGTCTTTAATGAGCAATGACCGCCATTAATCTCTCTTCTAATTGCCAGCACAACCCGAATTTTATCGCTGTTTTCTGTTAATAACCCCGAGCCGGTCTGACTTGCACACAAACACGCTCGATAATTGTTTTCGGAGGACGTTCGTGTAAACTGGACGACCCGGTTTGCCCACTTAATCTTTGTTTTCGTGAGATTTTGCATAAAGTTTACGGAACGTTATACTGCATAAATTAAATTAATTACGATCTTAACTTTCTAGAATGGACATTGAGTAATGACAGCCTGCGTTCCAGTTGATGTCGAGTAAGTGGTGACAGGGAATATGACGAAACTATATCTTCCAAAAATTGAGATCAATCGATTACAATAATAGTAATTGTGAGTTTGCCTCAATGTGTTAAAATGTTACGAGCCGAAAGGTTTTACAGCATACATATGATGTATAATTTTATTCAGAACATATTAATGTTCTGAATAAAATTATACATCAAATGTATGCTGTAAAAGCTTAATATACATATACCTATAACTTAAATATGCATAGTCTAAGTGGTGAGTACATGAACAAAGGCGGCGTGTTTCCACGTGAAAGGAACAAATCAACTGTGTGGAATGAACAGTTTTTCACAGCAGGCTTTGTTTTACCACGTAACTTTGCAACACACACCAGCGAAACTTGTTGTCGAGTGTGTATCCTGGCCGTTAATTAAAATCAGGAGTTATTCGTAAATGGATATGAAGACTGAAAGGAACAGGCGGCTTGTTTTCCAATTCATAATTGTTCGATTTGCCATTTTCGTTATTGTTTTCACGTGAATGCGCCCGTAATAATATTCTTTTCGGTATAATTATTCGTGGATGAATATGGACGAACGAACGGCAGGTACGCGCAGCATTACGTGGCACTGCGCCCTTTTGCACCACGGTCTCGCAGATCGATTCCTTTCATGGACCGCAACAGAGAACGTCGGCACGGCGTTGTATCGAGCAAGATACACGCCGGTCTTCCATCCTGTTCCTTTTTATCTTCGCGACCCCCGGATGCTGACTGCATCTCATTATCCGTCATTACGCGAGATCAGAAACGTGCACACATACATACACAGACAAACACATACACATAGTTAAATGCACGTGAAATTTAACGGCAATTGGGTCACGTTGCCATCCTTGAAGAATTTTTGTTCGGTCGGGCTTCGCTTTGCCTCGCCATTCCTTCGAGACAGATTTTGTGTTCTTCGACAAAACTGTTTCTATCATTTCTATCTACAGCTCTGTTAATATTACCTGATTTATTGTAAAATAAGTGGACATACTAGTGTGAATTTAGCAGAGTTTTTGGAGAGATTTATCGAGGACACTTCTTCCATTTCTATGATGAGATTAACTGTGTTAGTGTTACATGATATATTTAAAAAGAAATGAAAGTAATAATGCAATTTTGGTAGAGTGTACTTAGAGCGTTGACTCTTTTATTTTGAGCTAGTGTAATCAATTTCAATTCCATTGTGTACATACAATGATTGATACGATGTTGATACACGAGAGACATTTACAGACTTGTATTGAGATTTTAATGCCCCGAATGATGATAGGCACATGGTGAACAGTGGCAATTATGTACCGTTATCTATTAATAGCAGGATGATTATCGATTACGATGTAAACCTGAAAAGTAATAAAATTAATAATCATTTTAAATGAATATTGTTTAGAGAATATTACAGATAACTAGGCAATTTTTATGTCGATACGAGGTGGTCAAAATGATGTGTACAGTATGTAATTTCTGCGACCAACACTCGATTGTAGTCGTTTGTGCATATTTGCAGTTTTAGAGTCTAATTTTCGCAAACTGAAATTAATGATTTCCTGTACTGGGAGTATAACGTAGAAACATTACTGAATTTCATTGAAGTTTTCTGTGTATCCACACATTAGAAGCTGTTGTAAATGCATAAAGAAAGCTAGTCTCTATTAATTTGCATGAATGAAGGGGTACGTTTATATGAAATTATTCTATTGTTTGCAACTAGTTAGACGATTTCTGAGATATCTCATACTGCCATACGAGCGAAACACCTAATTTAGACGGAACTAGTCTCTTCGAAAATCTCGAGGATTCCGTTGATAAGATGATCCCGTCGCCAAATGACAATCATTTCGTGAAACTTTCTGAAACCTGGGTGCGAATTTCTCAAAGTTTCGATACATTGATGAAGTTCGAGAGGAACGCGTCTGACTTCTATACCCGAAGGAAGCTATAAAACTATGCAAATGTATCTCGCTGCACGCGAGTCGGCGTTAAGTGATTTACTTGTTTAATAATCTCCATTGAACGGAGGGGGTGAAATTTATGCCTCATTTGCGTAATGCACGACGACGTTGTCCCCGGTGTCGTGGTGAACGACGGGCCGCAGGCAGCCATTAACAACTTGCTAGGAACTTGTTATGTCGCGCGAGCATTGAGGCTAACATCGAGGTCCCCCTATGAAGGCTGCGTACTTGATTTTCGAGTATAATAGTCTCGTCTTACGTTACTTTCGCCGTCTTTGCTTCGCTGGCCTTTCCACTTTCATCGATCTGTGTGAATTGTCTTGTTCATTGACACTTGTACGACGTGGATTCTATCATTGTTAGGGAAAAATTAGTTGCTATTGTTGAGTAGTGTATTAATAGGTATTCTAAGGATTCGCGAAGTTTTTAGGACTAGTAATAATTTGTTGTCATGTTATTAAGTTAACCCTTTCAAAGTGGAACTGTTCTGGATACTATGGGACTCGCGTTTCTTACCAATCCAGTTTTGTATACTTCACTATGTTCATCTAACTGTTCTATTTTAAGATACGATAATAACTCTTATGGTTATCCTCAGTTTTAAGCTTTAGCATGATCTCCTTTAGCTATCGATTATTACCAAATATGATGGGAAAATACACACCTAATTGTAATAAATTCTACGTGAAAGAAATCTAAGTTTCCCCTGTTCACTAAACGTTGAACATTCTACAGGAATATGATATAAATTATTCATAGACCCAGTAGTTCTACGAGACCCATTAACAACTATTCGAACCGATTCATGCACGAAATCTTATGGTCTGTGAATACGAAAGCAGTTTACGAAATATTTAAAAATCAAATGGAAAATTGTGTTGATACATTTTACTAAATCCCTTTCAAGAGCGAAGGGTCGATTTCGAGTCTCCTCTGCAATGCGTCTTCGTGGTTCCGGCGGCGTTCCTGTAATTTTAAACTTGCTCCACTTCAGGTTTTCATAACTCCGTTTGTTTTCATCGGCTTTAAATTCGAGCCTCTTCAAGTTGTATCGTAGCTTACGGAAGTAAGTAGAACTCCGAGAGAGAAGGCGCGGAAAAGGGGTTAGTTTTGGTGCGCTGGGATCTGCTTAAATAACACGAGGCATTTACCAACTGCGGACGAACTCGCGGCCACCGCCCCGCAGCAGCCGTCTGTGTCTTCTACCGTAACAAATTTTTGACGATGCGTCGTTTCGAGTGAAATGGGAAACACAGTGCACGAGAACTGCTGCTGAAAAACTGTCGCCAGGTTTGAAAACATTAGTTGGTACCGCAGTTGAACGACTTACAGTGGAAATAGTTATATTATCTAACGAGTTAATTTAGAGTCATGAATACTTATAACAAACCTAAAATGAAAAGAGACGTTATCATAAAACATAACTTTCTATAAGAGTGTACCGTGAATTTAAGAAGATATTGCAAATGTATACATATCAGGTTTCACATATCCTTTTTGTAACATATCATCTTGTCTTGCAGAAACTCTTCAATATTTTTTGTTCGAAGCGGAGTATAAAATAATACCTAATGAAGCAGAGTTTATCTGTCTGCATTTCACGAAACCGTCTGTAGAAAAAGGATTTCAAAAATCTTACAATAAATAATTTTAAAGCTTCTAGATTGATTTAAAAAACCGACAGAGAAGTAATTTTAAAGGCAAGACCTCTGTTTTGCCTTTTTTTTTCAGGCACATTGTCACGTGTTGATTCTTCGATACACGAATTACATATCACGTTTCACCGGATGGAGTTAGAGCAAACGCCGGCTGGGTGAATCGTGCTACGTGGAAAACTCAGTGTCTCCTGGCCATGCGTGTATAACAAATATTTCAGCGTGGCACCTGTACAGTAGTCTGCTACGTAACGGCAGTATTTACTGTGCCATCGTACGCGAACAGCTCGTGTACACACGGAGTATCAGGTTATATGGCGTTTCATTCGGTGGCTTGGTATAAACTCAATTACTCGGTTACTTATGCTACATCGCGGCTAATCATTGACATGAATCGTGGCCGTTGTTCCTTGTCGCGTGTTGTTCACGAAGGTGACGTGAATCGTGACCGTTGTTCCTTGTCGCGTGTTGTTCATGAAGTTGACACGAATCGTGACCGTTGTTCCTTGTCTGGGTTGTTGTTCCAATGGCGTGTTGTTCAGGATCCAATTGATGTGAAGTTAGTTGCAGTAAAATTATTTCTTATTCGTTTCGCATGATCTTTGGTGAATGCATGCTCGTGTGGTTACGATAATTGTAATTCATTTCTGTCCACCTTCATAGTTTTTTAGTGTTATTTCATATAAGTGACGAGATTGTGTTACTGGTGCATTTTTGTTATGAACAGAATACGAGTTTTATATCTTAGAGCAATGATTATTAATCGGTGTGTTGCGAAAATGTGTAAAGATAATTAAATTAATTATTGTGGAAAAAAGTCCAAAGCATAATAAGTGTGCATGTGCAAATTAAAACCTCTTTAAATTGATTACACGAGTATATCATTGTTGGAAGTTTAACTATAGGTTTAAGTGTGCTGTGAGATAAAAAAAGGTTGAAAAACACTGTCTTAGAGTGTCGTATAGCAGAGTCATATTTTAATGAAGATAAGTATAATGTTTCTTTTATTGTTAATGTTGTACACCTTCGGTGCACATGTGTTGCTTTGATTGTGATTTCTATGAAACAACCCGTGGAAATGTGGATTTGCATGAATATTCGCGGTGTAAGGAAGATCTTGTTACAAAGCTGCTTAGCCAGTTCGTTTTGTTGTAAATATAAATTTACGCAGACGGAATATATACTGATTCCATATTCTGGTCTTACGATGATCTGGAAACAATGGTGATAATATATTCATATGCTGAAGCACCTTCGGAGTCGAGATTATCTACTTAGGTTAAACCTGTTACTATTTATTTAATGACATTCTGACGTGCAAATAGATGGTACGGATATCAGAGTTTCCAAGTTACAAACAGTTTAATAGTAAGCAGCCCAATATTACTCAGATTTAATCATAAGAAATAAATGTGAGGAAAATCTATACTAAAACGACAGTCTGTACTACAATCTCCTTGATTTATCTGCAAATTGTATCGTTGCCTATCATTTTTTTGAATACCATCTGTTAGGAATCGCAGTTCCTCGCTTGTAATAACATAAATATCACATAGTCCCCCAAGACAAATTAGCTGCAGTCACGCAATGTCGGGTTTCGATATCAGATCATCGTGTTTAGAATATTTTCTTCCGGATGCACGCGAGACCTTTACCATTGAAAAAACCCAGCAGTTTAATAAAACACGAATAAAAGACATAATAAACAACAGTATAGGTTATGATTGAAAATGGAATGCTGCTAGTTTATTAATTTGTTGAGGGACGTATCCATATGCCAGTAGGCACATATGTGTAGGTCTAGTTATTCATTCATTCAAGCATGGTGCCAAATATACAATGAATGTTAATGTGAATAAACACTCACTCGGAAATTCCCTAACAAAAAAGAAGAATAATATTTCGCATCACCAAAATGCTAGAAGACAGGATGTGACATGCTGGTATGTCATATGTCAGATACCATGTTAAAGTAACAATTTATTAATTCTACAGCACGAAAAATTTCCAAAGCTATAAAGTACTGAGACCCCCTAGACATTGAAGGAAGTCCGTACCTTAGAAATGGACGTTTAGAGAGATAATAAATGACAGCGAATGGGACGGGGGGGATGAAAGAAAACAGAAGACAGAACAGTTACTCGGGCGTCATCGTAACGGAGTTTAGTACTCGAGAGTCGTCCAGAGAAGTAAATGGACTCGAATCCATCGGACTTGCACATCGAAGAGCAAAAGGGGTGTGACGGAACGGTTCAAGCCGGTAGACGCCGCAGGAAGGGCTGTGAAATATTGCCTCCGGATTCTGCATCCACCGAGCTCGTCTGCGTTCCATCCCCTTGCCTCCCTTCCCCTGAACCCCCCCCTTTTGAACGCCTCCTTCCCGAGGAAGATCCTCCCTTCGAGACGAAACCAGAAGTTAAACGTCGTCGCGTTTATTTCACGTTGACGTTGCCACCCCCTTATCCTCGAGTCCTCTTCCTCTTCACTTTTCATACTCTACCTACCCACCGTGTCATCCTCCACCCTCCCATCCTCCCAGGGATTCTCGTTTCCTCGGTATATCGGGGGGCGGGTCCCCTCCTATCGAATGCTTCATATGTTAGGGATCTTATTACACGAATTTAAACGTAACCTCGTGGTTCTTGCACGATACCGACTGATAGCACGAGACCCTAGTTGCACGATTAACGGAAGAATGAAACGTTACATTGGTGCATGGTTTACTAAAACTTATGGAATCGATAGGTGATACAGATTTTGGTATATTAGTTCCATTAATATTTATGTAACATAACAGTTTACTAGTTTGATAGGTTTCACATTACTGGTCTCGTGATTTCGATCGGTACTGTCTCGTTGTTGTATGTAGGATTGCTTTTTCGAAATAGCTCGCTTGAAATGATTGGATACTACGTGAGCAATACAGTACTGAAGTTTATTAATTAAGATAAACGAAAGGCTTTACCGTTTAAAAAGAGATGATCAGAGTGAAAATGTTATCGTTTATGCGCATTCGTGTTCGCCAGTGAATTATTCGGAAGTGATTCCTGTTCACGATATGTATCTGCTGATGCAATAATATATAGTAATCGTAATCTGCTTCGCGGAAATGGATGTTTGATTAATATTCTTTTAACGGGAACGCGTGCTCGTGTATCGCTAATGCAAAGTTAATCTATACTGTTCCATTTAATGGTTTATCATTTCAATTATTTAATGGCTCGATGTCGGAACGGCTACGAATGTGTGCAGGTGTTTTCTCGAGAATTGATTTTGTTTAAAAAAAAGCCCGCTGAACCAACTAATGGCGCGGTGTTACGTTTCTCGGGTAAACTGGCGGGGATTCGTTTCTCTTTTTCCTCCATCTTCGTTTTTCTGTCGACTGTTCCGTGCAATTAGCATCGTTCTGCAGGTGGCCCATAGCGCAGCATTTGAATTTAGTTTTATCGGCAAAATGGAAAAAAACTTAAATGAAATGAAGCGAGGAACAGAAACTACATCAATTGTGCAACAAGGAGGAAG
Source organism: Dufourea novaeangliae (assembly GCF_001272555.1). NCBI lineage: Eukaryota > Metazoa > Arthropoda > Insecta > Hymenoptera > Halictidae > Dufourea > Dufourea novaeangliae. The sequence goes on along the minus strand of NW_015373901.1, from coordinate 781,353 downwards.
AGAGAGACGAGGGAGACACGACTGCCCAGACTATTCCAGCAATTTCTTTTTCTGGTTGGTATGGTACCTGTAATTGTTTTTCGAATTATTTCTTTTTGACCGACTCCAGGTTTGTTTCGAGCGTATTTATCGTACACTTAGTTATAATTCAGAGAACTAGGAAACATGTGTTTTCCCTTTTCTATCGATACCTAGAAAAATGGAGGGGCTTATCTTTGTTCAGTCGTATCAGAGTAGAACCCCTAGTCCCAGATGTCGGTATTACAAAGACAAGAGTTTCATATTGGACTAATCTGTTACCGAAACATTTACATTCAACGGAGTTAGGATCAAGAGACTGGAACTGTAGCAATCTACATCGAGGACATTAAGTAGAAACACTAACGAATCGATGGAACAGTGCCGGACCAATGTAGTGTTAAGAGACCCGAATTAAACGAACCCAAGCCTGAGAGACTCGAATCAGACCATCTCAGGGGCGAGAGATACGAATTGGTCCAATTCAGAACCGATAGATCGAAATGGAATCACCTCAGAACAGAAATATTCAAGGTCAAAACATTCTTTACCCAGAAATCTTCTAACGCCAGGGACTTAGTCGTGACACCAAAAGCTGGATTCCCGAACTCAGGCACCGCTAATTTAAGGACCACAAAGTTAGATACCCAAAACTCAGGAATCCCAAACTCAAGTATCCTCGAACTCAGGGTCTGCTAAACTCAGCGCCCTCAAGCTCAGGTACCCTCAAACTCAGGGACCCCAAACGCCGGGGTCCTCATGATTGGGTTTACTCAAGAACCCATCTTTGACACCACGGACTCAAGGACCAAATCCTAGGATTCGATTATCCCTGGGCCTTGGATCCCCAAGATCTGTGTTTGGAGTTCTTTAGATTCTGTTCCTCGTGTTCAGAGGATTTCGTTCTTGATTCTCCTGGCTTGGTCGGGTTTGAATCTTTTAACTTTAGGTTGGTCCAATTTACATCCTTCAAACCTGGGATTGTTTGATTTGAATTTTTTGACTCCAGTTTTCTGCAGTTCGGGATTCTCTAATTTAGATATAAGTTGGTCTGATTCTAGGATTCGGGTTTGACCCATTCAATTATCTGTATTCTGCATTAACGTCGTTAACATTTCTGTATTCTAAGGCACCCTAATTGTGGAAGGACAATACCTTATGCAGAAGAATGATCTTTTTAATAGGAATTTAAGGACATTGGAATAGCAATCGTATCTGATAGTCGTTCCACACTAACTTCTCGATCCCATTTACCCGCTATTCGTAGCAGACTTGTTAAGGAACGGTTGACCAACTTAACCGGAAGAAAATACTGGCTCTGGTTGTACCATAGTTTTCTTTGAGTTACATCACAGCCTAGTGTCCTTCCACGTCGTCTCGCCGGTCGGCGAGGTTTTCTTAAAGCCGTACAGAAGCGGTGTAATCAAAAGTCGCGAGATTAAACTGCCGGTCCCGGCAAAACCAGCACACACATGCACGAAGATTGCTTGCAGATTTTCTCGGTGTTGGACTACAAACTAATCAAACTTTCTCGATCTGGCACGCGCGACTTTCCCCAAGCGTCTTGTTTTTCGTGTTCGATTCCGAGCCCGCGATCGTTCCATAGAATATTACCTGAAGTTCGAGATTCCCCGCTACACCTAATTACCTCGATAGAATCGAGATTTCGGCCGTTCCCTTCCTCTCGGTCAACACGATTCCCGATCGATCGAACTTCTTTCTCGTCGAAAAAAGTAACCTAACTATCCGTTTCCAGTTACCAGGAAACAGATTTTTCGGCCGACTCGTACCGTGATGCCGATTAATCAAATGGTTTTTATCGGTTCGAAGAAAGTTAATTACTAGGTCCAATAAACGAGCGTAGCTTTTCTATTCGTTCTTCGTCGACGATGAGAGGTCTTTCTTCATTTATCTTCCTGGAAGTCACCGGACTCAAGTTTTTTTTTGCTGCTTGGTTTCTTAATGCAATGGTGATTTAATGCATTTCTTTTCCATCGCGTCTTTGCTTCTTCTTTTGGTTACTGAAGATACGGTATCTTTCCTTGGAAGTGTCGGTGACTTTTGGTACTTTAGAAGTTACTCTACCAGTGGGAAGTTTAGAGTTATGAACAAATGAAAAAAGGAATTACTTTATAGAAAGTAATCTAATGTACTGAGTAATATTAATAAATGTGTTACTTTTGTAGTTGATTTATTCTCGAGACCCAATTACTAAAAATGTTGTTGCAGGTTACCAAAACAATTAGAAATCCTTTGCTGTACTGTTCAAAACGCTGTCGTTGATTCGTTTATTCGGAAACACTCTGATTAATAACTACTTCAAGTTTTACTGTACGCCGTATACGAAATAATTAACTTAATTTATAAAATAATGTTTGTTACGCTTTTTAATTATTTTTCCACGAAGTCCGTAAAAACAGCGTATTTAGAAATTAAAAATACTTAATTAAAGAGGACACAGATTAAAAAGTAATGAGGCATGGGAGGCGGAAACTGCGCCACCGGGTGCATAAAACCAAAGACGTTAAAAGTGATATTGATGTTTAATGGCGGCTGCTGGATTAGTTTCGCTCGTGGAACTACATAGGTTTATGAACGCTGCTAAAACCTTTCTGTACACCACATTTCTCATTCCTGGTGTATCAGAGTGACTAATAAAGGGACGATTTACCACTGTCACGATAGTTTCCGTAATAAAATACATAAGTGTCGTCCAAAGCAATTTGTATAATTATTCTCATGGCTGTCACAATTAAAGACTACCACGGTACACTTTATGTTTTGCTGTGAGAATAACAACCCCAGAAATCAGGCGAATACTTTCATTAAAATTATTAGATCTTCAGGAAAGTTCCTCCAATTTTCCACTCATGTTTTGGTAATAAAATTGCCCAAGACATCTGACATTGTGTAAAGATATCTCAACACAAATCAGAGACAGAAAAATGACAAAGCTTTCCTTAAAATCTAATAAAATTGACATTCCTGTTTTCGTCACATCTATTTTATAATACACCCTCGGAATGTATGTTTTTCAGAGTAATCCGATTTCCACCGATAAGTCGCAGAAAAAAAATGAGACGGTGTGCATAGAGTTCTGAAACAGGCCAGGGCGGATTTTACTGTTCTGGCTTGTGATATTTTCCCGTACTGTAAAACTCTAACCAATTTCCTGGCAGCGTATAAACGACAGGCGCATCGAACGAATTCAATGGCGATGCAATCGACTTCAATCAGACACGTTCATTTAAGGACAAACTTTCTCGACGTGGGGATATTGAAATTTCCATCGATTGATCCTAGAATAGTATAATCCCTCCTGCGTGAAGAGCTGCGCGTGCACGCCTTCCGTATTTTTCGGTCGTGAATTATTCAGTGCGCTTGCCACTTGAAGGTTCGGAAAAAAAGGAACGACAAAAAGAAACTTGTTTCTCGCGGTGGAATAATATATTATTCCATTCCCTGGGCTATACCAGTCCGCTGTTCTCTGCCTTCGAACGAAAAGCACGGCCTTTTAAACGTGCTCGATGTTTCTATGGTTCTGAAATTTTTCCCGCGACATAAATGCATTATGGGTCAACAGTGTGGAAGCTGAAATTTCAGGCTTGTAATAGTTTACGAGGTGTAACGTAAGAGATAAACCTTTATTATATCAGTTTAATACACTTTTGAAAGAATAAAATACTGTTTAAACGGTTTCACGAGTTAGAATAACTCTCTTATGAAAGAATCTAATACTTACCGAGTTCTTGCAGATTACTTAATACAGATCAATTATACAGGAATAACATTTAAATAATTGTTAACGCAATATGTATTAATATGTATTAATTATCCATAAACGCAAATGTAAACTCAAAAGATCCCGCACGTTTGTCAGTGTACACCGTTGAATGTGATTTATTCGTGAACATCCCGTTTTCTGCTCGAATAGATTTTTCATTCGATCCTAATACATATGTACATCGGTATATTACGTACGTCGTATCTGTACATACGTGTGTGCGTTGTGCGTTTAGATGCGGCACGATTCCAGAAAGGAGAGATCAGAAAATCGATATACAGGAGTGCACGTACCCCCAACTTTTCCACCCCAACCCACCACCAACCCTGCTCCCTTCGGCCGCCGTTTGATCACAGCAATGATTACACCGGGCTCCGTCGCAGTCCCTTTGATATCACGTACATTGCTTTCTCGGTTTTCTTGTTGAAACCTTCCCCCGTGTTTTCTGTGCTGTTTATCAAAGCATGATCGGGACCCATACCGTCACGGAAAGGTACCGTGGAAGAGGGGTGGTGGTACCCCACCGGCTGAGAAATCAGGATAAACAGGAGTAAAGTGGGTTTGACGTTTATGCGCGCGGAGCGAACTTTTCCAACGGCCACGAGAAAGAGATATTAGACTTTAAATGACGGCATTAGAACTCGACTCTCTACGCTCGGGACTAATACGGGTCCCATAGTTTACACTTTGCGACGAAACTTCGTTGGGCACGCGAGCGCACGCTAGGAGCAAACCCAACGAAATTGCGGTCGGTGACGGTTCGCTTTAAAGCGAAGATAAATAATTACGGAGGGTAGCAATTTACTTGATGTTTTTCCTGTCATATCTCGTTTCGAGCGACCGGGGAATATTGTGTTTAGAGAGTAAAGTAAATAACGTAAATGGAAACGGATGCTTGCTGCAGTTCACTGAAGTGGAAGATGTTTCACCAAAATCCTTTATGTCCTTCGACTTTTGATGTGGAACAGCGAGTGGTGGAACTTTGGGACAGTTTTTCCAAGGAGTTACGGCTTGAACTTGTGTGAGCTTTTGCGGTAACAATTGTGTGACAATATACTGTGAAGGTCTGAAACATCTGCTCGAAGAAATTTGAGTTTTTGAAAGTATGCTTGCGGCAGGTCTGGGTTAGGTTGCCTGATTTCATAAAATTAATGAAGTTGCAGATATTTCAGAGAAAACTGCACAAATTGAGAAAATCGATATTTAAACTTTAAAGGTCCTCATTTTGACGATTTTTCATATTTTCCTCATGCTAGTCCACGTCACAGCCACATTCATATTAATGCAGAATCTTCTATGTTAACATCGAGAATACGTGGGTTCCTCAATTAAACTATCACCTGACTATAACGCAATATCGGACAGAAAATTTACCTTGATCACTGTAAAAAGTGGTTCACGTCGACGCGTTGTTTTCGATACGTTCAGTTCACACTCGTTGGAAAGTCAGCGAGGATCTGTCGCGTGCGAGTTGTATCACTTTTCCGAGCGAGTTTGAGACAATAAAGTTCTTCGAGGCACGATCTACCTGAAACAGACCGGAATTCGCATAGAAGGGACGCCTTGATGGAAATTCTTTCCCGTATAGTGAAGTCTTTCGAGAATGTCGTTTCCCAATATCCTCGCCTTTTATTCTAAGTGCATTCTACTCGTATTCGATAAGTATCCTTCACGGTTAGGTAATCCTAATTCTCTTTTGAAGTTTATCTCACCTGATACTTCCCCCAACGTTTCTTCATCGTTATCTTCCTGTTTTGTTATAGTATCTTGTACGATAAGAACAAGAATTCAGTTTTGGAGAAGGTAGTTTTAATTCCGTTGCTACTCACAGAGTACTATAAAGATAATATTTCCGTTAGTATTTCAAACGTTGGAAAATTTATTCTCAGTGTAGTGATAACTTTAAAGAAGATTCTGAAACAATTTAGGGAGCGTAGAATTGCGAAAATCATATGTATAAAAATCATTGAGGTAAATACTGAATTGAGAATATCTCAAAATTTGATTCACTCCAATTAGACTTCTGTTATTTCAAACATAATTGTACAAAATGGAATGTTGCGAGGATGTACAGAAATCGATGCAGTAGGATGAGAAATACGACCACGGTTCGAATATCCCGAAATTTCCTTAGAGTTGCGTCATTATTCTCCGTTACCCCCTCGTATTATACTCTGCGGCTGTAATTACGCAGACGTTCTCCTTTCCTATCGACTCTCCTTTCACCAAACTCATCTCGTCGTTTCATTATCCGACATCTCGTCATTGTCTTCCTTTCCTCGTTTTCTTTAATTGCTGATCTCTTTACTATTTGGGTCAGAAACGATCATTCAGCCGACCTTGTCTTTCTGCGAACAGTCTTCATTCACGGCGATTATAATACGACACCGGACGGCTTGACCAAAGTAAACAAATAATTAAAGGTAATCGTTATGCGATTATTTTAGCCAGATATCTACCTACCTTTCGAGTTCTATTCGAATTTATTCAGTCAGGCGGACGGAGAAAATTAATTCGATTTTCAATAACTGTCGATATTATACACGAATGTATCCTTAGATCGATAAAGAAATCAATTTATAATTGAAACATCGTTTCGTCATTATATGAACACATAGGACAGTGTAGCACTGTGAAGATTACTTATTACAAGAATTAATCTTTTAAGTAGAAACAGTATGTAATAAACAGACACAGTAGACAAACCTAAGATATAGGATGTGTGTTTCATGTAGACTATTTCGAAAACGAAGCTCCATACAATAACCTATTGCTATACCATTTTCTTGTTAGTTTTTTTCAGACAATTATTCTCTGTCATTTCGTACCACATGTTGGCGGCACTCTCTGTAACAACAAAGTAACACTGCATTATGGGGTGCTAAAGCAATTCAAAAGATGAAAGTGTTATATTAGAAGTATTAAGTTTGTGGTAAATTGAGTTTAAAAGTTACTCTTCCCGTACTTCATCATCATGGAAGAACCTGAAATAAGAGACGGTCTGAAAGAATACCGCGTACCACTTTCATTTCCTGAGAAAATTCAACTTCTAAAAAAATGTCACAGTATTTTTTTTACCTTTCATCCCCTGAGGCCTTAAATTCAAACTACCAAAGTACTCACACCCAGATTGTGAAGTGTATGCATTTATACCCTTGTTAAAAACTCAGTATACAAAAGCATTTAATAAAGTTAAATTTTATTTGGGACCTAACGAAATTCTTGATACATCAAAGAAAATTCTGTTCGATGCCAGTTTTTATAAAATCGTCAATAACTATCTACAGATTGCACAAACATCCGAAATCGTACATGAAGAATCCCGTTCCATTCTCAATAATAAATCACACCACTTCCAGCTTCGATTCGAAGACGATTCTCATCTTTCCCAATGGTACGCCGCTTTGTTGTACCTGTCGACGGTTTATTCTTGACACCGTATTGATTCGCGGCGGGCGAGCGTTATTTTTAGAGATGCGTGTATTGAAAGCAAAGTTGAAAATTAACCGACCTTGCCGGCCGTTAATCACGAAGCAGCTTCGACGAAAGGTCGATCGATCGATCTCTACGAGGTTGTCCGTACCGCGACGGTGTGCACGAATCCCCGGAAACCGTGATAACCTTCATCTCCCGCCCCGGAATCGTGTGCGTCGCCGGTTCCTCGACATCGATCATGTCCAGACGCTCTGCTAATTCTCGATCCCGTTCGATCATCCTGCGATCACCGACAATTACGCAACTTTTCGAACCGCGTGGACCGTGCACAACTTCGGATCATCGGGGCCTCGCAATTTCACCGGGTTGTGGAAACTTCGATAACGTGATTATTGTGTCCACAGTGACATAACCCTCCCTCCATTCCCCTCGGTTACTATACTCTATTAAATCATTTTCGACCATCATCGGGTCACTCGAGAGTCTCGCCTTTATTTGGAGACACCGTCCAGATGCCATAGATGCACGAATAGATACGCGTTCCGTTTCGAATTCTCGGACCCATAACTCTAAACGACGGAAACTTCAAGGTTAATAAATTTCAAAATCATGTATGCTATAATTTATCTTGTATGTCTCGAACGAAGGTGACTGTGCCCAATTGAGTCAGAATTTAAGAAACTTCACCGGCTATTCCAGTTCATAGAAACTAACTGAATAGAAACAGTTCTCTAGAAGCTCCAAGGCTAGCTATAAATAAATTTCAAAACCACGAATACTATGACTTATCTTTTAACTTTAGAACGGAGATGGCTGGGTCCATTTTGATCCCGAATTTAAGAAACTTTACACACCATTACAGCTTATAGGAACTAACTAAAGCTTCTAGTAATTATATTAGAATTCCGTAAGGAGACCAGCATATTTTGAAGAAATTTGTTCCAAAACGTATCTAAACACAGATGAGTAAAGATCTATCTGAACTCAGGCACAGCAGTTTATTTGAATATGAAAAATGTGCGCCTTCCGTGGGTTGATCAAACATTCGGTATATCGAGCGAAATGAATCGACCAGTTACGGTAGGGTTTTGTTTTAATAAAAAACCCCGTGCTCCGTTATGCATTTACGTATCCGGCCGGAAAATTGAATGATACTGAGCGGCAACAACCGAATTAACATCGATCGCTCTCCTGGCCCTGTATATCACGTCCCTCGAGACGAACGGGATTCTCGGATAATCCTGGAAACTGCAATGTCCATCGATAGTCGTGGATGTTTGCGAATTTAGAGAAGTGATTTTCGTACGGGAGGAATGTTGCAATCTTTTTTCCTTCGACTCTGAATGCTTACAGGAAAGTTGCTTCAGCGAAAATGAATTCGATTACTTACTGGAATATTCATACTTGTCTCGAGAATCAACAGTATACTTTATATGTTAATAAGTTTGGAGTATACTTTAGTTTTTAAGCCAATTTTCTGGTTAAAGAAAATTTAGGATAAGGTTATATTTTTGTTTAAGTCATGACTGAAGAATTTCTTTTTAATATGTAGCAATATGTATTTTAATATAATACTAAGCAGTAGTGATATCTAATTATACTAATAGTAATACGTAAGTAATATATAGTTGTAAAAAAATAAGAACGAATATACGGAGTATGTTTATTCGTCTAAAGAGTAAAGGACGCTCCAAACTTTCGAGCGATGTACCTTGTTAGAGCCAGCTTCGTTTTTGTAACTCTAACAGAACTTCGTTACGTATTCATTTGGTTGTATGAATATATAAAATATACTATAGAAATGTACCCCCTACTCTGTAGTTTCATACATATACCTACTGCAGATTATTGGCGTCTGTATACTATTACAATTTTCTATACTTCTATTTATTTATTTGTCTGAAATCCTTGTACTTTATGATATATTATGTTCTTATGATATTCATGACTTACATATTATAATTACATTTTAAAATCTCTGTATTCATTTTGAAATTTGTTTTAGGCAGTCTGTAAGTTACTTGGGAGTTAAAAATTCATAACGGTCCAAATTGAGCGTTTCACGAATTGTTATTTCAAGTTTGCACTCTGTACTGACTCGAAGAGTAAACGCATCGATAGAGTAGGAATTTGTTTCAGTTTTCTAAGTCATCAATTACAGTACAAATCGTTACAGTAACTCCAAATAATCAAGGATTGGGGTTGTATGAAACGACTGTGTAATACGGATCATCGTTAAAGCCCATTAGTCACGTTCTAAGTGATTAGTTTCTCTCAGATATTCACTGGGATATCAATGCTGTTCCACTATGCAACGATCAGTGATTCTGCCTTCGCAAATTTGGGCTGTAATCCAAACACTCTTACGTGGATTAACAGTACGGTCACCATAAATTTCAGTTATTCCGGAACCGAAATTGCTGAAAGTATTTTGTAATTCTCCACTCATTTTCGTTTCCTGGAAGTTTTCTTCCGATCGTGTGTCTACAGTAGCATCGTGCATAATGCAATAGTTTTAGAAATTTACTGGTATTAACCAAATGTCGACAGTCTGTCGCTAATTCCAAATACAATTTTCAGTATGTGTGATTGAAATGGTAGCATAGTAGTCACAATGGCAACAGTCCTGACCTATACTTAGTTTTTCCTTTTCATGCAAGCAAACATAGACTTGTAAGCATACAGGACAGCAAAATACAAATTCCGTGATAAAGCATAAAAAAGCAATGGATGTAACATAGTCTTATTTTTGAATAAAGACTGAATATTTCTTTCATTATCAGTACTTGGTGGAGAATTGTGGAAGCTGTCGCGTTTGAGTACTCTCAATACACAGTAAGTGGCACACTATGTTCATAACGATAACGAAAGATAAACGTTCAGTCGGTTATTAAAAGATTATTCATCTCTGAGACATTTTAATTAAATCACTAAGGATAATTCAATTAAAAGAAACTTGAAATACAAATTCATATTTTACACTCAAGTCATTAGGGAACAATTGAGATGTGTTTATTTTAAGTCTGTAGCCAAAAGTTAACACAATCCTATTTACAAATTAATGAAACCACCAACAGGAAAAATAACTGTTTATTCGATTAGTATTTCTGCAAATCAATCTAAAAATCCGTAAATTTGCATAAATCACGTCCACAGCACAGTAATCAGTACCACAAATCTACGACTAACGCACCGTGGAATAAAAAGGCTGTCACTCACCAGTACACACCCTGAACAACTCGTGACGAACGATCCCGTCAGTCATATATTTCTAAAGCGCGCGCAGGTACGAAACTCCCCCCAATAGAGTTTCAAAATCGCTGACTAATGAATTATCTCCCGGGGCACCAGTGAGCCATAAACAAAAAATGTAATTTCTGGATCACAAAGCAGCAGTTCTGTTGAACTCCGCTACAATTCAAGGAGTCGAGTTATTTAGCAAAAACTACTTATTTCGCAATCAGAAATATTTGCTATTTATTAATTCTGTGATGAAAACGGGGAGTCCAAGAAAAAATGGACCAATAACCTCAAAGTTCAACATAGTGCACGAGTTTTAAAAGTTCTAAACGTCCGTTTGGTTGTAAACGCTCTACTCGTTCGAGAAATTCAAGCGTTCTAATTGTTCTGACAACTTCCGAATATCCTCTTCCAAAAAATCGCGTTTCCCGTCCTCCTTCCAAATATCTCTTGGAAGGACACGCAAATAGGTGGGAACATGGAAAGGCCAATAAGAAATTAAGGCGAATTTACACTTTTGCACTTTGGTTGTGCATCGCGAAATCATCTACAATCCATTAATTTCATAAAAAATAGAAACTGGCTCTGCTGTGTTTACTTACCGCTTTCGATGAAATGCAGATGAAAACAATCTGTACACGTTTCAGTGTGGATGAATCATCCGCATTGCACATCAAAAGTGTAAAGTCAAAATTCATCTCTAGGGCATTCTCCCTGAAATTGCAACGCCTACGATGTCTTCCGAATGAAACCTGTCCTCATCGAGACGTTGCACCAAGGTCTTGTTCTGTTCGGGATAAACAAACGCATAAATCTACATCGTTATGCAGTAGACTCTTTACTTACACATGCACGTGTACCCTACTCTCTATCGCCTTCTGTAACCAATAATCGGTCGGATGACATCTGTCGACCGACCTGAGAGGAAATCCAGCAAGCTATCGGCTCTCGATAATTACTTTTTCCTAGAGTTGCTTGCCTCGAGAGCCCCAAATGCGGGTAATTATCGCGAGTCTACTGTACTGCATATTCTAGGCGCTCGATTCGCTTACTGTCGTTGAGACATCACGACGGAAAGTGTCACAGGAAACCTCGGTGAGAGTTTCCGTCGCCACGAAGGTCTCGAAAATATACAATCCCTCGTGCCACAAATCCTTCCTCAGGAAACGACAAAGTCCATAGCACTGCAGCGTGAGCACGTATGCATTGGCCTAAGCACGTTCGTTCTGGGTGGGTGTCAACGAGCGTAGTTCGCGCGAAACATGCAGAAGGAGCAACCAACGAAACGGTCTATCGCGATGCATCTTTCGTTTAGACCGAACTTGTAACTTCATTACGCGAACCGAAGTTTCCGCTCGAACCTCCCCCCTCTGGACGGTTCGAAGTTTCGCCCGGCCAGATAACCGGACCTAAGTGCGCCCCGTTGAATTATGCAGTTTTGTATGCAGCTCTCGGCCGCTGATGGTGGGTGGCTTATGCGGGCGACGGTGTACCTGATTTCCCTACGCGGCCACGTCGTCCCTGCCGATCTCCGGGAATGCAATTAAGAACAGGACTTTGTTGGTGACCGAGGACACCTAACCCTCCCCACTCCCGATATTATTCCCTAATCCCAGGGATTCTCAGACTTCTCTTCTACTTCTTCTTCTTCTTCTTCTTCTTCTTCTTCTCTGGTTTCGCCGTTTTAATCACGAGCTCTCCTCGGTCTGTCGCTCCTAGCCCAATAACCTCATCGTTCATTAAGGGCTTCGCGGGGTCCTTGGGGGTTGGAAACAGCCGCGTGAAACAGAAATTGTTCGTCAAACTGGGCTTTTGCGGAACCACTCGTTCCGTTCCTACGATTTAAGTTCCTGTATGCGGGTCTTGTTATTTCGACCGGAGAGCCATGGGCATTACCTCGCGAACAGAACCTAGAGGAGTATCGCCTTTCCTTCGTTTGGCTGATTTGACGTGAGCATTGAATTTTGCGTACGATATGGCTTGTTCAGGGTAAGATCGATGGTATAGGGGTTTGGGGGTTTCAAGTGCTTTTGGTTGTGGTGTGCATTGAAGATTGCTACCTCCGTGATTGTGGAGGTCAGTAATGATTTGATGTATGATTGTGGATAGTTGGAGATTCTTATGGTCTTACGAAATTGAGGTATTCGTTTGTTCGGGTTCTTTTCTATTGTGTTCGAGGCAATTTGCGATTTTCTGGTCAATAATCGTGAATTGCATGTAGCGTCGATTGTGGAAGGTTGCTGTTCTATACGTAAGAATAAGTACATTTTTTGTTCACATTCGATGCCATGAATACTTTTTTAGACAATGAATTATGGTTGAGTTTTACGACTACTTTCGAAAACAGCTGAAAAATTGATTGCGATGCCTTTTAGAAGTCCCGTAAACTTTTAACTAAGAACTTCAGACTTAAGTACGGGAAATTTTTATTCGCTGAAAGAACTGCTCCTGGAAAGGAAGTAATTTTCAATTTTAATGCCTCTTTGAGATTTTAAATCTTTATAATCTTTTCAAGACCTAACTCTATCGGGAGTACCACTTCAATACAGAGTGTCGCAGAATAAGTGGTACAGACACCGATTACGTAATTTCGTCCATTCCTTAAATTTAGATATTACGATATTGTGTACTCTTGTTTGATGTTCCAAAACGGAAAACTTTTGCTGTCATAATATTGGCGAAGTTCCCAGATCGTGGAGAAATTCTCAAAGTGGATCGGAAGTCTGAACTTGTGCAAGTTTCGGGGTTCTCGGTGTCCCGATTACCGGACGAGACGGTCCATGAATTTGATAACGGTTATGGTGACCGTTGTTTATTCTGTTTGCGTGTGCATGTAATTGTGTATCCCATATTATCTACTAGCTGATGGAGTTGGGTTTACAGTTTGCCTTCGTGTACTTATCTACACTACGGTATCTAGTCACGAACAGCTATTAGATTGAATGACAGGAATTACTGTTCGTATCGTCGGCTGCGTATGCAGCACGTATCCACTTCTTATCTTGTAACCTGCGGTAGTATCTAAAGTATCTGTTGACAGTGTTAAAAAACACTGTGCAACTTGCTACTGAATATTTTTAAGATCAATACTATCTATATCTTCAAAATGTACAACTATTATATCTTTCTTTCTGTCGTCATCAGATTGCAAACAGAGGCGTTTCGTTTTTTAATCAACTTTTTCTCTTTCGTTTATTTAGGAGAAAAATTTCAGGGGCGTGTTATCGATCGACTTGCTTTCTACAGATTCCTCTAGCAATTTGTTTCGCGCTGAGATAATTTAACCGGTAATTGCCGCAGTACGTTCGTGGCCTCTTGTGTTCGGATAATGACCGATTCCTCGGCGCAGTGTGAGCCGCATACGGTATCTGAAAATTAGGACGACCCCTCGAGGATCCTCGAAACAGCCCGGCCGTCCGCAAAATGGGGCAGATCTTTTTAACCAACCCGTCTATAATGCACTGAAACAGATTCTAATTCGATTTTAGGAATTCAATGAATGACTGCCAACAGTTGTTATTTAACACGTGTTCGTATAAATTCCTACTTATATTGCAAAGATAAAGAATACCGTATACCTACAGAATTGTTTAGTCTAAGTTTGGTTCTCGCGTGTATTTCGAAAATTTCAGACTTTTTTTATTATTTCCTTAATTGACCTTGAATTATCTTCTATCGTTAATCATTGAACCTTTCCTCGAAAGCACTCTACGTAGATGGAGATGAGAACGCAGGGTACTATTGAGAAAAAGGGAGCTTCAGCTTTTGATATCTTCTTACAATTTTTCAGAGGTGCTTCAACTTCTTCAAACACCTTCAGAAGACTTTTGTATTGTTACCTCAATTGACTTTGAATTATTTTGTATCGTTAATCTTCCCCGAAAACACTCTTCATTGATGGAAATGAGAATCCAAGGTACCATTGAAAATAAGTGAACTTCACCCCTGCATATCTTTTCAAACCTCCTCAAACTTGCTCAAACCTCGTGTATTCTCTTCGAGACGGAAAATTTGTTTGATACGAATAATGATTTGTGCCTCTTCGGATTTAAAAGGTAAACTGAGTCGGTCACTTGATGAGAATTATCTCTGTAGCACGGCGTATCCTGTTGTTCCTTCGTGAATCAAGATGAGTGTAGATGAGTCACGGAGCCATTTAAAGCTCTTCCCTTTTCTTTGGTCTCGCGAACCCAAAAGGTCGGTCGGCCGTTACTGACTGGCTGAATGCGAAGCGCAGAAATATGCATGCGGACTGAAGGAGACCATCGTCGGCCATTGTGTTCCCTCCTTTCTTTCTTCGCCGACTCGACGGTCACAGATTACTGAATCGTTTCACGGGAGGAACGCCCGCGCAGTCTTGTCTGCTGTACGCCTTGAACATTCCTTGAACGTCGAAACAAACTTGATTTCACCCTCGAACTTGTTCTCCGGAACTGGCTAAAAAACAATCTGGTCTGATTGTTGTACAACTACTGCGATTGTTACGATGAAAACAGAAAGTCCAAATAATTCGAGATTTTTCACAGAGTAAATACATAGCTTGTCGAGTTTTTTTCGTTTCACTGTCGCAATATATGACGTTAGCAATCACTATTAATAAAAGCTCCTAGTCTGTCATTACTTACGATGGATCGAAATTGACCGGGTATTGCCCAAGCGGACAGTTAGCATAATTTCAGGTTACTGGGAGATTCAAGGAAAGAGGTAGAAATAATACATTATTTTCTGTACCACAGAATCCTCATTATAGTGATCCTCGTTATATTTTGATCGAAGAACAATATAGTCGCGTGTAACAATCACAACCAAACTAAGTGATTAATAGCGTATTATTCGTAATGACCGTAGACGTTATTTATAATACCCTATTAATCACTTAGTCATAATATATACACTGCTAAATCTAGTACCCAGTATGTCTTTTGTCTTTAATGCTTATGTCATATAGATCCGGAAACTTAATCCCCTAATTGTCTTCGTTGAAAGCCTCGTATCGTATATGTTTTGTCTGATGTTCTGTACATCACGTTGGTCGATTTGTATGTTCTTTCTGCTTCTCGTTGTTTCGTTTTTGGTCTGCTTAAACTTCTCGTCGAAGTTTCAGCCCGTTACGCCGCTTCGTTACCCCCGCGCACAAGCAAAGACAGATTTAAGTCTTTGTAGTTGTCGCGGTTTCCTTTCGGTGGAAACTTTTCGACGCCCCTTTTCGGGGCCACCATTTTCGTCCCCTGCCCTTTTCGCCCTACAGGCGCGTCAGTCGCCTCCCCGGCTGAGAGAAGGGCTGTGTTGCCGTTGGAAATTTGAAGAATAGGGTCGATTTACAATTCCGTGTACGTGCGACCGCGAAACTTTTAAGTGCGTCGGGGATTGCTGTTTTATCGTTGTAGCTGGAAATATATACACGTCGTTCGACCATGGATTTTTTTTTCTCGCCGATTCGTTTTATTGTTATCCCACCCGTGATTCTTTCGCGGTTATAACCATAATCCTATTCTGTGACTGAATCACCACGTTGAATCACTTGAAATCTTGGATTTTCTTTATTCTTTAATTACTTTCGGCACAGGTATTGATCATTTAATAAATAAATTAGTAGAAGTAGAAACAGTACTTATAGAAAGCTTAATTTTAATATTACAAATTTACATTGCATTCAGATTCTAATGTTTATTGTTTTTCTAATTTATTTCGTAGATATTTCATTTACTGGGAATGAAGAGGTTCAGGAATTGCACATTTATGATTCATTATTATTTGACAATGAACGATTGTGTCTATCATCTTCCGTTAAGACCGATTCATGACGCACACACTTTTACGCAAATTTTTCCATTCACATCTCGTGTACCTAGAACGGTACACGTTGCGAAGTTTGATAAACGCGTTATAATTATTTAATATGAAAGTGGATTTTTCAAAGCATAAAATGCACAGTACAGTGAAACAAATAATTTTCTTGTAGAACTGAAAAATATGCAAGCCCAGCTGAACACTTATTTTACCAATCTGATACCTGAACTGACACTCCGCGGCAAACAGATACACTTGAAAAACATTCATTTCGTCCCATGCTCTTCATCAAATTTGTCAACCTATTAATTTCTT
The DNA here is from genome assembly GCF_001272555.1 of Dufourea novaeangliae. NCBI lineage: Eukaryota > Metazoa > Arthropoda > Insecta > Hymenoptera > Halictidae > Dufourea > Dufourea novaeangliae. Next base: position 764,771 of record NW_015373901.1, on the reverse strand, counting down.
GTACACCGTGTATGTATTCGGGCCATTGTCCCGCGACACATTGTTCCAGTAAATCTGTTTCATTGTTCACGCAGTTATACCGCGAGACTCTTGATTTCTCGCGAAGCAGTGACGCCGCAGCAGTGAACCTCTCCCATTGACATTATCCGGTATTTGTTTGCCGCACAATCAATATTAACATTGTACTCGAGGCTTTTGCTTGCGGGAGACGGATTCGTTTAATGAAAGCGAAACTCCACAGGGTGAGGGGATGGTATTCGGTTACACCCACGCCTGTGTTCCTCCCTCCGTTGTTTTTGCGTGTACGCGAACGCCTCGCAGCGAATATTTGTCGTCGTTCACGATCCACGTCCATTCTGTTTTTTTTTTTTTTTCGTTGTAATAAGTCAGTTTTTCGTCCGTTTGCCGCGTGGCGTAGCATTGTTTAGATATCTGCGGTGCTATGGTCACGCATGGGCCCGATTTTCTGAATTGGCGACGAAATTCGACGGAACCCCTGCATCCCTCCTCGACTTTATTCCGCGCGTTCGCTCGAGTTTTTTTACCGTTCCGCGGTGGCGTGTTTGACGTTTCGTTCAATGCAGTTCAAACACACGCGCATAATTCCTAGGACAAGTTGGATAAAAAAGACTCGTGTTTTTGTGGAATTTATCGTTTCAGCCGCTCGAAAACTGTTTCCCGTTGAATTCTATGGAAAAAGTTACCCCGTACTCGGTGGGGGTTACTGTCTCGTATTTGTAACAATCAATCCTTTTGCGATTGTTCTGTGTAGGTATATGTTTGTAAATGTTTTTTGTTTTGTTAAAGCTCTTCTTTCTGGGGGCAGTCATAGATTCTTGCCCAGATTGCACTGTCCTACTTTATTTACGGATTATTTAAATTTGCTAGTATTAGGTATTCTCGTGTCGATGGTGGTCTTTTTCTTGATTGTTTACCATAGTGGTGATTAGTTTTAAATATCTTCCTTTTCCGTTTCTAAATATTCAGGATTAGGTTCGAAACAAGAATCTCCTATTCTTCGTCCTTCACAATTACGCCTTACAATTGCTTATCTGTATGTGGAATTTCGTGTTTCCTGTATTTTTCACTAATTTGTTCTCTCGTTGTTTAATTATATTAGGGTTTCAAGGGAAAAGTGGTAAAAGTGAAAGAATCTTCAATTCGAGATGTCTCTGAGTACATATTACTATTAGAAAACACTGGTACCATTTTTTCTTTAGATAATGGTCCTCTGTATTAATCTCGTTAAAAAAAAAATGTAGCATTTTTTGTTTATTGTTATTAACTTGTACTTCAAAGAGTCGAAAATAGGGGTTTATAAACTGGAAAATAGGGTTATTTAAGTGGTTTAAAAGTGCACCTTTTATCTCGCGGAATTATGTCACCGTATTACCACGTCCGCGCGCTCCACGAAAATTTCTAGCCGTTGGAGGCGCATGCATCAAGTAGCGAAAATGGAAATAGATGGAAAAAGTTGACCGACCGTCTATTACCCGATAACCTACATACGAAGGAAGTTCAGCATCGTGGCCCTGCGGGGACATTCGCACCATAAATTACAGCGGGTTTAATAGCGCGTTCTCACGCCGCTTTTTAGAACGACGGGGTATCATCTCGACTGCTTCTTAATTCTGTCAACATTTTAAAAAGCAATTGCCTTGTAAATCTTCTCATACTGTTGTGTAAATGTTGTTCATCGGAATGACAGAATTCTCCGCTGAAAGCAACAAAGAATGTTGCAATGTGGTTATAAAATATAATTTACTGAACTTTCTGAACTGGAGTTTCTTTTTAGGTTATCACAAAACTGTACCTAGAACTGGTTATGCGTTTATAAAATTGGTGGATTCATAGCTGGCGCTTTGAGAACCCTTTCACCTGAGACTATCGGTATGGCATTATTGGTTTTTTAACCAGTCTCATGCTTTAGAATAATCAATATTATTTAACAGTTATTTAAATTGAAAACATGAAGATGAAGATTTTACGGAAATTAATTCGATTCCTTTTCATTATCGTGATCCATTGGAATTTAATTTCAATTCGAGTAAGCGATCTGTCTGAACACTGCGAAGGAAACGAATTACTAATTTATTTTCACGCGTTTCCGTGACGATATTTTTGCATGCCTCTGACTGAGGTATCAATTAAATGAATCGGAATACGCTTCATCTCGGCATCGATTTTATGTACGCGGGTGCAGGAAAGTTTTTTTGCTTCAGAACCTGCTTGTATTTTAATAAAATATCGAATTCACCGAACTGGTTATTTGTTATGGAAACGAAGGATTTTCTGTACATTTAAAATGTTATCGTTTTTATTGAAATTGTGTTCCAATCGTGCCAACTATTACAGAATGTGCAAGAACAATAAGCTTCAACACATAGTAAATGTTACTATATTCGGTGAAACAATTATGAGTTAAAAGTGTAGACTTCAAAACATCCCACATATCACAATATTCAATGAAACAGTTATTAGTTTATTTAGTTTTTTCAATCATTTTATTGCCAGAAAGCCATAATAACTAAAGCTTTCAGTCATTTTTGTAATATTCATTGAACTTGAAATATGCAATAGATTCAGTTAGATCGGATTAGATTTCAATATATGTATATACATATATGGAATTTTAATATTCTTTTCCTTCCATTGGTGCGCTGGTCTGTCATATTTCTGGCTGTTCCACTGTGTGCTGAGTTCTGAAGACAAATACATAGTAGAAAATTTCATAAATGATACCGTGTTTAAAATAATTAGCTGTAATTAATGAAGTATTAAACCTGTATAAAGTGGAAACTAATACGAGTGTTCGAAGCGATTAATTATAATAACCCTATTATATGATGTGAAAGAGTTAAGCCTGAACATAAAAGTTGTAGGAGAACTTGGTGAATTTTTTCAAAATCACGCGAGCCCGTTGTCGATGTAATCGTTCTCATCCCCTTTCGGCCTTTCACGAGTAATTCCGTAAATACTCACGCGACCGGTGCCTGTCTTGCCGAGGGTCATAATTCAGCCATGTGTGGTACGAAAGGTTTCGAAGAACTTTTCGTTGAGCATGTAGATTAAATTTCATGGGAGTATAATTCAACTTTATGGTTCTCGGTTTTCATCTCTCGACAGCAATTTCCAGCGGAAGCGCGATTGAGTTTGAAAAGTTCAGGTTTTCTTTTCAGATACAGTTCTTGCTGCAAGAGTAATTACCATTATCATTATTATATTTCCATCCTGATTTTCATACATGTACTGTTACGAGCCCGGGCCGTAGCAACGCGAGAGGCCGGCGAGTTTAGGTTTTTCAAGGAATATGATATCAGTTTATTAGTAAGGTGCGCGGATGAATCTGACACGAAGCCAGAGAGCCGCTAGGATGTTTGAAATCGAGGACGAACTTGATGCGAAATCAGGGAGTCGTTAGGAAATGTTAGTTAGTACCTCGTAACCTTTGAATTTATAATTAATACAACTCGAGCGGTAAAGTTGTAGTAGTGTGGGAACGGTCGACCTGATATTATTCTAAACTAGAGGAAACTAGTATATCGATAATACTACAGATTTTTGGATCGTGTTATGGATTCAAAATGAACTACACAGATTTATAAAGTAACAGTATAATTAATCAGTCTTTCGTTACAAATATGTTGTGTAGTGTTGTCGCGTAGTAGTAAGTAATAATGAAATAATAACTATTACCGAAATAAATAGGTGCTCGGTGTTAACGCACTAACGATGCGGGGGTTACGAGTGGGTTTTACGGAATAATGCCAAAGTAATAATTCTAGCCGGAATACAAATAAAGTGTTCACGGTTTACTGCAAGGTTAACTGGATTCGAAAGGGAACTTCAGCCCGATCTCACTAACGTAATGACCAACTCACAAGAATGTGACGCGACGTGACTCTAAAGGTGATGGTACAGTTCTGATCTCCCGAGGGTTGAAATCAACGGGTTTATATAGGCCTAGAAATTAGTGGGGATGCTATGAAATTTCCATATAAAGGAATTTTGACGGTTGAAGTTGCGTCACGCTTTCTGGTTTTTTAGTTACCACGCCGTGGGAACGGGTTTTACTCGCTCGCTTACTCAAGAGATAACGAAAACGTAAGGGCGTTTTCCTTTACCAGGTGCGAGCTCAGACTATTAGAGAGAGGTATGATAGAAAATTCTTCACACGTAACAGTACATTAATCGCTATGATTTATATGATTTTTATATTGGAGTCAACTTGTAATTGTGAAGCTCGAAATACGATTCTAGTATTAAAAGGTTGAGTAATCAGATTCTGTTGTAATGAATCTAAGAACGAAAATAGTCGACTCGGAAGTTAACTATTTATTCTGAATTGTTAAGCAGTATTTTGATAAAAATTTACTTTACGTTTATCAGACATTGATAACACGACCGTCGGTAAGAAGCTTCGTCGGGCTAGATTTGATGGTAAGCTTCGAAGAGCTTGCGAGCTTGTTACCGACCCTATCGACTGCCAAAAAGGTCGGTATTTCCACTGAAACGAGTGCAGTTGGAGCTTTCTGAAGAGCTTGCAAGCTCAGAGGGAGCTAAATCCAGTAGGTAAAGCAGGAATCGTAGTCAACAGTTGTTAAAGTTGAGTTCCACGATTTCAACGTATGCAGAATTTACAGATACATTTGACCGAAGAATAGTTGCCGCCGAATATTAGTGTTTCTTAACAATTTTTATCTTTACAAATTGCTCCCGATTTGCTCCCTCGGAATCTAAAATTGCTACCATCGCAACGTATATATTTAATGAGATATTGCAATATTCCTGGAATTCTGGCCTTCGACAGCCCCAAAGGCTACAATAAACGAGCGCCTAGATAAAACAGATTAGGAGCAATTTTTTGGTACCATAATGTTTGTATAAAATGACCATTTACTATTTATTTTGCAAACAACGAATTTTTGCTTTTTCATTTGCGAATATCTCATTAAATATAAACGGTGTGATGGGAGCAATTTTAGATTCCGAGGGAGTAAATTGGGAGCAATTTTTTAAGATATAAATTGTTAAGAAACACTAATATTCGGCGCCAATTATTTTTCGGTATACATTTGTCAACAAAACAGTCAATGTCTTAACTACAGATAAAGCATTTTCTATCATTGTTTTGTACACAGTTGCATTATTTCCTTTGAAAATCATAGGAACAATCATTTCACGTATGGATTCGTAGAAACTCTGAACTCTGTTTGTTAAACAATTTTTGGATTCACGTTATATTGTTAAACTTGTTGTACTACGTTATTCCATTTCCTCGGCATTTAAATACCATTTAGGAATAATTTATATGTTTTGCAGGCTGAACCGAAGAGAACAGTATCTCACAATCAATCTAAATGGATTCTATTGTATTAAACGAGCCTGTCAGAAGAGAAGTTGATCGATTCCACTTTACGACATGAACTTTATATAACTGTTTCTAATACACTTCATTTTATCTATTTTACATCTTTTTTACATTATTTGATTCGATTATCGTACACTTCCAAATAGATGACAAAAACGAACGTTTGTCACATACTTGATATTTTCTGCTTTATATTTCGAAAAAACAGATCAGCTTGGCTTTTCGAAGGCTGACGTGTAAATAAATTGCATTACGATGGACATGTATATTTGAAATTTCATTTTTAATAAAACATGTCAGGGTCAGTGTACGGTTACGTGAATTAACAGAAATAGAGACATTTCCTGTTAAGGAATTTTTAAAATCTGTGGCAGCTATGGATTTCACTTCCGTGTATCTTCAAGAATAAAGACTAAAGATGACAAAAAATATTGAGGAATGCAGTTTCTTAGCGGATAGTCGGGTCGGTAAGGGCGTTCAACCCTCCACTGAGCAAAATTTAAGACCCTGATGGCGCTGATCCAAGTCCAAGCTTCTTCTGCTCCCGACATCGGCATATTTATTGGTGTATGAAATAGCATCAGCAATGGAATCAAACAGGGACGTATTAGGGGTCCGATATGGATCTCTACCTTCGCCTCGGCACTCAGTCAATTTCTCAGGCATACTATCCTTTCTGAAATCTTTTCCTCTCCGTCAATATTTCCCATTCTCCTAGAAGCTTCGAGGTTTGTCACAAACAAGTTCTAAAACCACGAATCCTATAATTTACCTCTTAACGTTGGTATATGAGTTCATTCCAAACCAGAATTTCGGAAATTCCAGCTTATAGAAACTAACTACAGCGTAGTTGCTTTAATGATCAGCATATTTTGAAAAAATGCATTCTGAAACGAATTTGAGGACTGACGATCAAGTGTCTATCTGGACCCAAGTATCGCCGTCCTTTTGATCATCAAAAACGGCTGCCTTCCAAATATTAATCGAATGCAACTAAAAAAAATTTTGAAGTAAAAAATATAGATACTACACCAACCAACTTTTTTCACTTTTTAAAAATTTACTTTTAACCCTTGAATGCCCGAAGACAAATCCCTCTGTGTTAAAGGTTTAAAATAGAAAATATTACTGAAACTCCAATAAAAATTGATAAAATTAATATTTCCTTATTCGAATGTAAATACACAAGTCAGTTCGCCCAAATTATTTGAGCGTGTGAACAGGCCTTCACCGGTTGTCGCTCCGACAAACAGGATTTTCACGTCCGCGGGTCGACAACAAAAAAAAATCATCTCAACAGAAACTGTCAATTTTCACGGGACTTCTGTCGTTGCCGTGAGAGAAAAAACTGGCGGTCGTGTCACGAAAGACGATTCGTCGATGTAAAATCCGATCAACGGTGGGTTCCCCTGGCAGCTCTCGCGCGTAGTCGACCTTTTTTCCCCCCTCCTCGCTCACCCCCTCCCACCCCCCACTTCTTGTTCGTGAATGTCGAACGGCGGAGGTCTATCAATTCCCTCGAACGCCATTCATCCGAGGCGCGTGTGAGGGCGAGCAGGACTGGAGATTGGCCGGAAAAACGGTCGTATAGTGGCATGGGGTTGGGGGTGAAGGTGTTCAGGTGGTGTCCAGGGGGATGTATCTGACGCATCGCCGACCAGAATCGACGGGGAGTACAGGGCGAAGGGGTGACGGTTAAAAGCCAGCCACACCGATTCCCATCGATCCTAAAACGGCGTAAAATTCTCCTGTTCGGTGGCCCGCCCGATTTTCGGGCCAGTACAGGCCACACGTAATAAAACAATCAAGAAATCGGCCCGGTCGACAGGTACATTCACCGCGCGAAACCGTGACACGGAGACTCTGTAATCTTCTCGACAATTTATGCGTTGCCTCCGATAATACGATACGATGTAAAGGGTTGCCAGACAGTGTTGGGTGAAGAATTGCTCTTCATCGCGCGTAAACGACACCTGATGGGTTCGATAAACGGATGAACGGTCGGTTATTGTTAGTTAGAAGTTGCATTATTATCTAATGGACTGTTGTGGGTTTAGAAAGGTCTTTTGGTAGTTTAGTTCGAAGGCTGTTTCTTTGGAAGTATTTTGTTACGGAACTATATGTGTTAGCATCAGTGATTAATAAATAATGAATTAACATTTTGGCGGCCGATGACAACACAGTGACGTCATTGTGAGTGCTGTCACTTCGCTAGGTAGCGGCCACAGGACCTCGAGCGTCTAAATTGTTTTATTGTAGTCGAACCATTCGAGTATGGATTTCTGGACAGCTGGGAATCGTATGGCGCACAGGTCGTTATAGGAGCCTTGTACTAATTGTTGACAAGGGGTGATTTCAGGTATCCAGGTGCATAGGACAAAGAAGGAAGCTTCCTTGGTCAATTTTCGTCTCGCTTGGATGTGGCCCACTTTCAATGTCGAATCGACTAGTTAGCCTTAAAGGAAACATCGACAGGTTTTAGCCAATAGCAAAGAGTATCCCTTCTTCGTAGTTTGTCGCACTGTCACATACACCTAGAATTTTCAGTCCGAACTGAACCATCGCGTGATCAACTTCTCTGTGCAATGTTAATTCTGTGTGTGAGGCCACGAACCTCTGAAGGCAATCGCGCTTGGAGATTTGTGACGCAACAAGTGCCAACTATTAGTGGTGGATAACGCGGTACTGGCTTCACGTGAGTGTCAATTGATATTTCTCAGATATTCAAGATAATTTTATTAGTTCACATGCATAGCAAAAATTGTATTTTATTAATTTTTGACAAAAACAGCCAGCTATTGGCGAAAGTTGCTTGCGAAGCTAACCGGTCGTCACAGTGTTAATTCGATAATTGTGACGTTTAATTAGATTCATAGAAATTGATTGACACTGCGCTTTCGAACGAATATTAACGTTTAATAGGCGTTTAACGTTTAAAGACACTGAATATTCGAAATTCAATCGTTTTCATAATGCAACGAGTTCACCGTATCAATTATACGATATCCAATCTATTCAACGAGAAGGTAAATACGCGACGGAATAAAAATCGTTGTTGGTACGCTCGTCTTTACGGGCAAGCGACCACGTCGAAGAAAGGAGCCGTACGCATGCGTTATTAGTTTCATGAAATTTTCTGCGTATGGCTCAGTGAATATCACGGACACCGAGCAATTATAATAAAATACCCCGCAGTCGGCCGAAGGAACGCGATAACGAGAGTGGACTGCTTTTCGTGGGAACTCATTGAACCCATTTAAAAAAAAAAGGAAATACAAATAAAATCTCGCCGCTCAAACGACCGAACTAATGACAATGGGCTGTTTCAAGTCTGCTGTTTCAAGAATGTTAAATTTCCCCCGTGTTTCGCGAATAATGATCTAGATATGTATTATAATTAATATGGAAATGCGACGGAATATTAATACTCATCATAGAGAACATCGTTTCTAATTTATTTTTAAATGTACCATCAACGCGACACGTTCACGAAACGAATTGTCTGGCTACGAACGGTTTATACGGCGATAAAGTCACCGGTAATGGCATAAAAGAAGGCGGCAATTTATATGATAATTGCCGCAGGCTGCTTTTCTTCACTGGGATCTCCCTCAAAATCCGTGGAAAAAAATGTTCTTCCATCATTTGCTGCGTCTTTCTTTGATTCGCCATTTTCTGCTTTACCGTTTATAGAATCGTTGAATATTGCGACAGTTTCATGACGCGTGTTCGTTCAATTTACACAAACTATTTTCTTCTGTAAGCTCTTACATTTCAAATTCCACGTATCGAAGTCGTCGTGCTCGTTCCGTCTTCGATAAAATTCCCCTGAAATGTATAAACATACTGTATGTGGCACAGCCTGGTGATGTTACGGAATTTTATCGCATTATTCTTCTGATCTTTCTTTTTAATCGCTATAGGGATTTTGTCGATCTTTAGTGGACACACAATTAGCTGGATAACGAGCAAACCAGAAAAAGGTATCGATAATTCCTCCGGAAGAGCTTTTTATTCTATCCTCTAGCTTTCTTGTTTTTCTATTATTCAGCACATTAATTATCTCTAATTACCGTTTCTTTTAAATTAAGCTTTCTCTGAGTTTATTCGGTTTCTTTATCTGTTTGTTCTTATGTTTTAAACCAAAAACGTTTTTCCAAATGAAAAACTTGTAATCGTTTATTTGGTCCGATATTTCTCGATATCAGATTTTATATCGTAATACTAGATTATACCCTTTACTGAAAAACAATTTTTTCCGAGGAAATTTGATTATAAACGTTTGTTTTTCTCATCAATTTTTGTCTGACATACTTCAGAATGAACATCGAACTATTATATAAAATATTTATATTCTTATTGCCAATGAATTATTACCTCGTAACTTTTTGCCACTCACAATGAAAATTCTTAATTATTCAGTCTGATATTTAAAAAGAAAATTATTTTTCGATGTTCGTTTTTATTCCACTGAATTTTGAATTCTAAGCAGAAATTTATCTAAGTACTCTCGTACTTCGTTATTTGTTTACGAGCAGTTCCAGACGAGTAACAATATCGACGCATAATTTACAACCACGCACACCGGTAAACTGGCATATCGATACAAACTGTCTGTATTCTCAATTTTAATGTAAATTTAGATACCACGATCAAGAAAATTCGATTCAAAAATGAATCACAGCAGACCTTAGTCAGAGTCGAAATATTCCATCTTCAAGGAAGTCCGTTTATTCTTAATTTACGTCCGAGTGTACTAAAGTCTCTCTATCTATTTACTCGGCCGCTTATCTATGGTCCGATTATTTCCACTTGTCTTCTTTGATTTACGATTCCATGCTATATTGTGTTTCCGGGCGGAACGCAGCATTCCCTCATACATAATGCAGCGGTGGATCAAAGAGCGTTCGGTACAAGGCCCTCGCGTACGTGTCTACGCCTCTGCCTGGTCGCCTATGTACGCCTTGCAATCTGTATCCATCCCTCGTACGTGTTGGACCACCGAAAGTGTATCTCTTCGTCGCTCAGACGCCAATCTCCCGGGACTTTCTAAAATAATTCTCGAAAATTCTGTACCTGACGCTACGGAGTACATTATAAAACAGCGGCGGCGATTGAAAGACCGGTTTTGAGTGTGTAAAAGCGATAGAAATAATGGGTATATGTGGTATTCATTTAAGTTTCTTAAATGGAGCATGTTCAGTGGTAAACAGTGTCACTGAATTTTATAACCGTGAACTAAGTTTTTGAATTCTGAATGTATTCATTTACATCGTATTTCTTGAATTTTAAGGTTAACCTTGCAGGTGTAGGTACAGTATATCATCGATGAGTGTTCGAAGGCTCCTCAGAACTGACAAGGAGAAGTCCCTATGCGTAACACTGATTTCTTGATGAGGTTCAGCACAGCGATAGAGCTTGGAATTCTGAAGCCAACGATACTTTTTTCAGCTGCATGTGGTCATTAATTTATGAAATATTTAATGTTCAGTGCCGAGGAACCGTCGAACTCTAATCGACGATATACTGTATTTACAAATTTAGGAAAGATATTCTTAAGAATAAATTTGTGTAGTAGTTGATGGCAGGGACAAATTATAGAGGAAATTATTTCGAGTACGCTTCAGCCAGTTGAAATGTTAATTACAAAAATTCGTTCTTCTCGGAATATGAAGTCTTTGATAGATTGTCAAAACTTGTTGCAACGTATGGATCCTAAGGGCAACGAATTTCTACCTCGTACAAGTCTGGCACAGTTCTGTAACATTCTGTGCTACGGTAACAGGAAAATGAGGTTAGCAATTCCCTGGTGGACCTCTAAAGCAGGATTGCCCTAAGTAGGCGGACCACTTCGTATTCCCATGGCATTACCTGTTCCTGCCATTTACTTTTGCGAATAAATACAGCTACATAGACTCTAAGACAATGTAACCATCATCTCTTGCTGACTAGAAAGTTTGCTAAGACGTAGAGTGACAAAAAAATAGGAAATTAATCGGATTGTTAGAACAAGTTACTCTAATGGAATTACACTTCCGTTTATTGGTACAAGGATTCGTATCGAATACATGCAGTGAATATTATAGGGCATACGAAATTGCTGAAAATCTCAAATATATATTGTTCAGGGAATATTAATGCTGGATAGACGACGGTTATCCTACTACAAAGTAATAAGTGACCTAAAAAATATCATTTTTGCAAGACATTACATTTTCATTACACAGCCCAGGTGTACTGATACTTCTGAACAGTAGGTAGTATACACTATATACTGTATATTACTGTACATATTACTGTATATATTACTATATATATTGGTACTATTTAGTAGGAGGGTGTATGGTTAGGACAGTGCTTAATAGCTTCTCTAGGCCAGGAATATGTTGAAATTGATCTTTAAACGAGTCAAACAGACACTACAGTAAATCATCCATGAGTGTTTGAAGGTTCGGCTGAAACACATATCATTGGCTTCCGAATTCCCAACTCTATCACTGTACCAATCTGCATTAAAAAGTTAGCGTTACACCTGTTTACCTTTCCTTGTCAGTCCCGAAGAGCCACCGAACTTTCATCGACGATTTATTGTACCTTCTAAGGTTTTCAAAAATCCTCCTAGGGACTGTTTAAGGAATTTATTATTACTTAAGACGAAACAAAGAGTACAACCGAAGGTGGAACAGTTTGTGGCATGTAAGATCAAATCACCTGCTATCGACATCAGCCTACGTTACACGTAAGTTACGTAAGTACGACAAGGATCTTAGTCCTCTGGGTACAGCTTAAGAGCCAATCCAGCTTGTGAACCCTCCGAAAACATGATTCGGTTCATCGAACTTCGTGCCGTGACAGCGAGATGGTTGTAGACAGGGACGTCTTCAGGATATTCTCGCGGTCGAAACTTCTCCGAACCGAATCGTTCGACAAACCTGTTCGATCCTCCTTCGCGTATGTTCGTCAAAAACCGGCGAACCGTAAACGACGCGCGCGTAGTACACGTAACACATTCATAACATTCGTTCGCCATGCTTTAATTAGCGTTATGCTAACAGAATATATATTATAATTTAATTCATCAGCCCATGTCGACGGGACTACATTAAACACGCATTAACGCACGGGAAATTAATTGGTCGGTCAACAAAGTGAATTTTCAAAATTGATTAACTGGCGCGAACGACAGCGAGAAGAAAAGGGGGGGGGGGACTGGTTTATGGATTGAAAATAGCCGCGCGACTCATGGGAAATCCTGTGCTGGCCGGGCTCGTTCCGAAACGCGTGCATTTTAGATGCATAGAATTTTTTAGGAGGCTGTAACTGCGAAACTTTTCCGCGCCTTTGATGCGCTTCCGGTCGTATATTTCCCGACTCGTTCGTCCCCGTTGTGTTATGACCGTCGGGCTCTTCGTCGTCCTTTCTTGTTTCGACCGAATACGTATTAATCCCCTCGAAAAAATATCGGGTTGACCCATGCGAACGCTTTTAATTTGATTGCCCTGGTACGATACCCCTTTCCATCAATTTACCTTGTTCCTTACAATTGAAAAATGAGTGTTACCCTGGAAACATTCATTGGCAGTAAACATTCAGTCCAGTGCCAAGTTCAGCGATCGCAGCCGTTTAACATGTCGACTGCCACAGTGAAAAGGGCCATATGTAATCAGACACAGTTTACAGAAAATCTTCGATGAGCGTTCGATGGCTCCTCGGCATTAAACATTAAGTATTTCATAAACTAATGGCCATTGGGCTTTAGAATTCCAAGCTTCCGTTTAAAATAATATTCTCCTTCTCAATTTTGAATAATAATCTGCTTCTCAATTTTCTGCTTGTCTGGTTGAATTGTTCTGTCTATATCAAATGGAGCGATCTGGCGTCGGATAATTCGATCAAGTGTCCCGAGATCGCGAAATTTCACGCGATAAAGCTACCCCGGTAATTAGCGCGGACACTTTTTTTTCTTTCTCCCGTTTTATCGTGTCTTTGGATTTCGCGAGCTTTCATGGAGGTTCTTTAATCACTAATACCCCGGGATTGATAGTTTCACGTCGGTGGACCGATTTAATTCGACGCGACACGGTTGAAAAAGACGCGGCGATGCGGAAAAATCCCTTGAGAGGCAGTCGAAAGAACGGAGTCCGTGGCGAAGGGCAACGGGAGGAGCCGATAATTGGCGGTGAACTTTCGAAAAAGAGATTCCGTTGAGAGACGTCCGCCTCGAATCCCTTGGTTATTGATTTTCTAGCGTGTCGCGGGACCAGTCACTTCTGCGGTCATGCGTTCTAATGGCACATTTCATTTAAGCCTGTATTCCTTTGCGCGAACACTAGAATATAAATGTTTAGTGAGAAATGTTGTGTCATCGACAATCTTCACAAAGTCACTGTGGTAATTTTATCGTCATAGAGTTTCTTCCTTTTTCAAACTAATAATGATATTATATTAACGCGCTAACTTTAGTGACAATGTCTGGAACATTTTTTTCCGATCTGTAGTACTTCTTTAAACGACATGAAAACATTAGAAAAAACCGTGTTTCTGTGACTAGTAGTTCATTATTTATCGTGTGCAAACACATTATTTATAAAGAAGAAATATTTTAAGTAGTTTTAACATGAGTATTGGTACTTGATTTTATGAGATTAAAATTTTTGTACAAGATGTTTGTAAAAGAGCGGGTTACTTGTCTCAAAAATATTTGTATCAAATGAGTGCTTTTGAGATGGTTCGTTATACCTTAACAGTGGTCGCATGAACGACTTTCTGTCGCGAGATATTTCGTACATAGCATCGTATGAAAGACATTGCGTTGCAAGATATCTCGTCCAAAGCATATCATAAACGAAATCACGTGGCGAGATATCTCGTCCTCCGATGCGAAGGGGTTAAACGTTCGAAGGATATCGCCACGCTTCCGCATCCAACCAGTATGAAGTTGTTTTCCCCTCCAGCCGCGTAACACGCGGCACGTTTTCGTGCGTCCCTTGTTCCCTGAAATTGTTCGCAACTACGGGGAACGTATTACGCTTGTTGGCGTTCTCGCGTGAACACCGACTTAATCTTCTTCAGTATCGTAAACAGACAACCTTACGATACTGCATTGTCGACACTGCCCCTCCCCCTTCCATCAAGGTTTTTCAACCCTCATCAACGGCGAACTTTCACGCCCTCCATTCACTTCGCCTGCTCGTTTTAAGGTGGCAAGAAGTTCGATGAAATTGCGGGGGAGAATACCTGACGCAATAATAGTGATTTATCGTCGTGGTTTTACACGTAATATTCCGCGGTTTCCGTCGAGTTTCCCGCGTGTCTCCATTGTTTAATTATTTCGGTAACTCGGATGACATTTGTACGTTTTTACGCTTGGTCGGGCCGATAGGAAGGGACCGTAATTCTCTTAATATTTAGCGGAAATAATATCCGGTGGGTATGTGTTCATAGACACAGTGTATTTCCATTCAAGATTTCAGAACTCTCCAGGCAGAAGATATCACGAAACATTTATATTTAGATATTACTTTTTTTAAACAGTCCGGAATGATCCTTAGAATTTCATTGATTACAATATTTAACAAAATTTTATCTTATTATCAACACCAATTTTTAATTGATGTTAGTATTTGGAGATACAACCATCAACAAAAAAAACTTTCGAAGTTTCGGAGTTATGACTTGAAAGAATATTTGTTATTTTCTAGATCGATTAACTAAGTTTTTTTGAAAAATGGAGTTAGAACAGTTGAAAACTCGGGTGAGTTGTTAAATAATCCAGCCTTTTTGCGATGTATGTGTTATCCATATTTAGGTGACGTGGCAGTCAAAGTGTTAACAAGCATCAAGGGAGGTTTCCAGGAATGTTGTGCATCAGAGGTATCTTATCATATTACTTAACGGCAATCCTTAAGAAACAAGCATATGTCGATACACGTTGCAAGCACGGTATCGAGAAAGCTCCACGAAGTTGAGCCTCGTCAGGATCACTGAGCGTCGCTCAACGAGATTTATGCTCGCCCCTAAATCCTACTCTTTGTATCCGTGTCCGTTCGCGAAAGGGGGAGCGGAAGGAGATCTCGGAGCCGGTTTCGCTGCTGTTCGACTCCGTCAGCTGTAAAGTTTATTCGAATTCCGAGATTCGGCGATCCGTCAGTCGGTCGGTCGGTCGACTTCGGGAAATCGTTCGTCACGCGAAGCACAGAATGGAGCAGTAAAATACACGCCCGTTCGACCCCGTTACGAATTTTATGGGCCCTCCGTTGTAACGAGCCTTTAATTTCCACGAAATCCCGGCTCGAAACACCGCGAATATCCAGTGTCCACGTGCGTTCACGCGTGTCCTCGCGAACACGTAACGTGGTTGGTCACCATCTGGGATCCGTTTGCTGCAAACAACAGGTATTTTGATTAAGTAACTTTATGTCCCGTGTAATTAGGTATGTCACGAGGAGAGGCCACCTCACTCTTCGGTTTATTGAACCTTCCTCTGAAATTAGATTTAGTGCCCAGGACACTTGGTCATCTATCGCGTGGTTTTAAGCAGAGCGTACATTGTGCAGCGTGGGTCTGTGTATAGAGGAATATTTGATATTTAATGGCGAACAATTGACTGGTGATTCTGTGTGTTCAAACATACATTTTTTTTTAGTTATACCACCATTGGTGATAAACAGATCATGGAAGTTTATGTAAAATCAAAATTTTATATTCTAATATCTATAAAATCAAATGGAGTGAAATTTGAAATTCTGTACTAGAGACTTTGCTACGCTAATAATAACGTATGAATACTATTGATCTTTATTGATACGTTTATCATTGTCACCATTAGACTGCGGATCTCTATGCAAATACAAATTTTTAAAGATACATTCATGAAAACTAGAAACAACCAGAAATTTCAAATTTGTTTACTGCATCTAACCTTTTATCAACTCCCGCATAAAATGAAACCCTTCCTAAAATTTATTAAACTCCTTGCTGCATTGAATTTTAGTCAATTGGGTACGCTACAAATGCATAAAATTTGTAATCTCATCAACATAGTTAATGAGAAAGTTATCTAATTATGTAAAGGAAATTAACTCCTTAATGGAGGTTTGTAATACCAACATGTTCCTACACGAGTATCAGCATGTTCGGATGCAATCGGCGCCGTGTATAGACAAACACGGGCGGATATTCTTCGAATCTTCGTATGATCCACTAATTGAAATTTCATGTGAAACGTTCTAGACGATCCCGATGCACCGCCGACAGCGGTATTACAGGACGATGCAAATTGGTTTCTCGAATTAATTTCTCCAAAGGGGAGTAAGTTCGTTCCGATTGCTTCGTCTCCTCCTCGGTATCGAAAATCAGCAAACTGCTTTCAATACGCAAAATTCCCAAGCTATCGCCAACTAAATTCTACACCATCCAGACGTGACATGAGTATTTGCGTAAACAGTATCGTTGGTTCCCAAGTTCCATGACTTACATCGTTAACCCTCAAGTATCGCAAAGAATTCTTCGTTTAATTGCGTTTGTATCGAGGTGATCGGTAAACCAATCGAAGGAGTATGTTCGCAGTTTATTATAAATACGAATAAATCCTTTTCGAGTTTCTTGGTGAACAAAAACGATAGGATAAGTACATCGTATCGTGTTTCTGATGTTCTGCGCAACGCTCTGCGAATCTGATCAGCCGGTATTATCGAATTAAAGTCGGACGTCAATGAATTAATAGGCTAGCTCCGGGTCTTGTAATTACGCAACTGATTATACTGAATGCAAACTGAAATAGTCCGGGATAGCAATTACGCGTTACAGGCTGATTAAATTATACCGGCGAGGCCATGGTTTATCCGTGGATGCCGAGAGTCAACGCGAATCTAGCGTGACGATTCCGCAACACACAGAGGAATTAAAGCACGGGTATTATTATTTATAAGCGATGTAAAGGAAATTAGAATCGTCGGACAAATCGATTCGCTGGAAATTCTAATCCGATGAGTGGAATTTGTGTGTGAAATTCCCGAATGCAATAGTTCAGTGCAATACTAAAATCGCTAAATGGATCGAATCGCCGCGTGGGCTTCTAATGGAAAATGTAAATCCATGTGAAACGTTAAGTGGAAGTAACAAATGGACATTATTGTTCATAACATGTGATTAGCCAAGAAATTAGAATTGCCAGGTCGGATGCGATGAAATTCTAATTGAAGGTTGTAATTCTATATGAAATTTTTTAGTATGATAGAAACAACGAATGGATGTTACTACCCATAATACAGTGAATCTTCGATGAGTGTTCGAAGGCTCCTCGGCACTGACATGGAGAGGTCCCCAGGTGTGAACGGTGAAGCGGAATGTCTGGCTCGTTCTCCCCGAATTCCGATTTCTACTGTCGACTGGGGTCGCGTTCTGGAGATGGTCGAAAAGTTCCCGTAGTTTCCGGGCAACGCCAAGAGAAACAGCCGCGATCAGTACGATTTTCAACGGTATTCTGAAGCAGACTACACTTGCGAAACTGGTTCGAGGAGAGTTTTGGTTACCGCTACCGTGCACACGGTTCGAGAACACAAAGAATGAAACTACTTATTGTTACTCCCCCCTGTACGTGTATCGATGATATACGATTTTCCATTGAGAGGACCGCGACACTGTGCACCGCTACATTTCCATGAGAGTGCATCCAGTGTATACCACGAACGTGAAATATTGTTATCGAAAAATAAAGGCAGCAGAGATTCTGTGTGACATATGTGGAACAAACATTTGTAACACGCGTTTAATAGCGTGGAAAGCAGAAAATTGGCTCTTGTCATGGATATTGTTAACTGGGTCAATTAATTTACTGTTTATCCTCGAATATTCACAACTGAAAACTTTTTTCAGTTTTACATTTTTACTTCACTATGCGTAAGGGTGAATACGTGAAGTGTTTTTTTTTTAACGCTAGAATTACCAGAGATGAATGCACACTGCGTGGTATAACTATAAAAATACACTGAAATTTTCAATCTTTATGTATCGTGGTTAAGTTAAAAACGAACCACTTTTTTTTCTTTTCCAGAGAAACATTATTTCGAATATGATTTCAGACGTGGTATACTTGGTAAGTGGTTATTTTAACTACAATACATACGAATTGAAACTTTTAGGGTATTTGTATTACGATAATGTTCTGCATCGAGAAAAACACTTCGTAAACAAAGTCCATCCAGAAGATAGATGAAGAGATTTTCTTAGCCAGTACAGTCGAAGTTATATACATAAATGGCACAATGAAATGAATTGAAAAGTTGACAGAAATTCTAAAAAAAAGTAGTGAACAAGAATATGATATAAGTTGAAAAGCATAAATGTTTACGAATTTTCCGATCAACCCAGAATTATTCGAATCAAATTCTGCCCACTTCCGCGGACAACGTTCGGTCTCCTTTTGCCTAACATTTAGGAGAATATCTCGCGCAAGTAACACCGTCCGGTGCATTCGAAAATCCTTTATATTCTCTGGTTCCGTGTCAATCCCCGGGTTTTCGAGGCGAATTGAGTCGTCTCGCGGAGCAGACTATCGTCAAATAGAGCTGACACAAGTGGCTCCTAACCAGCTTCCACCTTTGTTCCCCGGTTTCTCCTCCCCCGTCGCCTCCCCTTGACCCGTCTTGCACTCCGGGGACGCGGCATAAATTACGAAAGCTCGTAGACTTCATCAACCAGGCACGAAGTTTAAGGTACCATCTCTCATAGAACCCCGTCGAACGTTCGGAAAATCTCGTATCCCCCGATTAAATACTCCAACGATGGACCGAAGGGCTCGGAATATGGTGTACAGGATGATACAAAAAAAAAGGGTTCATATATTTCTTGGGTAGATAGTACTCACCAAATGATGAAAAAAAGTCCTCGTAAACATGGGTCGAAAGATTAATATTTTTAAAGTAATAAATAATTTTTTGTTTCAGTTAAAGCTATTGGCTTTCTCGCTTCGAAGGCTATCGTACGGTGTGGATACAATGGATTACCTTGCCATTATTTCTTTTTCTAGTTACAGGAGGTTTTTCGTAATTTTTATTAGTTTTTTTTTGACAATTTTCTTCTTGGTTTCCATACGGTACCGATAGCTTCCGAAGCGAGAAAGTGACTCGCTTTAATCGAAACAAAAAATTGTTTATTAGTTTGAAAATATTAATCTTTCGATCCATGTTTATCAGGAATTTTTTTCATTGTCTAGCAAGTACTATCTAAAAAGTTACGAACCTTTTTTTTGTATAACCCTGTATATAGAGAACGGAAGGCTGCGCGTGTACTGTTCAAGGAATGGAGGGAAAAAAGTGACTCGATGAGATCGGTCGTTTTTCAAAGTGATCAAACACACGGGGACGAGGGTGATAAAAAATGGGCCAATGGAACGGTAGAATTCCGGCTAATGTTCTTGGGTCTAGTTTGTCGAGCTTTCTGTCGCGTGAACCTTTCTTCCCAAGTGTGTGCTCACGCTCATCCCTCCCACGTACTCGTAAATTCCGGTACTCGTGAAGCTGACTAAAGCTATGAACACTTTCGGCCGAGGAGACATCGTAGCTTATTCCGTATGGAGAACGAGTTCGCACGTTTGTTGTGAGTTTATGGTGTTCTGGAATGAATTCTTATGATGTTCTAAGAACGAATTCCTATTGATGTAATACTGTCGACAGTGGCTAATAACCAAAACAGTTGATGAGACTAAACAGTCTTTCATGAAAACAAAGTTGTTTGGTATAGATGGGAACATCATGTGATGTGAATAATTTTTTTGCAGGTAGTGCATAATTATTTTGCTCGTACTGCATTAATGCCCGTATGCGGCACATACCGTAAATCGTCGATGAGTGTTCGAAGGCTCTTTGGCACTGAACATTAAATATTTTATAAACTAATGTCCATAGGCGGCTGAAATAAATATCATTGGCTTCAGAATTCCAGTCTATATCACCGTGCTAAACCTCATTAACAAGTCAGCGTTACACCTGGGGACCTCTCCTTGTCAGTGCCGAGGAGTATTCGAATACTTATCGATGATTTATTGTAATTTGATTTTTCATTCCGTTGAGATAATGAAATTAATATAGCAGTCGGATACACGGGAAAAACGGATAGTTCGATTGAATTGATTGTAACAGAAAAAGTTTACAGCACCACTTTGAACCGTTCATGCGATGGGAGTTCCCTCGTCACGGGATTGGCTCCGACAGTGGGGATGCGTTGTCACGACCCGCGACGGTCCGATAACGTCGCGTGCTCGTAATGTATCGAGCGAATATCGGTCGGCAGCCACTGATAGAGTCGCAATGACGGATATTGCCAAATTCATACACCATGAATATTCCATTTCCGTAAATCAAGCAAAAATCTAGCGGCCATTTCGCAGTGGCCTGGTTAAGTGCCGGTTGTGATTTCTTGCATTGGTTCCCCGATAACAGTGGCTGCAGTATATTCCATGAAGTGTCGTTGCGAAATATAATTGGACCGGTGACGATATATCGTGGATATCTTCGATTTACGATTTCTGCTCCGTCTGCTACCTGTACTTGCTATACACTCATGCAACTTTTAACTCCTTACAACCTGCTCGACGTTTCTTAGTTTCAAATTTCCAATCTTTTAATTACAGTTTACCAGCTTCCATGCTTGAAAATTATTTCGGTTTCAGATGTCTTCTAGTGACCAGAACATCAATATTTATCTTGTTAGATTCAATTGGGTATAATATGACTTTAGTTCGTACATTAATCTTCTGTTCCAACTCGAATTATCGCAGAGCGATTTGCTGTTACATCTTAACGGGAAAAGTTACTCGTTGATCCGTCTACTATAAATATGTATTCCCCCAGTTTCTCTACTTTGCACGTGAAACAAAACTTACCGTAACACCTCAACCAGCCTGGAAACGAAGTAAGCTACAGAGAAACGGGGGGATGTGTTTCGTTTAGCATTTCAAATTTCTCTTAAAGGGGACCAAGGATCGTCGGAAGATCTGTGGAAAACAGAGAAAAGGAGGACAGTGACCGTATTAGGGAATTGATCGGTGGAGCCAGCAGAAACGTACATACGAGCTAACGGGATAAGCGGTTCGATGGGTTGCCGTCTCTCCTCGTAGAACTTCCAGTTTCTGCCGTCGGTTCGACGCACAAACTTGTAGGATATTAATAAAGTTCTGGGGCTCCTCGGCAGCTCGACAGTATCCTTTTTGGTCTCTAAGCGGAGGACTCTTAAAACTTGCACGGGGGTCGGGAAATGAAATTCCCACGGATTTCCAGTAGCTAACGGCGGCTAAGCATCGGTAGCTAAGGGAACTCGTTAATGGCGTATCTAAAAAAGTTCCGGGACGTGGAGAACGTTGACGGTAGAAGAAGTCCCTAACTAGCTAATAAACCGTAAGCTAATGGTTGGACGGGGACGTGTGTATGCCAGGTGAAAATCACTTCTCGGAATGTCTTGAGAAGTGTTCTTGTCATTAACATATTTCTATTTCTTCGTCGAGAGTTCCCATCGCGGTATAAGCACAACTTTTATCCAACGAGGAAAGGTTTGCAAGTTGTTCCCCTCTTATTGCTTTGGTTCTCGGATATATTGTACAGAACCAAAATATAGCATATGCATGATTTCTTTTCTTTTACCCATTTTCATATTCGGGGGATGAAACCACGTCTCGAAGTTCATAAGAGGAGGTACAAAGTTCCTATTGATAGTTCATATTATAACATCCTGTTGAATAAAACTTGATAACTTGTTGTATAAATGATGTTCTCGTCGATAGTCACCATTGTCCGGGGTTAAACTACCCATAATCATTTAAATACTCATTTAAGAGACTTGAAACGTTAGAAAAAGATCCTCAAGAAACCTCAAACAGAAATTATTTTATGTGGACGGATTCGTAGGTATATGAACTCCCATCATTACTAAGGGGTGAACCACCTCTAATTAGTCAACTACGTCTGGCTCACTAGGGGCTTACAGAATTCAAAGGAAGATTTAGTAAAGCTTGAATTCCAAATGATGACGTTAATTATAATGTTGTGTAGTCAGAATATAATCTTCCCTCCTTTGGATAATTTTTTCGAAACAAATCCAGATTAGGTTAGTTCAATTTAACGATCCAGTTGGCGAGGACCGCGCACGCAACACGACCGACAGTGGTTCCGCGCATCACAGAGAAGTCAGTATAAAGGATCTATGCGGCGAGTAGTTTGCGGGAATCGTGGCAATTACTGATTATACGGCCAATCGGCAGTAGACAACCGAATACCTAGCCTGGGCAGCGTTTGCGGCAGTGCAGCTTGAGACGAGAGAATGATCGAGCGTGGCTTGGCCGGTTGCTGCGCCCCCTGCAACCGACACGGTGTTGCACCTGCCAACCGTAGCATCTATTGTTGTGTCCCCGTGTTCGGCCAGTCTCGGGCGCATACTAATACCGGCTATTCGCGAAAATTACCGGGACGATGCGATTTTGATGGAGATCGATCACCGGGGAATATCGTTCCGTGATCCGATGGGAACCAGGTGAATCGAATGGAAAAATTATTGGACCGATCAGTCGGATCTAGGTATCTCTGTAACATTTGTCACTGTTACATTTGTAATCTTTCGAATCGTGTGATATGTGAAAACAAAAATTAAATATGGGGAATAAGACGGATGTACGAGGCTCGCCGATGTTAAGCAGCCAACTTTGGTGGTATATTTTATATTTAAGAAGGAAGTTCTTATGAACGTTGGTCTAAAAGTGTACTGTTATGGGGTTGTATAAGAAATGTTAACTATTGAGATTATTCTAACTTCTTCCAATCATTATTTACTATCGTTACGTTGTAAATATTTGTTATATGAATATAAGTGTGTATTTTTAAATCATATTTTGCCAAGTATCTCCTCGCTTTTATGGGTTCCATTATCATCAGGAGTAAATTGTGCCTGTAAATTATTGTTTGCCAAGGTATTTTTCTACTAATGTTTATGTAACGCAATATTCCTCTTTCTCCTTACAGAACACCCTAACGAAGTTCTGCTCGTACGAAATTCCGGAACTTCTGTATAAATAATTACGAAGGAGTTGGGCCTTGATTGTATGACTGTCGCGACACTCGAAGCATCCTTGTTAGCGAGTGATCGCGACTGCACCGTTTAGAAAGCAAACAGTCTCGGGCGTGTGCAGAATCAGAAGTGACGTCTTTAGCTCGCGTGCCAGACAATTATCGTGATTATCACGTTTACACAAGGCGCGAGGAAAATTGAACGGTATCCCGACGGGTCTTAATTATCTCGGAGGGTACGTTCGACGCGAGATTATTACGTTTGAATCAATTTAAACGCAGCTAATTGTTACAAACTCCGTCTTCTTATCTAGAAGGCACTAACGAAATTACAAATTATTTATTCAACATCATTCAGACGACAACTGGTCGTTATTACTTTACCATAAAGAAAGATAGGGTAGGAGCCAAATTACTTTGATATCTGGATAATTATAAGACGTGGAATTGCTTCTTGTTCGCCGACTTCTATTAAGTAGACCAGACTTTTTCCAAGTTAATTAAATGTTTCAGACAACAATTACTAGTGATATACAGTAAATCCTTGATGATTGTTCGAAGGGTCTTCGGCACTGAACATGAAATATTTCATAAACTAATGGCCATATGTGGCTAAAACAAATATCATTGACTTCATAATTCTAAGCTCTATCATTGTATTAAACCTCTTTAAAAAGTCAGCGTTACACTTGAGGACCTTTTCTTGTCAGTACCGAGGAGCCTTCGAATACTCATCGAGGATTTACTGTATACTTCCTCAGATTTAGTACATTAGAAGGCACACCTGAACTGCGTCTAACGAAAAATTGATTCTGGTCAGAGTTGACCGAAGAATTAATTCGCTTCATCGTTAAAAAAAAATATTAGTTGTCTGCACTGCCTTAATGGTCCGAATTTGCAACGGTTCCCCGGGCAAGGTCTTGATCCCATCCGTCGGACCAATAAAATTTCATTCCCGGTCGGTCGGAGCGGTTATTAATATTTCAGAAGCACGAGGAGCCAGGGGAGAGAGCAGGAGGTAAATTCCAGACGGTTGACCGCGCACGGGTCGCAAACGTTTCCCCTCCTAATGACTTTTCCGGGGGACCGATTACCGACGTGGCGTCGAGAGGATGGAAGAAGAACTAGAGGGAAGAGTCAGGAACGGTGACTGAAAAGAGGCCACGGATAGCGGGAACGGGGTTGAAGAGCTAATTGAAAGTCCTGCCAGGGAGGTGGGGGTGGCGGGAATGGGGGGGTTGGGAAAGACTCGCGGCAAAGAGGCGCCCCGATGCCGCCGCTGTAATTGGCCCTGCTATTATTAACGTCGCGGTGCGCCACTTATTTTAATGGACTCCCGGTACTCGTAGGCGCGAGTCGCGCAAATCTGAACCTCTGCATCCCTCTTCGATCTCCAATCTTCCTTCCATCGAGCGGAGATCCGCGCCAATTGTCACCTCCGATACGTTCATTTGCCTAAGTGCCTAACAGTGTCACGCATGGGTTCTATCCGCGTGTATCGTGGAACCTCGGGTAAGAGTAGCTATCTTCGCCCCTCTGTCCCTTTAATAGACTTTCAATTTTAATCACATATGCGATGGTCTTCTTACTCTTAGGGAAGTAAGACTGTTAGCTTTTTTTCTCTTTGAAGTTCATTTTAGTCATCCGAAGATGGATGCTGTGAACTAGAATTCTGGAATAGTATTCGAAGGAGGATTGTACAAAGAGGCCAAGTTTATGGGTCCTTCGGCATCTAAGATATTAAGCAGATATTATTCTATGCGAACCAAGAAATTAGGAATGCGTAATTGTTTACCGCGAATGTGATGGGAAAGTGGTAAAAAAAATTGATGAAGTGGAAGGTGTATGGACTGTCGATTCTTCTGTAAAATGACATTTTATGAAGTCATTGATAAAGACATGAGCTAATGTAAGAATTTGTTTCCATAATCCTTAACTGGTGAGGTGGAAATCTTACTTATTACACAATTAGTTGCTTCGCATTCTCGTGTAAGAAAGCATCGAAGGAAACAAACATAATATAGAATAAAAACAATATATATATATAATACAAATATTGATGGGATTCCTCGGACCTCACCTTACCAGTTTAGGCACATTTAATGAAGATTCATTTCTTATTGTATTTCACAAAGCCCCATAGACTATAAATGTATAAAATCCAGTCTACCGATGACCTGCTTACAATTCACCATGACACATGCCTTGTGTGTGTTTACTCATCTGGTGTAGTAAAATGATTCAGAATTGCTGACATATTTTATTCCTTGAAATGCTAGGAAAACGAAAAGTAGGTATTCTGTATTGTCCATAATATAGTGAGTAACTCCTGTATTTTATTTGATGAAGTTCCTACGTTTAGACGAAGGTTACGAGTCAAGGGGTCTTGAGAATCCTCTTAGAAGTGATACTGATCACGTGGGAATTTAATCGACCGTGTTTCTCGCCCGCGAATACGTCGTGATAGGCTCGAGAAGATCAAGTAGGGCGACCAATAGTTTGCTCATTTCGTGAAGTAGTCGGATCCTTGGGTGGCAGGTGGCCGAATGCCGATATCCTTCGAACGATTCCACGCGACCGCAAGCGATCTCGCCTGGGTGTTCCCGGAATTCCATTCGGCGGTCGCATTCTGGACGTCCTGCGGGAAAGTGCTGGGTCGCATCCCCGACGCCTAAATCAATTAAATATCTCGCAGTGTTAACCTTTCTCTGGATCGTGCCTATATTGCATAGTTCTCGCCCTGTTCCCGAGGCAACTGCCGTGCAATACCGCCAGCTTCCCACAGACCGAGCCGAAATAAAGGAAATGACCGACGCTGAATGGGGGATTTCAACGATTTTTGCATCGAACAATTTTAATCCTTTCGCAATATAATTGATTGTTTATCATTTAATAACTAGCTCGTTATGATCGTCAATCGATACGTACTTGATTTACTTACCTGGTCAAATTAATTATTCAACGCGGTCTTTTAATAAAATACGCAAAACACAGGAAATATAAGCGAAAGGCCATTTTCAATTCGTCGACGGTGTTACGGGCGACATTATCAAAATTTATAGACAATTTCTAATTTCCCCGTGAATTTATAGCACGCATTGTCGATCGATAATAATCTCCGTTCAACATTGCCGGATGATTAATATTCATTTACGCTCGTTGACTGAACGACCTTTTATAATACGGTCTGTTCTCGCGGAGGATAACATAGGTCCCCGACGGTGGAAAATTTCGATGAACCTCGCCGATTGTTCCCGATGTCGTTCGACTCTGAAATTTTGAATCGTTCCAATTAACGCGATTTGTGGTCTTGATGTTTGGCTAGGTGAAATCGCGTAATCGATGATCGATTCGATGGCATCGGTTGGCTGAAAAAAAGAGTGGCGTGTAATGGTATTCGCAAAGCGATTCCGAAAACGGTGTCACAGAGACGCTTTGTGCCGATACACCGACGAAACGAACTCATATTGTTCCGTAAACCAGTGTTCGCGCGCTTTATTCGCGACCACGCGACGACGGAACTTCGTGCATTGTTAGCGTTATCGTGTGCACGCACAAATGGCGCCGCAGGAACTTCGCTGGAACGCTGCGCGACGGATTATTATCGGGTCCGGGTCTCTCACCTTCTCCTCCTGCGTTTGTCGATTGCGCGCAATTAAAGATTGCGATGTGCCTGAAATGATTATTGGGTCATCGAGCAGTTCCTCCCCTCGTACACCTCGTCGATCGTTGTTTCCCAGTTATCGAGAACAGTTGAATTTACGGGGTACCACTCGGTTTCGTGCGGAAACGAAGTAACTCCCTGCCTTTCATGGACTCCATTATCAACCAGGAGTAAAATATCCCCGCGTTCGCGTACGAGCTGATGTGAATTCGGCGCCCGTAAATTTTCCGTAACATCATATTCACGACGATACTAAATCCATAGGCGGGGCATAAAATGCTACGGGAGAATGCTCGGGAACCAACGACTTATGAATCATTCATGATGTCGGTTTTGTGCCGCACTGCTTCTCTCGATGTTCACGATTATCGCGTATTATGTTTGACGCGTCATAGAAGTACCCGGAATCAAATGCAAAGCAGAGAAGCCAAGTTTAAACAAGAAATAGGAATAGTGCCGATCCAAGTTCAATTGAGCCAAATCGGATAATCTCAGATGCGTAAAATTAAAACTGAATCGACTCGGGACACAGATATTCGAATTGGACGAGTTAGTATCGAGAAACTGGAATCGAATCGACCTAGAACTGGAAGATTTAAATCGAACCTACTCAGAATTGGCCGATTAAGACCGATAGATGTAAACAGGTCTCATTCTGAGCGAGGAAACTCGGGTTGGATTATTCTAAAATCAAAAGACACAAATAGGATTCATTGAGTGCCAGTAAACTGAAATTGAATCAGTTGAGGAACAAAATACTCAAATTGCAGCAATCTAGATTTAAAACACCCCATCTCAAGAACCCTCGGGTTCAAGGACCCAGGTTTAAGGAAACCTGCACCCAGAGATGCAATGTTATGGTGACAAAAACCTGAATATCCCCGGACCAAAAGACCCAGATGTTGGATATGAATTAGAATCTGGGGAGTCTTCAGCTTGAGTCCTTGAGGCCCGGGGGTCCTGGTCTTGAGTCCTTGGGTCCGGAGGTGTCTTGGACTTAGGTTCTAGGATCTAGAGGGTCTTATAGCTGGCTATCATGCTTGTCGTAATATGGTTAGCTAAACAACAAACATAATATTAGTCATTCGGAAACTTTACCACCAACGACCTTGATTAAAATGTAATATTAATTATCATCAGAATATACGGTAACCAAACCCGTGAATATCTCTGTGATATCGAAAAAGCGTTGTACCTATCGTATGAATGCAACTGAATCCTATATTTAATCTCTGTTGGTCTATGGTTAATCATGCGTTTTTAACCGAGTAATCTGCGAGTACACGCACGAACATCGGACCTCTTCTATTCGGCGTCAGTCGGCCGTGTAAACAGCTCATTTAATCGTTACTCGTCCTCGACGTCTGGAGTCGTGAAACGCGGCGTGATATTGCTCATTAAAGGGAACGCTGGCGGTGGAGCTGGTGGGACATCCTGAACGACACGGTCGACTGTCACTAGACACACCTGTCAGGCCAGAATCAAGTCGTTTGTTACGTTAATTGCTCTCTCGTGTCGCGTGTATTACCGCGACGATCTTTCACGGTTTACTCCCGTTCTTCGCTTCGCTGGCCCATGAACTTCCATGCCCTCGTACCCGCGGCCTTTGTAAACCAACTGTATATTCGACGGAGTTGATCGATCGGCGGATAATTAACGCTGCTCGTGCCCGCTTCGGGTTGAAGTTGCCATGAAACCATAACGGAGATTATTATTATTGTATAATATGTTAAGAGGGAAGTGTGGTAAATGGATGTTGTTAGAGTGATCGAGATGTTAAAAATTTACTTACCGTTTTTATTACCACACTACATTCTTGACTTATAGTTTCTGCGTAAATTATAACAACAAAAAAATAAAGAACCAACAGATTCATTTTTTTACGCTATTGAGCAATACACGACTGAACTGTGACACTATCTTTGATGGCCTTGTATATTGTTACAACGGAGCTTGATGTCAATCATAGTGAAAGCTTCAATCGATTGGTAGAATAAGGGTTCCGTAATACAAACAACAGCGATAAAACCAGACACGTTAAAATGAACTGGTTTGCTTCCTATCGTATTCTCGCATCCAGAAAGCTGTAAAGCAGAAAACGATCGGGCAGAGTTGATCCCCCGAGGAACGATTCACCGAAGAGAATTATGACATATCGCCTTGTTTCCCTGGTAAACTTAACACTCTCCAAGTTAGAATCAGATCATTTCATTAGCTTGCTCGGGTATTGAAACTTTCGAACATGTTCGATATCCCTCTAAGAACATTGAAACTTGTCTTGCTTCGAATCAGTCCAACTTACAATTAGATGTAAAATGTATGTTATTCGACGATCGATACGTTAGAGTACAAACACCAGTAGAATAGAAATCGAGAAAAATACTAAAATTGTTCTTCGAGTAAAATACTAAAATCGTTCCATCATTCGAACCGTATTGTAATACCTGAATACTTTCGGAAATTGAGGGCCTGCTCTATTAATATGATTGGACAATTTTCATATTTTATCTATTTCTATTTATTACATTCACGTTTACAATCACCTTACACAATACACACAGTGGTCTAAATTCAGCACGAGATATTGGTGATTTATTTACCCTTGGAGACGCAGTTCTTCGTGTCCTTCAATATCTGCTGCAGGTCCTTCAATACCTCGACTTGAGCGTCCGCGTGGCATTGCGCAGCCTCCTTCAATTGCTCCGCGGTGGAGAGCTCCGCATTTTTCACGGTGACCGTCAACCCCTCCGCGATTTCCTTTCGTTGTCGAGCGGCTTCCTTTGTTCTGCTCGCCACGCATTTGATGAACTCGTCGGTGTCCAGGCATTCCTTCAGGATCCGTTTCATCGAGACCCTCATGTTCTCCGCTGTTTCTATCTCCTGGTCGTACTTTGTCTTCGCGGCACGAAGCCCTAACGCAGCCTTGTCGTTGCAGATTTTTATTTTGCGTTCATAGGACTTTTGGACGGCCTGTAGACGGTCTGTCTGCTTCTTCGAGCATACCTGCAATAATTTATTTCAGCCCCCTCGTCGACTGGTATCAGTTAACATGCTCGACATTCTTACATGATGAAGTCTGAGCGGAAATTCTATGGAATCGCGGCTTAATGCGAGCCGAAAGAAACTAACACATGAACTGGATTTACGTAAACCTATGCATGAACTGTGAGGAATGAAAATTAATTCTATAACGGCAGGAGTGTCAGTGCTTTAACTTATTTTTTTAGATAATACGGTAACTCAACGGTATAGTGTTCGAAAGATCCTCGGTACTGGCAAGGAGTGGCCCTCAGGTGTAACGCTGACGTTTTAATGACGTTTAGTACAATGATAGAGACTGGAATTCTGAAACCAATGATATTTGTTTCAGCTGTATATGACCATTATTATGAAATATTTAATGTTCAGTGTCGAGGAGCCGTCGAACACTCATCGAGGCTTTACTGTGGGCCACTTCGATGATGGAGGATTAGAATGATTGTTATTTTATACGTAATATAGGATGTTTGGAAATTTTCAATGATGAGATATCTCAACGTTATTCAGCTAAACTATTGACAGCGACAGAACTGGAAGGATGATTCTTTCGTGAGGGGCAGGTGAGAGTTAAGATAGAAACATATTAAGATCATATCATGTGAAATCACACGCTATTACAGGATTTCACGCGACATTCGTAGAGTTGTATACAACGTGATATCATGTGATTTCACGTGACGTGATATTAAGGGGTTTCCACATTTAATGGCGCCCATGTTTATTGTTATGGATTCCTTGACATCAGTGGCGGAGTGAGGGAAGCGTTATGTAAGGGAGGGGGGAACTGATGAATGGGGTTCGGACAGAATCGGGGTAAACTGTGTTAGTATGTGCTACG
Organism: Dufourea novaeangliae; assembly: GCF_001272555.1. NCBI lineage: Eukaryota > Metazoa > Arthropoda > Insecta > Hymenoptera > Halictidae > Dufourea > Dufourea novaeangliae. The sequence continues at coordinate 733,806 of NW_015373901.1, read as the reverse complement.
CTACGAACATAGTAGTGTGCTGTATAAATAGACAGATACGCGAGTGTTATATTACATGGTGATAATAAAAACATTAAGACTGAATACAACGAAGACACCATAAAGAACAACCGGTATGTCAATACTGACGTTTAATAAAAAGTGATTAAATAACTATTGAATTTAGAAACTAGATATAAATTAAAAATTAAATATGAAATTTATTTCATTCAGCTTTATAAATTCTGTTTTACTCGCTTTCATGTTTGAGTCACTTATATTGTCTCTAGGCTGTGTCGACGAGCATTCTGAGAAGTTACTATCAAATCAAGTTATAGTACAAATTCATTTAGGACAGATGGATTCGCGAGTTCTTAAATTGATAAATATTAAGGTTCCTCGTTACCGAAAGAACAATGGAATACCTCGGTCGTTCCCTGAATAGCTTTCTGAACTCTTTGCATTTCCTCCGCCACGAATTTCTCGTTCTTCTTCACTATCTCGTTCAGTTCCTTTCCAGTTTTCGTAAACAGTTCCTCGAGCTCTTTTATCCTCCGGTCGATATCCATTCTCGTTCTTCGCAGGATGTAATGAAACGCTTCGACGAAACTTTTTCTTGGGTCCCTCCGCTGTTCTCGTAGCTTCAAATTCGTGCTTACCTTTCGAGAGAAATCAGTATTGTTCCCGTTTTCGCCACGGACAAGAAATCGTTATAAAATCGACGGTTACAAAGGACTGGTTTCTGTATTTTTATTTTCCCCTACGTCACTCACCCTTACGGTTCTTGTAATATTACATAATATATAACTCGATCGAAGCAGATGCTTGAACATTCTTCGGGTAGCATTTCTTTTTAAATCTTGTGTTATTCAGCGCGGGCACGAGGTTACTTTCCACTTTATTTCTTCGTGGACCGAGTTGTCCGAAATGGAAGCACTACAAAAGTAAGAATACCCATTTTATTAAAACACGTCGAACCTTTTTATATGAGTGAATTTGTTTTTACAAACGTCATGTTCTCTCGAACAAATAATTCGTAATGTCACGAGCAATACACTGGGTCAATATTAAAATTTGTATCTTCATGGAATTTATAACAGAAATTCTGAGACAGAACTATGTGCCATTTACATAAATTGATTCGCGGAAAGGAATAATGTATATTAAAGCAAGGATTGCAATTGAAGTAACTGTTCGAATGAAGTTATTCGTTCTTCGGTGTACTCGTGAAATATTCAATTTGTTCTTCTTTTTTTTGTCTCTATCGATTCGATCGAAAGTAATCGAGAGTTTCGACAGACAGGATGCTTGAAGTTCAGTTCGATGCTTGCGAAACTCGGGGCTCTAGAATAATTCATGGAACCGATGGATGTTTCTACAATTCATCCAGAATGACGTTTATCTGAAAATGGTGCTACCGACTGGCGGGAAATTCTGTACTTTTCTTTTTTGTTTTTTGCATGATCGTTTCGACGCACGGCTTGTAGCAACGACCCTTAACTCGCCCCAAGCTTCGCCCCCCATCGGGGCCGGGGCAAAAAACGTTCGTCGGAGAAATTGTAAGTTTAGAATTCAGAAGACAATATATTAAAGTGGCCAGGAGCCTGACAATAACAGAGTTTAGAAAGATTGTACGAAGGAAGATTGTATCTTTGAAAGATTCTTCTGGAGGAAGATGTAAAGCAGCCACGAAGAAAATTTCGGTCTCGGAGTGGGCATAAAACCGTGCTGTATTTCAAAGGTTAAGGATATTAGAGCTTATCTTTACTATCAATTTGAGGGTAGCCAGGTGTGCTTCATAATCGAAATAACTTTTCTGTTCTGTCTCCATTGTAATAATAATGTCAACTTCTTTATAAATTACCTCATCGCTTTTCTAATCACATACAGTGTGAATTTCAATATTTTCCGTAGTTTTTTTAAACATTTTTAAGGTATATTATTGATTTGATTTCCGAAAAAAATGTTGATGTTCCAGTTCGTATCTCCTTCGATCTCAAACAACCTCCTGAGCAAAATTTGTGCGTTTCTTGTTCGATCTTTTTACACTACAGGTTTTTCATTTCTACAATTGACGTTCTTCAAATTTATGAAATATCTGCAATAATTTTACTTTCATTCCTAAAGACCTTCTTGACATTAAAGAGCCTTTTATATCTTTTATTGTCCTTATGACACCTGTCTATTCGAGAGCTTGTCTGAAGGGAGACCCTACAGCAACTTTCTGTCACCTTATGCTACGTGTCCATCTGAGGGTAATTCTGGAGAATAACTACGGTTCTTCTGCCTACATTTTTAAGGGTAGACTTCTATAACTTCAATTATATAAGCTTACATAGTCTATATAAAACTTATAGACTCCTATAAGTTTTCATCTCGAGAGTAACAGCTGCCCATATGTCCATTTAAGAGCAGACTCCCATAAGTTTTAATCTCCAGAGTACAAACGACAGTTACAGGCGAATAAAATGTTCAAGAATTGCTCCAGCGTCTTCGTTCACTGGTAAAACTCCAGTCGTCAATACTCGTGATTGCGTCCGTGCGATTCATGAACAGAGACATCGGAAAACACAATAAAGTCACCGAACAGCGTGGAGAACGCTCGGAAGTTACCGAATCGTGGAGATATTCCTTAAAGAGGATCAAACGGATAAAAAAGTTTCGGGAAAAGAACGGAGCTGCTGTTCTGAAACATTTAATCTGTATGTACCAAGCAATGTGCGCCATTCTGGGCAAGAACCTCGAGTTTCTGGAACCTGGTGCAGAACAATTCGGTGAAACAAAAAATTGTTTCGATGAAAAAACGATCGCCAAACCCAAGCTTTAAGCCAAGTGTAACAGCACCTCCTAACACATTTGGTATTTATCACTTATTGTGAATGGTTGTTACGTCAGATTTATAGCCTTGGGGGAACTTGAAATGACGGAAAACTGCCACAGTTCATTACAGTAGTTACTCCATGAATGTAAATGAAATTCTTATACGTATTAGGTCGAATTTGATCATAGATATGTGACAAACGGTTTTGGATTCTGAGAGATCATTTTGTGGAACAAATTGGGTCTCAAATAGTATTTATTTCCTAATAGAGTATCAAGGTTGAAGAAATAATAAGGGATAACGTATTGGTATTATGTGAGAATTAGTCCATGGTTAGGGTTGAACACATCTCAGCTGACATAGTTGTTCAACTGGTGGCGAAGCAGATGCTAACCCGACTGAATGCGTTGGGTTATCTGGTTATTGGTTTCCCCGGGGACAAGAAACAGGTGATCATTACCAGATATAGTGTTCGCTTCTACTGATAGTATCGAACAATAACAAACCGATGCAATTCAGGATCTGTAATAGGAACAACTAGGTAATTGGAAATACAAAATTCTCTGTAATTAGCCGCGACTAGCGAAGCCTAGGCCTGACAACGATAACTTATCCGAATTCGTAATTTTGCATGTATTTACAAACAATGCTGTTTCCTCGTGCCATTGATCGCGTGTTATTGTATTGTACAATACAAACCGTGCGAGTTAAGAATTTCTTTCGGTATGCCAACATAAAAACGATACCGCCTTTACCGTCATATTCGTAGACCGCATTGCCTCAATTCGTGAAATAGAAGAGAAGTAAAAGGGGACGCGTCCGTTCAGCGCATTTCAAAGCTTTAATCCCTTCGATTAAAAGATTTTCCATTTTTGCGGAAACGTGTGCAGAATAATCGACGTCCTGTCGTGTCCAGGACTTCTTCCTTTTCGAGGTCCGTATTTTTCTGGCTCGGTCGGTGATAGAGTCGTCGCAGGGGGGCTAAACCGGAAATTACCGTGGGTTCCCGACGAATGGATTTAAAGCGTATTTTCTGCAACGCTACCACTCCTAATACAGTTATCCGGGCTGTTTTCTATACGACCTTGTTCCAACCCACTCATGACTTTTACACATTGTGTTTTGATGTACTTCGTAATTTTTGCACAGACTCTCGGCATACAGTACGAGTTCCCTTTGTCTTTGAAATTCATGGTTCATTGGTAGAAGTGATGTCTCGACATTTTATAAACGATTGTTGTGGAAATTTTACAAACCGGTGGTACTCTTCGAAAGAAAGAAAAATGTGTTAGCGAACGCCTGAGCCGAGATGTTTTATGGTTGTGATTCATCAATGATGTATTTGAAATTGTACGTATTATACGTAATACAGTACACATTTTATGAAAAATGATCTGAATGGTGGCTGTTGATTTCAACGCAGGATTCACCAATCAGAAATTCGTAAATATATCAAATAAATCATGGATTAATGCTCGAAACAGGGGACTACTTTGAAATAGTTATCGGTATAGGGACACTATTTCCGCACCTCGTAAATTTCAGGTCGAGTTTTGGTAGCTTGCCTTTGTATTTTACCGACGACCGACAAAGATTAGAAGCAATAGTGGGAATGATACAGAAACATTTAACGTAGAGATCTTTCCGAGCATTTATCGAGAATTTACTGTATATCTTCCTCGCAGTCGCCACAAAGTAAATTCTTTTAATCTGTCCCTGAACATATATATGAACAATTCTCTTCTGATCGTAATTCAATCAACTGTTGCAAAAGTTGAATAGAACAATATTATTCGTGTTTAAGTTTCGGTTGAAATATCATTTTGACTAACGCGGTGAACGGTTAAAACATGAATAAAGATAAAGTAGGTACGCGCGACGGGGAATGAAATTCGCTCGTACACCGGATTGGTCTCCATCCTAAATTTTCGATTAGCGAAAGGACAGAGCAGTTTCGCAGCACCACCGTCGCGAAAATTGTTCGATTTCGCTTGGTATTGAAATCCGGCGTGTTCGTTCCGATCGAAATGGTGGATGAGAGAATGAAACGAAGCGTTTCGCCGTGGTCTGGAAAACGAAATGTCTCCGTGGCGTGTCTGCACGAAAGAGGGTTTAATCGTGCTTGGACGTGAAAAAAATTAAATGATCGGCCAAGAACCGTGTTTGCGAGTTCACGGAAATGGAACGTAATCAAGGGGCAATCACATGGTTGCATCGTTTCAAAGCGAGAGTGTACACTTTTTCATTTATTTGAAAAGGAAACAGTTGGATAACTCTTTGTAGTATACTGTTTCACAGAGTTCGGCACAATTTTATTCGAATAATTCACAGTGAAAAGCATTAGGTACCTCAAAGCGATATCCTGCTCTTCAGCACGTTGACTGCCACTGTAAAAAAGGCCGCACATATCCACACATGTAGTATTTTGTTTTTTACGTCAGAAATCCTCGAAAATGTATAACGTGTAGTTAGTAGAGGCTGCTGGTCTTGTTTTACATTATGCTGCGATAGTAATTTTATGTAAAATTTTGTCACGGTATTGAAATAATCCAGCCCTTTTTGCAATGTGTGCATCACCTATATTTGAGTGACCTTAACCCTGTCCTTATCCCGCACGTAAATAATAATTCCAGTCTTCGTTAAAAATTTCTGCTATTATCTAGTGATCGTTGAATACTTCAACTTTGGACCACCCTGTACAACCACCCAGACAAATTTCATCCACATATCCCACAATAATGACAACTTTACGACTCTTCTTCGGCTATCGACTCCTACCCTTCCGTTGCTTCTCATTTTTCCTGCCTTTTATATTTGTCCCCATCCCATCATTCCCCGGTGACGACGAACGGAACCGGGAAGGATGGGGGGGGGGGATGACGACCACGAGAGGACCACCAGTACTGGTTTCCACTTCTGTCTGCCTCCGTATAGTATTGCGACTCTGCGATATCGGATGAACTTGTAAAACTTACGCAATCAACCGTGAGATTGCATGTGACCATCTCTCCCTTTTCTCCTTTCATCCCCCCCCCCCTTCCGTTTCCGTTCTTACAACCAGCCGTTTCCTCTGACCGCGTTGGACGGCTGGGCGAACCGCAAACGATACAACCTTTGACCGCGTTTCTGAGGTCTTCCTCCACCTGCATTATATTCGTATGATGGTAGTCGTTACCGGTAATCCGGGACAGGAGGGAGGATCACACGCCACTTCCGGAGAAATTTCATCGATGTCCCCTGGGCGTTGCGTCGCGCGCAAGACGACCACGTTCCTCCTTACCTCCGGTTCCATTTTCGTTTTCTTTTCGGTAAGATTTCAGCCGTTCGCTACGGTCCCTCGCGTTCGTGTACACCGATGAAGATTGTATTTTCTTGTACTAGAGGTGTGGGAAGAACGTTTAGATCGTATTGTGCAAGGTGTTCTTGACATAAATCAAAGAGGATTCCACATTTTACTCGCCACGAGGATGAAGAAAGTACACTTGGGTTTGGGAATTGTTGCCAATACAGGGTATAATGATTTTCTTCACGATGGATTGGTTTGAGGAAAATGAAACGGGGAGGTTTCTCCTTGTTCAGAACGAGAATTTTTTAGTATGCATTCTTTTGTTCGGTAACATGTATACGCAACAACGAAAGGAAAAAAAACGAGGATGAAATTGAAATAAATGTAAATATATGCTACAGGTATGAAAGGCGAGATATCGACAGCACTATTTCTTTGAACGAACTTCGTGCAGAACGAAATTCAAACACTGCTCCTATTTTCTCAATATTTCTTATCGTGTTCTCTCCCAAAAATCGACAACCCCCTGCCCGTAATATTTCCTATTTTTCTTCTTACTCGATTCTTTTCACAACAGCCACTCGTCCGACGTCGGTGTTTACAATTTTTTAATAACGTTCCCCGGATCTCGGTACAGTCCATCGAATATTTATGCTCTCCTATCTCTGTTATTGTTCGGCTAAAACAAATACACGCACCGCGTAGCTATTTGCATTCATCGCAACTGTTTGTCTATGCGGTCAGCAAAAAGCGGCTGGATACACGCTAGCCTGGTCGCACGCGAAATAAGAAGAGCATGCAGGTGACCGGAAAGGCGAATCTCGTTAAATAGAACGCGGCGGCGTTCGCTTTTAAGCACGAAAACCCACCTCATTTAGTGGCGTGTGAAACGAGGGAAAGACGCGGTTCCCCCGAGGAACACCGGGGATAAAGCAAATTTTCCTCGCACAGCCTATAAATTCATGACAAAGTACGGCCACCCTCCGAAAACCTCGGATTAGCCGGTGTATGCATCAGTTTTTTTTTATTCGTTTCCCTTTACATCGATTAACCTTATTTTGCATCATTTTTGCCTGCACTGTACGTTAGTCTTTCGAGGATCGACCTTCTCACAAGCAATAATTAGAACTGATGCTCAGGTATGATATTATCTAGGATAAATAAATTAACTAGTAATTAACTTAACTTCTGAACCCGTAGAACTTCTATGAAATTTTTCGTTATAGGCGCTTGTGATCTGATTTCCTAGACATTAAATATTATTTTATTAAAATGTCAATATCTATTCGGTAATTTATTCATTGTATCTTATGTTCTACGCAGGGACTTAAAACCGGTATGAATTTGATACCGGTATTATGTCGTTGTACGTACGATCGGTATTTATGTCACGATTCATAATATCTGACGCTGAATTGGTAGTTAAAAGTCGATATCCTCACATTTATTTTCATAAATGACATTTTGTAACTTAATTATTCTCGAAACTTTGTCGTCAAATCTCGTATAGTGTATACCATTACACGATGAATGATACTTTCATCGTTTTCTAGACATTTAATATTTTTCTTAAATAACATTCAATAAATCGTAGCTCGAAGTGACCATAAAATAACATTTTATGAGTATTACATAACATATCCGTTTTATTGTTTTTTTCATAGTAAACGTTGACAAAGTTCGTACAGGACTGAGGTCATTTGTTTTGTCTGATATACTGAATACTATCTTACTAACGACATTCTTTTCGACAAATTTCAAATTGATCCAATATCAGCTGACGGAAGTGGTAACTTTGGAATTTGTTTCCGATCTTTTTTTTCATATACGACAATGTAACGGTCCGAACATTTTTCAAATTTCTTTCAGATTCCGCTGTCGCGCGATATCTTTCGACGTTCCCCGTGAAACATGACGTACCTTATCCCACCGTTTTATCTCGTTCTTTTTTCATTTATCTTCTTTCTCGCGGCAGCTTCCAATTGAAATCTTCTGCCCCTGGGAGAGTGGGATAAAAGACGAAGGACGAAGGAATAAGGGAATACCTTCAGGATCTGCACACAGATCATTCTTTCCTCTTTTTATTCTTGCACGACGCACTTCATTTTATTTTCAGCTTCTATCTCTCATACTTTTGGCAATGTAGTCGTAAACCCACGTCTATACTATACTGCACACTGTACGTGTATACCGTAGCTACTCTTCTTTAACATTCGTTGTTGCATGATCCTCCCTTATTTTCCATTATTCCAGATAGGTGTTAAGTTCTTGTAACATCGGTTACTCGTCCTTTGTCAGTTTTACGCGGAATACACTTTTATTCTCCTCGAGCACTCTGCGTCATATTTTTCTCTATCGTATTTCGTGAAGCATGCTATTCATTCGCGGTCTGTTTCGTTTTGTACCTCTTGTTCCTCGAGTTGGACGTTCTTTGGAAGGAAACTTTCCAGAGCCCTTTATATTTGATCTAACCTGATCTTGTAACTCCAGATCTTGTAGATTGCGGGTACTTGTAAAAATTTGTTCTTTCGTAGATTTAAACTGAGCAAATGCAAAAGAAGTCGCTTCCATTGTTTAAAACTCTATAATTTCAAAAGAAAGAGACAAGTATTGTTAAACTTTATTGGAGTTACTATTTTATTCTCATTTACAGGTTCATGTACACTATAAATGTTGATTAATGGAGCATACAAGACCTCTGATCCTCATTTTCATTATACCAACCAGTATAAAATAACTCATCACCTCTGTTAAAATCCGTACAATCCTCACCGACTTCTCATTGATGTCGCAAATTAGATGACATTAAAAACACGATAGTTTCTACTATCACGTTACACATAAGAATCCCAGAAAAATCAGCCTTTAATTAATCAGCACACTCTCAAAACGCATCGTCAGTGTATCGACATTCGAATTCGATCAAATTCTCTCTTTCACCGATATATCGACTTCTCTCGATTTCCCATCCCGCACCGTTCTGTCGCTCGCACACACGCATACACGGTAGGCAAAAAAAAACTTGCGTGTATCCGCGGGGAAACAAGAAAAGCCAGGGAAAAGGCCAGCTTGTGCGAGCGTGCCCTGCCATCCGAGGCTTCGGAAACTTTTTCCCCAGGACTTCGTCATTCTTCTCCCTTTTCCCGTCGTCAACCCTTTTTCCTCCCCCCCTGGATTCACCCTGTGGAAAGTCTTCTTGCACCCACCCCACCCCCAGACGTAACCTCCCGTCCTTTCTTCCGCCTTTCCTCTCCCCGACAGCTCGCGCACAGTCGCCAAAGATGCATGCTCTGCATTACAAGGAGCAATATTTTATAGTTTGCCGTCCCCGTGTGGCCTAAAACATGCCCCCTATAAAGTACGCTTTACGACTCGCAATTTCTAACTCACGACGGCGAAACAGACCAGGAGTCTTGGTTCCAGTTCGCCATTTTCGTGAGGAGAGAAAGAAAGCAGTCAGCCACCTTCGTGCGTTCGTTTATCGTTCAGACCGATCGAACCGTCGATCGACAATGGCGGAGCCGCGGATTCTTGAATGAACGAATTGAAAATACGCGAATGGTCGAGGTCTGTTTTTGTTTTCTTAAATCGAGCATTCGGTAATTTTTCTTCCCTCTGTAACGCGCCGCCCCCGTAAACTGCCGTTTTATCATCGGTATTGCGCCGTCCTGTCAATTTGCTGAGATTTAGGCGGTCCCCTTTCCATCCCCCACTCTTTTCTTCTTTCGCTTGACAACCGTAACGTATATCGTGTGATATTTTTACATAACGAAAACCGTATAATTTTCGTATGTTTCATGAAATTGATGGGTTCCCGGGCGAAATTTATTCGCTTTCGTGAAGTTTTTCTGCGAACGAGACGAGGTACGGTTTCTGCATTCTTTAAAGTTCGGAAGGGTGTGTTTTTTTTTTTGTCTATTTCTTTGGCGGAGAAACAGTTCTTCTGGGGGTTTAGAAGGTACGGAGAATATTCTTTACTGACTTCACGGTCCATGAATTCCACTGATTAAGTCGTTAATTGACTACGGTTGTTTATGTAAATTGCACGTTCCAGAAAGCTACTTTGTGAACATTTGTATTAAACGGACTTTAGTTCTTTCGTTAAGAATTTTAATAAGTGCAAGACAGAAGAAAAATTTTATTTACCATTTCGTATGCGTAAATATTCGCAGTCTGGTAATTTACTTTTAATCGAGTGACTGGTGCTGAGTTTGTAAGGGGAGGAGGATAAACATTTTTTGCCTTACGTTTGTAATTCGGAAACTGAACAGTGATAACTCATGAATAAGTTATATCGATGCAGATTTATCACAAAAAAACGGCCATCGAGAATGACCATTTGTTGCGCTTATTTTACGATTTCTTTTTTTATAATCGAGTTCATTTTCACACGAATTGGATTCAAGTTTTGATCCGGATATAACAGGATTTGCATTTTTGCCATCACGAGATTGCGGTGGCGGATTTCACACTGTAATTGGACTGATGCGGCATCTACGCAATTTGTTTTATTAATTGAGGAACGGATTACGCTTGTGTGTTATACGTTTAACATAAATTTCATGCAAATAACTCCATCATGCATAATAACCGCAACTTTTTTATCAAACGTATACCCTTCCTAATTTAGCAGTCTCATTTACAAGTTTAAAAAAAGAATCATATAGTATTAACAAATAAAATTAACGTACTTTTACTATCGTTTTATGTTCACAGTATGATGTCTTTACATCTTTATGAGTAAAGGGTTGTATCTCCTATCAAAATGTGGTATCTTCCTTTTTCTGGACCCATTTCATAATTTAAATATCTAAGACAAGCAATGTCGACAATCGAAATGTACCCGTTGAACGATGAAACGTGCTTCGATCGAGTCTAATTCGTATTGCCAGAGTGGTGCAATAGATTCTTCAAGGTGCTAACAATTTAATCCTTGCCTGGATTATTTTTCTGACGAATAAATTCTGGTTAATGTTCTGACATATTCATCTTTTTGATGAAAAAACGGCCTCGTATGTGTACGAATTTTTGTCAATCGTCCCTATTAATGCTGACGAGTAATTGAAATGGTATCACGCAGTGTTCCGTTGAAAACTTGGGTGTTCCATGGAAATTCAGTCGATTTCTCAGGGCACGAGTTAGCTGAATGTAATCCATGAAATATTGGCAGCACTGACCAGACGCGTTGGATAAAATCGATTGTGAAGCGACACGCGGCAGAAAACTTTCGACTTACAAGAATGGCTTCTGAAAGTTTCCCGTGCATATGCCTGGTGGAACGAGTACTTTGCAAGAACGAGGAACTCCCGTGTTCGTATCGATCGTCTGAATAAGTTACAGTACTATTTGTTGAATCGTTCGCACTAACAATAAACGAAGCGTAGATAAATGCAATAACTGGATTGTGAATGTTCTTAATATAAACATTTTTTTCTTTTAGCGAGAAATGTGTTGAATTCAGAATAAAATAGGAACGGTAATAAAATTTGTCATTCCTGTTTAACTGTGTTTTAAGGGGTCAAATTTATTATAAAAGGAGAAAATCAGCAGTATAATATAATAACAATCTGTAAAATATACTTTCGAAGTGTTATACCATGAATGACTGTTATATTACTGTGGAACGTACAGTAATGATCAAAACTGCATTGCAAGGATAAAGGTACTAAAAAAAGGAAATATAATTTGAATATATAATTTGAATATATACATCATATAAATTGACCAAAAAAAATGAACACTTCTGCCAAGTATATTTATCATTTTGCAGTATTTTCATCACAAAAAGAAACATTAAATTTATGTTCGTATTTAAATATTTTATTATCAGTTACACGAATATAACTTTGTTTAGTGCATTCCCTGCCACGCATAAGTATTAGGACATCTCGACTGATGAAGAAAATGGTCATGTTCCGTAAAAATGATATATTTTGCCATCGAGCTTCAATATCCTCCAAATAATATTTATTCCAAACTTTCAGAAATTTCTTAATACCTTGTAACATTTACTGCATATTCACTAAGTGTTCTCATACTTTTGTCCGAGGGTGTAGTCTTCTGTACGCATAAAATTGCATACATGCAAAATTAACGGTAATCGATTCTTTACAACAGAAATTTCATTGATCGCGTTTCCAATTTCCGCGATCCTGTGCCGAGGCTGGCTTAACTGTCTTCCACACGATTATGTCAATCCTTGATCAAAATGGATACTGACGAACTTTCACAAGAATTCCACACAGATTACAAAACCGTAAATGCATTTTTTTTAAATTACAAACATCACCGAAATCTCACTGAAAAGACAAAAGAACCACTTAAAGGACAATTAAACGCAATACGATTGCTATGTCGAATGTCGATCCGACTTCAGCATCGATCCCAGAGCAGCTTCGAAGCGCCAAAGAAACTTTGTGCCTGGCAGCCTAAGTAGGGCCCATGAATCTATCAGCTCCTCCCTGCTAAAGGATAAATTCGCTGCGTCGATAACGCCCTCTATCTCCAACCCCTCCTCCCATTCGTTTTTGTTCATTCTTATCCATCTATCAAGCTCCGATTCCTTTCCTCCGTTTCCCCGATATCAGGCCGCTTAACCGCGCCTCCAACTCCCCTTCTCCCGAATACGCAAGTAATCCTGTTCCTTCCATTGTTTTCATCATCCTCGACGCCAGGCGTTCGGCCCGATTGGACGAGACGCTTCGATTCTTAATACGTGATCTATCGTCGAATCTTACCGGTCCGCGATTCCAGTTAAGTTTGTGTATGCAGACGTCGTTCCCAGCAAAGTAGGTCGTCGGAATGCACCGTCACGAAATTACTCTTGATCTTAATCCTTTCGCCTCCGGCTGAGCAATCATGGGGCCATTCCAATGGAATCTATATGCGCTCACCGCGGACGAATTAGTGATTTAAGTACATATTTCGGAACATTCGGCTTGCCTGTATCGGCCCACTACGACCGGGTACACCTAGAATTGTCGTCGTTGTTGGCTGATCCACGGGAGTATGTAATTGAATAATTTAAATTCATGAGTGCGTCGAGAGCGGATGGTTTCGCCAAGGCATCGACTGATCGCAGTGATATCGTAGCTATCGCTCCACGTAACTAGTAATTTGATTTTCTAATATTTAATACGGAAAATTGTGGAACAAAATCTCGACTTTAGACTGTGTAATTATGTTTATAGTAAATGTATTATGGTGATTTCGGATGATATGAGATTTGTCTTCGCATGAGAAATATAGTAGGATCAATCGAGGCTGGGGCACAAGTCGTTTGAGTAGTGAGTCATGTCGTATGTAGCAGCATATGTTGAATAATCTTGAATCAAAACACTATTAATTTGAGCGAATTCGTTTCGCAGACTTTAGGTCGTAGTCTTTCTTAGGTCTTAGAGCAATGGGAGATTACCTTAAAATTGTCTTCCTCTCTTGAACCTTCAGGATCAGGGAAGTTCGCTGGTCGTCCTGGCCATCTTCAGACTACTCTTCCTAGTCTCTTTGATCACCTCCGTCGTTCTGGTCATCTTTGGTATCCTCCTCAACTCCCCAGACCACTGTCACCTCTACTTTAGGTACCTTATACCATCCTACGTGAACTTCCTCGACCATTTTGGACCACGTTTACCCCCCTTGGTCACCTTAACCGTAAACTCCGTCAGCCGCCTTCGGTCATTTCGACTTTTGGCCATCTTAGGTTACCCTTCTCGAGCTACTTTGAACATGTTCGTACCCCTCCATCCTACCCATGATAAACTTAGATTATTTCTTTTCTGTTACTTGTAAGAAGACGTTGGTCACTTTTATCCTCTTCTTTGCTACCTGTGATTCTGAGTGACCTATTGGAATGTTTTTCATAATCTTCGGTCACATTCAATCCTTTACCTATTTTAAAATGAACGAAGAGGTAGAAAAATATTTTCGGCACAACTAAACGTGAGTTTAACTTACACATATTAGAACTCTAAATTGATACCTACAGAAAGCATAAACAACATTAGACATAATGCTCGGACCAAGAGAGATTGTTGAAGATCAGGTCCTTCTGTATCCCTACCTCCTGTTATTAAATTCATCTGTTTCGAGTATTCGTTACGTGAAGAATACCCTTCCCCATGAATGTTCTAAAGTTGATACAAACATCCCGTGTACGTAAAAAATGGAAAGAAGAAGCTACCAATAGAGAAAAACGATCGCTTGAGAATCAAGGGGCTACACGGAGTTTTAAATCATTCCGCTGAACCATCTTGCACCGTCGTATTTTCTTTCCACTCGGCCCTCAGCGAACAGTTTCTCGTTCTGTGCCAGGCGAGTGAATTGTTGAGAGGGGTTTAAGGTCGTTCATATATCCCGGCTATCGATAGCGTTCCTTCACGGAAAATCTCACATTAATAATGCCGGCTCGATTTCAGAAAATTCAGTTTCAGCCCCCTATCCCCGCTCGCCAAACGTGCCAACTATATCATACCGAACCGGGGCGCAGACGTTTTTATCCTTTCCTCTGCCCAGTGGCTAGCATTTAATCAGAATCATCGCGGCACAAAGGGGAGAATCATCACGATTTAGTTTCATCCTAGGAGCACTGCCACCGCGTGTTTGACAACAATCGATGGGTGAAATCGATGTTTAATTTAAACCCGACATCGATACCACCGTACCCTTTGCCGGTGTTTTTTTTTTCGGGGCAAATTCATTAATTTCGATACCTTTGACCGGTGTCGCGGAGCAAAAGGTAAGCGCTGGTAGGTACATTTAAAAAGCTTTTTTTGCCCGCCGAGGGTAGCTTTCGAATGAATGAAGCGCGGAAAAAAATTCTTACGAGTTATCGCTCGAAATTGCTTGCAAATGTGAAGCGAGTAACCCCCCGATTCATTTGAGTTTCCTTCAATTTGGAAAATATGATTACTTTTTTTTGGAATATACATGGGGAAACAAAAAAAAAGGGTTCTTAACTTCTGAGGTAGATAACACTCGCCAAATGATGAAAAAATCATCCTAATGAACATGGATCGTAAAATTAATATTTTCCAAACAAACAATTTTTGTTTCGGTTACAGCGTTTTTAGCTTCTGAAGCTCTCGTATCGTATGGAGACAATGAAGAAATATTTTCGAACGATCTGTTACACGGGATTCGAGTGAAATCAATCAGTTCGGTAGAAATTGACCGTATTCCCGAGGTGTTTAAACTGATTTGACCGCTCGAGAAACTTGTACACGCGTACGCGTATCGGTGCTCTTATAATCAATGTAAACACGCCAGGAAACTCGCGGAAACGCGCGGAACTTTAACTCACCCGCCGGATGCGCGAGAAACGTAACAGGAATTAGTCATTTGCAGGGGTAATTTTGGGCGGGGTATTTATCCACCCTCGCGCAAAGTTTTCAATTGGATCACGGAGAAATTTCCGCGGAAATTTCGAACTGTTTTTTAGTGTTTCTCTGGTGTGAGGTCGTTGTAAAAAGAAATTACGGAATCCTACACGGTACAGGAAGCCTTTGCAAGTATGAACTTAATACGACTTTTTTGAGACGTACAAGTGCAAATGAAAATATGTTGAAATATTGCCGGAAAGTGCAGCGAGAAACGTTCAAGATAGTGAAGCCTAGAGAATGATATTATACAGATTGCCTCCGAAAGTTGTGGATACGCGGGTATGAGATAATTTTTTATAAAAAGATAAGAAGTACATGTAGAAAAACGTGTAAATAATTGTTTGAAAAAGGGATGCATGAAATATTAACACAGGTTTTCTTTCATTGTACCGATTCTCTATTAATGTTGGATTCTATAAAAGACAGAAAGAAAGGAATTCTGTGAAAGAACCTCTTACTTACAAACTGTCTCGCTTGAATTAAATTAATAACGCAACTAATTATCCTTATGAAAATCTCATGAACTCTTTATAGATCATATGATCATATACACTATATTTCATATGCACCAACTGAATAGTGTATATGTTCTCTGTTTCTTTTCTTCCTGTTTCGTTGGGTTCGTCCTCTTCTGAACCGACGGTCTCTCCTTCTTTGATAAATCAACGCTTACTTTTAAAGTTTTAAACGAGTGGTAGAGGCGGGCGGCGGAATGGTTGTCCTTATTATTCCCATAAAAGCGTCTCCCGCTATATTTCATCTAGTCGGCTCGCGGAGCAGGAGTAATCGAGTTCTTTCCGGCGAGTATGACGTCCCCTAACAAAGGCGCCTGGTCCTTACTACATCGGGGTAATTCCGCGTCTTATCGCGCCACCGCTTTTTCCACCCCCGAAAGAAAAATATCTCTTTGTATCAGCCGTGGCCGGCAACTTTTTCGTTCTTTCTTTCTTAAGCGACTGTGTTGCTGTCGGTTCTCGGCTACAAACGTCCTGGATCACCGTGCCGCCACTCAATCACACTTGAATCGATGTTTAACTTTTTAATTCCTATGTTTGAGTTTCCCAGCAAACGAGGAATAACTTGAAGCGCGGAAAGATATTTGAATCGTTACTCTGACCACCGACTACTTCGACTCATTTTAGTTTTCTGTAAATTCTTTTACTCGAAAGTAATGAAACTATTTCAGTTTAATAATAATTATTTGACATTTATCTTCCTTTCTTTTTAACAATTATGGATTACTACAATGTAATACTGTTTTGCAGACGGAACCGAGGAGTAGATTAAATTTCTTATTCTTCGGTATTTATATCTGTGTAATGGAAGAATCAATTGCTATGCTTACTCGAGTAGGGCAAACAGTTACAATAATAGTAGTAATAATTGTATTAGTTCCCTGGAAAATTTGAATCTTGAAATTTCAAACGAATATAACTCACAAAATGTGAGTGATAATCCTTCGATAAGAAATATCAAATATGTATTCGAAACAAAATCTCACCATAAATAGATGTGTATTAATATTGGTCGACACCTATTATAACATCGATCAATGCTGGTGTCCTGAAACTGAAATTCGATTTACCGGTTTTTTTCTCCGTTAGGAAAACCAATTGAATAACGGAGGAGGAAGGTTGCTTCCTATAACCACGATAGTAGATATGTACATATTAGTTTGCTATTTTACATTGTTCACGGCGGGGAACCGTCGACACAGCCAAGTATGTCAACCGGTGTTTCATAGGAAGAACAATGGTCGCGGCTGGCACAGTATAAAGTGACGATATAACAGCTCACGGGGAACAAAAGCGACACGGGTGTATACTTGTTTAAAACGCTTATGACGATCCCCTGA
Organism: Dufourea novaeangliae; assembly: GCF_001272555.1. Lineage (NCBI taxonomy): Eukaryota > Metazoa > Arthropoda > Insecta > Hymenoptera > Halictidae > Dufourea > Dufourea novaeangliae. The sequence continues at coordinate 716,488 of NW_015373901.1, read as the reverse complement.
TTCTAGCTACGCCGTCCCTGTATTTTACCATGCCATTACATTTTCCTTCGCGTGTTGCAATATTGATATTCGCATGCTCGCTTATTCAATTTCTGTCATCGTTTAAATTATTTAAGCAGATAAATACGTACATTTAGCGTTCCTCTATTGCCATAGTGGACATCAGTAATTCTCAGTTAATTAAATCGCATTCATCTTCCCGCACACACGAAGATGAGTGACGATTTTAGTACAATCATACACTGCGAGGCATAAGTATGAAACCACCCTAAAATTTTCAGTCCTTATGTATTGTGGTTAAAATAAAAACGAACCACTTTTTCTTGGAGGGTATGGTCTGTCCTTTTCTAGAGTTTTTTTTCTTCTTTATTCTAACCACAATATGTAAGAATTGAAAATTTTAGGATGGATTTATAGTTACGCCACACAGTGTACAGTGAATTGTTACTGAATACAAACATTAGTATAAAACTATGTAATGCTTTTTTAAGTGACAATACTTGTACTAAAGGATTAACTGCCAGAAAATTTACAAATCATTAATCTCACGACAGAATGAATTTTCTCTTTGTAATAGCGTTCTTTTGGTTTCCGCATAAGCATCACCGAGAACCCCCATCATATCGAAAAGAGTCCGTAGTCAATGAAAAAATCCGGAAGTCGTGTCTACTAATCCTTATAAGTGAATTAATAATCATGAGCAATTCAGCTATAAAAAGGGGACACTGTACAGTAAACCATCGATGAGTGTTCGAAGGTTCCTCGACACTGAGTGTTCAGACGTCATCCTGACCACTGGGGGGCCTCTCCTGGAACCAGTCAAGCGTCCATTGGCAGGAACAATGTCTGAACACACAGTGTCGAGGAGCCTTCGAACACTCATCGATGATTTACTGTATTCGTTCCCTTTCACATCATACTTCTAATTTAAAATCACATTACTTATTACTACACCGTGGATCCACACAAGATACCATAACAATTGATAATCTTTTTACGTTATTATACGACCAATAGAATTTTTAATACGGGAAGAAGGTTTTCGCCTAACTTTAAATTCTTATCACCTGTATTTCTCGTATAATATTTCCACGTGTCTATCAAAAAGAAAATAGACATATATCCCGGAACGAAATTGAGAAGAAAAAAAAAGCGCGATCGTTGAAGAGTTTCATGAAAACCATGTTGTTCCGTTTCCAGGCACATTACTCGAACCATTATCGGGAATTTTCCGAACGTGTGTGGAAATACCGGAAACGCTTGCGGGAAAGCGAACCGGCAAAGTTTACTCGTTATATTTTTTCCGCACCGAGCTGCGCCGAACATTACCTCGCCGCAATTTTACAAAAATATGAGATTTCATAGTCGCCAGCCGCTGCTGCAAAATATTTCTTTTTTTTTCCGGTCGCGGCGAATTGTCGGCAATCCGCGAGGCAGAGCCGCATGACCGCGAAACGAAAACCGTTAGATAATGGGCTTTTAAAGCGCGTGCGAAACCGGAAATACGGGAAACGCGTTCGTTAGAGCGACTGTAAAAGTTTTTCTATCCCCGTAGGCCTGCGGCATTATTACGCGATTATTCGTGAGCGATGAATTCCATTGTTCTTCTCCAATTCACCGTTAACTATCCTCCATTATAATTGTACAACGAAAATGCACTCGAAGCATCAGAATACAGGAGAAAGAAAAGTACAGTAAAACCTCGATTACTGTTCAGAGGAAGTGTTAAAATTTCGCTTCTCAACATTCACTCCAAGTTTCAACTAACAACAACGCTGAAAGCAAATGTAAAGTTGGGATCAGTCTTGATACATAACGAAATTTTTGTTGTACGTGACTTAAAAAATTAACTTCGGTGAAATTGTACTTTAAAAGACATAAACGCTTTACTTTTCTTTTTGCGTTATACATATATATATATATAATACATACTTGCATGTATTGTATATATTTTCTAGACATTCCAAGTATTTTTAATTTCTGGAAAATTACGAGCTTATTTCGAATACGCCGTATCACCGAGTCTAAAATTACACTGTACAGTAAATCATCGATGAGTGTTGGAAGCCTTCTCGACACTGACGAAGAGAAGTATAATGCTGACTTTTTAATGAGCTTTATCACAGTAATAGAGCTTGGAATTCTGCATCCAATGATATTTGTTTCAGCCACATATGGCCACTAGTTTGTGAAATATTTAATGTTCAGTGGCGAGGAACCTTCAAGCACTCATCGATGATTTATTATATCCCTCAGGCTAGCATTAAAAATCTATCTCAACAGTTGATTAATAGCCGTTTATACATTTTTTTTCTGTTTTGTCACAATCTATACCAAAAACTCATTTACCTGTTCACAAATTTTCACTCTGCACGAGGGGTCGAAAGAGTTGCGTTTCATTTCACGAAATTGCTACCTGCTCCAGTCGCCTGTACCCTGTACCCCGATGCATGCCATAACCGACACAACGCTGAAACGTGAGCGCGGTCTTACTTTCACCGTCAAACGTCTTCATATTTCCCTGGTAAAATTCTGCGATAGAAGATCGTCGGAAAATCAGAGAGAAGCTTATCCCGGACTTCAAATTTCACAAATCCTTTAGCGCATTTCCCTGCCCCAATTTCGTCCCGAAGTTCGATTTCTAGGGCGCTTCCTCAACCTGTGTTGGAGGGGGCAAATTATAAACAGCAAACGAGGTGGAAGATTTTTCGGTTCCGATCCCATTGGTAATTGAGGTCCAGTGACCCCTCCCCCCCCTCAATGACGTGAAATTAACGGTTACTAACAATCACATCTACTACAAGCAACCGCGAAAAAAATCGCCTCGTTCGATTAATGTTCCGGAGACGTTCGTTTTCGTCAGTGAACTTCGTTTGGAGGGGAACAATCCAACGGAGTCGCCGACGATAAAACGTTGTCCAGGATCATTCGGAAATAATTTCGCGAACGAGCTGCGCCGGAAGCGAAGATATTTCCATTGTTACGACAGTTTTCGAGGATCCGAAAGGGGGGTGGGGCAATTCGACGTCGCGACGCCGCTCGAAATTCCGTTTCCTGTGGATCCATACGGCGATCGTGACCGGTTCCTCTGTTCGACTCGAAGTTTTATCATTCCGGTTGATCGAGGACGCGTACTAAGCTGTCGCGCCGTGTTCCTTTAGGGCAGCCGAATTAGAATTCTTGGGGTGTAATGGCGTGTGTAACGAAATTGGCCCAGGGTACGCCAGACTGCCTGGTAATTATCGATTGAGTAATGTCGATGACTCCTCCGGAAGGAAGATGGTTGTCGAGGACAGACTTGAAAAGTCGACAGTTGATGGTCTCCGAGGGCAGCTGAATTGTACCGGTGTGTTTTTGTGCGGTGGTGTGTATGCGTATGTGTGTCGGAATAATTTTTTGGTGCAAACGTGCCGAATCTGTTCGGCGAAAATGTGTGCTTGATACCGGTGGAAAAAAGGAATGGAGGGGAGGTATGTTTGATTAGGGTATTGATATCGAATGAAAATACTTTCCCGTGTTTGTTAAACATGAAGTAAATTGATGAAAAAGTGTTAGTGACGAGTTGTATGAAGTTTGTGTATAATATTTATTCAGAGAGGACACACAGCGTACGTTGATTTGAAATTATACATTTTTTTCTTTTTGATTTGAAAACTCTTACAAGCGAACGAAATAATTCATCACTTTTCGCGAAATTTTAAGCAATAACGCGTTATTATATTTTTACATTTTGTAGAATAATGATCTATGATGTCTAATTACGAGGGAATACATTACGAAACAGCGTTTATATAAAATAAGACACTTTAGTTTGGAAAATACACGAAATTTTCTGTGATGTAATTTTAGATGTTCTTTCGGATTATTCATATTTTGTTCAACGAAACTTTGTATTTTCGTTCTTTCCGCTCAGATAAGAGTAGGTAATGAAGATTAATTACCACGATCTTCAAAGATCAAAGGGATCTATGATGGGAAGGATCTCGGATTAAAAGGATTTCACGTAGTTGTTAAAATATCTCGTTTCTTGGGAATGCAAAAACAGCTTTCGAAAGGAAAAATTTTATTCGGCGCGAACGCGCAAGGTACAGATAATTTTATCAATTTTTTTCTCACGGTTATTGCATTTTATACAATATCCTCCTCCCCCCCCCGGACTATGCACTATGCATTGGAACTTTATCTTCAGGAGTTGCACTTTGAAACCCAATCTTTTGAGGATACACGGTGAAACTTAATCTTTAAAGGCTACACACTGAAACAGGATCTTGCTACGAGAGCCATAATTAATCTTCCAGTGGAAATGAAAGATGATGAATTGAACGATTTCGTCAAAGACCGTATCATCCATTTGATGCTGCCGCGCTTGGCCGGAAATTGAATTCCCCGAGATCATCTCGTTATTATTCAATCACTTCGAATTGTGACATTAATTAAAAAACAGAGAATGTTTGTTGTTTCGTGACAGTTTACTTGTGTGTAAACATTCATTCGACCATTGTCTCAATCCCCTTTTTTTGTTTCTCTCTCTGTATTTTTTTTTTTAATTTTCCCCTTGTGCAGTTGGTGTGCACGCTCGTTACGTACCGTGGACACAGGTTCACGTACACGTATTTGATTTTCGTAAAAAAATATTTCCCTCTCTTGTTTGATCGCTCTCACGATCATCTAAATCAGCCCGAAGAGTGCTTATCCAGACGTTGAAATCGATTGGATAAAAATATTTTGTACTTTAAGGGTAATAAATTAGGAGTGATATTATATCGTTGATAGATTAATAAATATTGTTTCACTATGAATGTTATCTAACCGCCTAAACTTTCTGAGTTTATTTTTCGCCGGTATCTCTAGAAGGATTCTTTGATATCTCGATATCTTTACCAACTAACTTGAAAGAGATATACGAATGCAATTAATTTACATTGAGAAATTTCAAGAATTGTGAAAATACTTAAAAAAGTAAAACGATCAGTCATCGCGAAGAATTGAATTCTTTAGTGAAAGATTCAACTGGAGTGTTTGAAGACTTGAATTATTCAATTCGTATTTCAATTTTCATGCCACGATTAGATTAACTCATAATTTTCTGTTACAGGTGAGTGTAACGTGCTTGACTGTTGGCGAAAATAGAATCTCGTAGAACTACATATGTAAGTGCGAACTTTTCTCTATCTTCGAATCAAAATATTATGACTTGAAACGACATTGAAGACGTCAGTTCATTTGATAATATTATTAGACTCGTTAATATATATGTTTCTTGACGATAATGACTGCACGCATAAAAAGGTTCACACAGGAATATACGTTGTGGCATTCGATTCTGAATTGTGTTAATGTCAATGCACTTGCTTATGTAATTGCATTTTACGATGATGTTCTCTGTGATTTTGAATATGGTAATCGTCGGTGTCGCAGTACGATTTGAATAAGGTGAATTTTCCACGATCTTTCATTGTACTTTTTCGATTGAAACTTCGCCTCGCGTGCTCTTTGCTGAATTTACTATTCATTTCATATTTGCGAGAGTCACGAGAGAAAATAATACACCGAGTACTTGTAAACATTTCATTGAATATACATATCTCACAATAATTTCTATAATAATTTACGAATGGTAGGTTTGAATAAATCACGTCGAAAATGCAATCGCAATCGCAGTGCGTAAAAAGTGAACTATAATATGTTCCGCTCCAGACGCGATACATTTATAATCGATTTTCGTAATACTAATCATTTATATTCATTATTTGCATTTGCAAGGTAATCGTCAATATTTCCAGCGTCGAATATTTACGTTCATTTCCGTAATATTAATTTTCCGCCGAAGAATTTCATTTCAAAAATGTTCGCTTCAAAAACAGTCTGTTTATTAACCATTCTCTTTTTGTCAATATTTTACAATTTATGAGATCCAAAAATGTGCGAAATCTCCCGCAAAATATTACGAGTTAATGGAAAAATAAATTATTAATAATTTATGGGAATACAGACGTTCCTCTTGACAGTAGTGATACGTCTTTCCAGTTGTTTTGAAAAGATCGAAAATCATGGTCAACAAGATTTACTTTCATTTTATACTACGTATTAAATAAGATACACTACCGATTAAAAGTTTAAAATCACTTTGTGAATAGAAGGAAACAAAAGATTTGTTTTTTTGAGAGAACAAATTTAGTTTGAATTACTTTGTAATTGTTCTTAGAAATACGAAATTTCTAATATTATAAAATTGGGCGTGTGAATTTAAACTTTTGGTCGGCAAGTTATGAGATTATCGACCAGGTAATTAACGTAGGTACCATTTTAAAATAATATCGTTCCTACTCATCGAAGTCTTCGATGGGTTTTAACTCCTCTTCTTTGCATACATGTAGCTCGTCTTATAGAAGTCGTAGAAAAGTGCGAAGTTTATTATTAGATTTGTTATGATGACGGTAGCCGGTATCGTCGTTATTGGACAATATGGAAGGTATGTTTGTCCGCTGTGCAATATTAGGATGATGAACTGTCCCTATTTGAAGAGAAATAGAAATCTATTAGTATATTAAACTTATGAAATACCTGACCTCTCATAATGCATTAAAGAATTGAGACGCACGTAGCACATTTCAAAATAGACAGAACAATCGAGTTCGATTGAATTTGCAATCTGCTCGATTCTAATCTAATAGCGATAGCGATACTTTGTATTAAAAATTGTGTTAAATTCTTTGTGTCCTAACTCTAGAGATTTTTCTCGTTTTAACAGAAGTATTGTTATAACAAAACAGCAACAAAAATGACTAAATTTGTCTCGAATACAGTTAAATCTGAGCATCGCCATTATACAACTTGTGATTTTTGAAATTTTCTGTTCTTCCTATTCTGCTCTTCCTATTTTTATCTTCTTCTTATTTCTTTTTTTATTGTGTATATGTTTCTGCTACGGTGCCACAAAGTTCTTAATGTTACGTATTATCTATTTACCATTTGCATCAAGGTCAACAGCGGTTTGACGGGATTCAGTATTTTCTGCGCGGTTGGGCCGAACGCGCTCACGAAGTAATAAGTGTACATGATCACGTGTATACTGCAGTTCACCACTAGCGTGAATGAAGCCATCGCGACCGGAATGTATCTCGTCATGAGCCATGCTATTAACAACGTCGATACGTGATGGTACAGGTGTAAGAACGAAATCTGCCTCTCCTTCTTTCTGAGCACGAACACCACCGTTTCGACCAGGTCGATGAGCTTCAGCATCATCGCGAGCCACATTGTGAAAGATATCTGTAACAGTCGACAGAATCGACTTCGACTATTAATGAAAGGCCCAGATTGTATTCAGAGAACGAGAAACTTAATGTCGTATTATGGGAATAGTAGCTTATTCCGGGAACTTATGATATTCGCATTATATAATGAAATTTGAGATGCGAATAGCGAAAAATTAACGAACGACGAACTTGTTCGTTAGTCTGAATTCTAACACTTTAAACACTAGAACTACCGAAAATGACAGATGTCAGATTTTTGTTTATTTTACAGTTACTGAAATCCTCCAGATACCTTCCTCGGAATTTATGTGAACCTCTAATTTTTTATACACTTTATATTATAGTACAGTAAGTTATAATGCATTATATATTAACTTAGCATACATTCAATGCTGGTAGTTCTGGTGTTAACATGTTCCTGCCAATGTCGCGTAAAAGTGTTATGAAGGTAAGTTTCGTGACGTAAAATTTTTTTATAAACTTGAATTTAGACGCGGTATTAGTGTCGAAAAACATGATCTTGCAACAATGATGTCTTGTATATCGTACTGAAGGGCTCGTCTCGTGAATGAGATAAATAATAATAATTTTTAAATACCTTCAATGGACTGGGTTCATACGAGAAATCCGGTATTTCGCAGAATATCGATATTGTCGTGAACCAACCCGCGCTGATGAACTGTTGAACTATGTACGAGTTAAAGATAATTTGAAAAATGTTGTAGCATTTCACAAATGTTTTCAAACTGTACGGCTTCCTGTTCTTCATGTACTCCGGCCCGAATTTCAGAACGATGAACAAATACACAACAAGAATACTAGGGATCAGAACGGGTGATGCCATGAATGGCAGGTTGTTCGTTCTTGGATCTGGAATTACGGAAGATTACAATTTCTATATATTTATCAAATAATATCGTACATGTTTGAAACGAAACATAAACAGACATTTTAAACTGAATTCCTCTCGCTATTCCTAGGGCATATTATACACATCACCTGATTCACTTGAACAATTTCGTATAGGAACATTTTATTCCTATTTTATTTCTGTTATTGCAAATTTTCACACGTAAATTCAGTTGAAAAATCTAAAATTATCAGTTGGCAATTTGCTCATCTCTTAATCACTACATTTTTTATCATTCGTCTGCACTTTTAAAGATATTAAAATTGTGTGAGAACAGTTACAATACTGTTTCTATCGACAAGTAAAAATTGAGTTTTAACCGGAGTAGACATCTCGTTTTAAGCCCAATCAAAGGTTCCAAATCGCGAATTCAGAACAAGAAGGTGACTATGCACTGCCAGTGTACAAATTTTCGGCATAGATGTGTGACATGCTGTTTGCTGTTTCTTTTATCGAGCATTATATGAAGAGACAGTGTTTGTTCTAGTTACGTACCACTTTTTTGATTCCAGTAAATATCGTAAACCTCCGCGAATTCCATATTGAACACCTGGTTTTCTCTTTACCCAGAACACACGAACAAACTCGTTACTTAACGTCGCGTTACCGGTGCCGTCGCGAATATTACGCTTTAATGTTTATAACGGCACTCTGTCGTGTCTGTTATAGACATAGAAGCGTATTAAACCGAGCCCGATTAACGTATTGTCGTTAAATGTTCCACGATCACGAAGGACCGAACGTATTTATAAAGCTGATCGTCGTGCGCGCATTCGAAATCCGTGTCACGGCAGTCCCTTTTAATATGTGCATCGATTTAAAGCGCAGAAGGTCTTTCAAAAAGTCATGAAAGATCACACAGCTATTGTCCGAAGAAACGGTTTGACGTTACATGAGCTACTTCTCGACATATTAGTATGCTCTACGAATTTTATTTCCATTAGCAATCGACTAATGACGGAAACGCTACCTGTTCGTCTACTTTTACTGTACCTACTCTTTCCGCGTTGTGTCTGTGTGTGTTGCAAGTGCAACCTTCGTAATAAATAAATTATGAAGACAGTATTAAACACGCGTAGTTTCGACAGAAATCACAATATCGGAGTAATTATGGCTTGTAATCTGATTGTGTACACGGGCTACCGATTACACTTTATAAACAAAAAGAATCCAAGTGAAATTTGTAAATAATTCATGATTGAACTTTTCGTGTAGATACGTCTAAAAGATTCGAATGATCTCTAAAAAAGTCAGAAGTGCAAAGTGAGCTTACGAAAAAAATGATTAGTCAAAAAGGTTGCATTTGAAAAAATTCGTAAGAGTGAGTGTTTGGTCTGATTAAAAAATGACTTACATAGTAATGTATATTGGTTCATTTAATGTGTATGAGAAGAATCGCGGACAAAATTATATTCCGTTAATTACACAAAATACTTGATAAGTGTTTGAAGGCTCCTCGGCACTGAACATTAAATATTTTATAAATTGATGGTCATAAACGGCTGAAACAAATATGCAGTGGCTTCAGAATTCCAAGATCTATCACTGTGCCACGCCTCATTAAAAAGTCAGCGTTGCACCCGGGAACTTCTCCTTGTCAGTGTCGAGGTGCCTTCGAGTACTCATCGATGATTTACTGTACGTGTTTTGGAATTGTTTCATATTGTTACTTCATAGCTGGGTAAAAATAGGTTGGATTAAAAGTATCAGAAAGAGTTCTCGTGATTATTTACTGTTATAAAACTTTTCAACTATACGAGTTTCCATTAATGGCAAGTATTCCTGTACAGAAACGTGGTGTAAAAAAGTTTGAATTCAATGTAATTTCGAGGTCCAGTTATTTGTATGTTATTTGATAGCAGAAGCATAATTTATTATGAAATTGTATGCGTTCGAAACTCTTTTGCTAGTGGAATGAAAATGCAAGAAACGTTCGAGCAGGAAGATTACTGTTGATAAAGTACCTGGTCAATCCGGAAAATTGATCCTCGTGCATGGGTCACATATTCTTGCTTCCATTCCCAGGAGATCCGGATTACTGGGATTGCATTTCATATTGTCGCTAATATTTCAATCGCCTTGATCTTGAAATGATAACGCGGTAGAATAATACATTTCACTGTATTTTTTATGTAATTGCGCGAAAAATTGAATATTCTATTTTTCTCGGAAAAAATCTGTTTCGCATGAAAAATTACAGTTCTCCCGAAAAACAAATTATACACATTTCTGTCACTAAACATCGATGCTTTCTCTTAGTAGTTTGAGCTTCCTTGAGTAATTTGTTCTGTCCTTTCTTGGAGCTTCTGTTTGACTGACTTGTAATTGCACTACATGTATCGATTACTAAATGTTCTGACTGCGTTCGTCTAACCCTGTTGGTTACTTTCAACTAAGTATGCACTTCCTGCACCCATTGCTTATATTCATTTCGTCTCATCGTCTCGCCTAGATACATTAATAACATCTATTTGCGCTTGAACAAGTAGCGGTGTTCCCATTATCGATACCGGAATATCTGATGTAGTGCATTTAATCTAAATCTTAATGTGGTCACTACTTTACTGAATTGTGACAGCTGGATTAAATGCTAACATTTTTAAGAGGTGGGGCAATGATATTCAATTTTCAGAGGTAATTAGGACCAAGAAAGTTTCTTTTTAATAGACAGCGAGCAGAGATTATAATATGATCGATGCAACGATCAAAGATCTGAACTTGATCAGTGCAGTCATTTTAGGCATACATTAGATCTGTACTGACAATGAGTTGAACGAGATATATTATATCCAGGATTGGGATACTTAAATTGGAGCCATCTAGGAAGAAGTCATTTTTATCGGTCAAGTTACAAGGGACCCGAATCCTACCAATCCACAATCGAATAGTCGAATCGAATTCACCCAAGATCAGCATCATTCGGACCAATCCAAGATCAAACGACTTGAATAGAACCAATTCAGTGACCTAGAGTCTTGAACCAGACCAGGCTGGTCTTAATCAAGTCTCTAAGACCTGACTTAGACTCAACGGATTATAATCATTTAACCCTGTACTCGTGGACTCAACTTTTCAATGCATGCAAAACAAGAAATAGGTATTTATAACTTTTCATATCATGAAATCTTTTATTTAAATATTACCGATTAAAGCGTTAAAAATATAAAAGGACAACTAAGCAAAACGGTAAAGCTCGTTCGAGGAACAAATCGGACAATTCCCATTATATCGTATCCGAGGAGCTCCCCAGAGAGTACGTTAAATATCGGGTGATTCAGGTAGTTCATTCAGTTGAATCTGTCACGAGGGAATCAATACAATTTCTAAGATTCCAGTTCCGGTCAATCCCGTCCGAAGCGTTCTCGAAACTAAAAGAAATCCTCGAACGTTAATGAAAAAACTTCCTCTCTTTTCGCTCAGCCCGCAATCCCAGCAATCACGTATACAAATACAACCTTCCAATAAGGACTCTTACTTTCCCTGTAACCCCACAAAAATCACAGCTTTCTTTCCCGTTGTTCCGTTAATCTTGGCTCGGAAACGGTACAAACTTCATCAGAAACACAACCATATTCCTCATCTCTAGCTCCGTGTTAAATATTTATGACCCGAAAAACCAATATCGAACTGCCATCCATGATGCGAAAAGGGGTCAAGCCCCTTCCTTTGATCTTCAAAATGTCCTATCTTTCGATATTCAGCATTGTGTCTCGCCAGGTTGCATCGAGCCTAGAGAACAGCCAGTTCAGATTTTAAATGTTCCCTTCCCCTGGCCACATGATGCAGTAATCGAGCAGTTAAGACGGCCAGGGTGTTTTCGAGCCTATGAAGTTGGCGCAGGAATCAGGGGGGATGTATTAAGCATCGCTAATCGAGGTAGCATAGTCGACGTAAGCTGCCAGGAGTAAAGTGGTAACTCCGCTGGCAGCGGTGGCTGGTTAGGGGATGGGCTGGTCGAACGTCCGCCCCTTGGAGCCCCTCGCTAAGTGCTGCAATTTATTTTATTACCTCACACGCGCCCGCGCGCGACTGTATGCTGGTTCTACGTTTGGAAACCTTCATTCGGTGGCTCGATTCGCGGCGAAAATACACCCGGGTCGAGAGGGGCGAGGAGGAGTAATTTACACTCGGGAGGGTAACCGAGAAAACGGACACGTTGTATCGACACGAACGAAAACAGAGGGGTCGTTTCGTTTCGCTGCTGTTGACACTTCATTTCTGTCGACGATCCCCGGGCCGGCCGCGTTCGCTCGACCTCTCCCGCATTCCTCTAACCCGGGGAAGTCTGATCGGATTTTCCTTTCGATTGTCTTTTGATTTACGGGCGTTCGAGACAGCCAGGCTGGTGCGCGTGGGCGACCGCGCGTGCGTGTGTGGGTCTATGGAAGTCACTGGGGAAAAATGAGAATGAAAATGGAGTGGATCTCGCGCGGTCACCGATGGCTGAATAGGGAAAACGGGGGTCGCCCCGGTGGATCCCGGGGCCTCTCGGCTGTCTACGCGATCATTATAGTGTCTGGCGAATTTGTTCGGTCCGTCGCACGCTGGTCCAGAATTAAAATGTAGCAGCGTATATACGCTTGTTCAGCTCAATCAATCGAAAGTTTGAAAAATTTATCAGTTTATTTAAGTAGAAGTGGATAAATGAACAAATTTATGTTTTAAGGATCCTCTTCGATGACAGCATTGTTTACTAAGGAGTCTTTGGGACTGAACGCTTAGATAATATATATTGGGTTTCCTCAGAAGGTGACTCTATAAGAAAAAATAAGTCGAAGAAAAAGAATAAATTTTTTCGTTTCAGGTTCTGTTTTTGAGAAAATTGGGATTGAAAAGTGAATCCTCGATGAATGTTCGAAGACTCTTGGGGACTAAACATTAAAAAGTCTCCGTTACAACTGGGGTTTTCTCCTTGTCAGGACCTTTCGAACGCTCATCGAGGATTTACTGTGGAGGTTGTTGGTCTTGTTTTAAATTATAGTGCGATATAAATTTTACGCAAACAATTTTGTAATGGTATTTAAATAATTCAGCTTCATTGCAATGTACGTGATGTGGCAGTCAAACTGCTAATAAAATTTCTAACATGCTACAACCTTTCCTTCCCTTATCCACAAGAACCATGCCAATAAAGAAATCAACGTTCGCTAGCGAAGAATCATCGTGAAATAATATCTCGCAAGATTCGCATCCCCAATTAAAATTCATTGTTTCCCGAAAGTCGGGCGTCGAGGAAAACTATGAAACTAAACGCGTGTTCGGTGGTCCCTTAATCCTAAAAACGGCGAGGAAGTCACGTTCCTATCGTAAACCGGGCACACCGCATGGTTGATGCCCATAACATCCGGAGTAGGTAATCGCGTCAAAAAAAAAAAAAAAAAAGCGCACGTGCTTGCAGGGAGCCGGTAAATTGCAACGCGCAAATTATCGGCTGCAAATACGCGCACGCGTGCGCGTTCACCTCGGCCAGCACTATTCTCTAAAGCTTCTCGATGCATTCATCTGTCGAACAAAGTCCTGGTCGTGTTTAACCGTATTTTCGAGCCGCTTATACAGGGTATCCCATTTAAATCGACTAATTGAATGTTTCCGAAACTATTGACGATATTAAGAAATGTTTCAGACAAAAGTCAGGTGGTACATACTAGGAGGAGTACTTTCTGATGTAATTTTTTTTTTGTGGATGTGTAGGGGTCATATGACTGTTAACTCTGTTTTTTAAATGGAATCGTATATTTTTGGTGCACTGCGTAATGCTCGTCGTTATTTCCTACATAAAGTACTGAGTCACTTATGGCGAATTAATGCGTTAAAAAATAAACGATTCCATTTAAAGAAACAAAATTGACCTTCGCATGACCTCTACGCGTCCACCAGAAAGAAAGTTACTCACATCAGAAAGTGTGCCCCCCTGGTAACATTTAACTTTTGTCCGAAACATTTTTTTAATATCTTCAATAGTTACGGAGACATTCGAGTGGATCAATTTAAATGGAACATCCTGTATAGTTGTGTTTAAACCCGTTGGGGCTCTACGAGCGGAAAACGCCGTCCCCCGGATTTATTTCATATTAACCGTAAAGAATTATTTCATGTGTCGCCGAGCAATGCAGTAATCCGACAACGGATCACCAGGCGAATTGCTGCCGGGCCGTGTGCCCGCGGACGGAATCCCGTCTTTTCTTTCTTCGCGTCGTTATTCTGTCACGCGCTATTCCCCTTTTCCCACCCCCCTCCGGCTTTTTCTACTAGTTTTGCCGGCGTTGCCACTCTAAACGGAGAATACCGCGATACGGTTGCTCGCATGTACGTGTATAAATGTTTTTTTTTTTATACCCATCGTGACGTTCTAAACGATCGCGTCGAGAGTTGAAATATTATTCCGTTACGATCGTAATTTTCAAACAACGATCAACCTTCAATATTTTCCTCTTTCCTGTGGTGTATTTGCTGTTTCTGTTTAAAGAAACGTAGAATACATAGTTTTTCATATTCGTTTCTGCGAGCACGAAATGTATACTCTGAAATTATACTGTTTTTTTTTGTTGCCGGTTTCAATTTCTGGGTACGTTTCTATCCGTGTGGAGTTATAGCGTCAGGCGAAACACGTGAGAGTTTATTGTGGAGTGCGAGTTCAAATCGTGTATTACTGCGAAGTAGAAAGGTGGAACAGCTGTAGCCTGTTCATGTTTTAAGGAATGTTGTGTTTGTTTGGCGATAAGTTTGTAGCATCAGTTTGGAACTTCTGACGTTTCGTGAAGCTCTGTCACTGTTTTGCGATGGCTTGCACTACCGGTCAAAAGTGTGGGACGAGGTTTAATGATTAGAGATGGAGAAACATATTTGATCGGTAAACATACAGATGGATAAACATAGGTCCGCAATCGCATGTTGATGACAGCTGACTGATTACCAATGAAATCTTCTGTCATGAAGTGTGTATGGAAATTGAATGAGAACATTCAGCGCGCAATTTATAAACACTGAGGTAAACATTACATGCGATCATAGAAACCAGTAAGACAATCATGATGTTAACATATAAAAGTGTGTACACCTCAGAAACTGTTGACCTTTCGGCCTATGTTTACTAAAGTTTCTTTACTGGATACAGTGTTTCTTATGTACCATAGAAATATCGAATGGTTTCTTCTTAACACTCTGTATAAAATGCTGTCCATACGGCGAAAGGTTAGATGACATATTCCATTCAATCGAATAACAGCTTATGCAATAATTTCGCAGAATAAATATAGTACATTAAATTATATTTGTGTCGACTTTAAATATTCACACAACATTAAGTCTGTGTGTGAAGTTGGAAGGCACCGAAGCAATATCGACTGGGAACTTTGCAACGAAACAGCAGAGAATAATGTATTACTGTTCCATCAGCCATGAAGTTTGGTCCCTTATAGGGACTCCCTATACTTTTGGCCGATAGTGTATATCAGTCTATATAGCAGTAAATATTTTTGAGAATATTATTGTAGAAATTGTGAAAGGGACTAGTGCGTACGGACACAGAATTTCTGTTAGTACTTCCAAAACTTAAATGCGAACGCTGACAGACACGCTGGTTTCATGTTTTAACCATAGCAATCGGGGTGTCCGAAACCCACGTAAACGACAGAGTTGGATTAGAGCATGGCGAGCTGGTTTCCTAAATTAAGGATCTGCGCAACGTTCTCACGTTGCATGGTCGCACCACGTGACATCCACCGATAATTTGGGTAATCATTAGGGAAAAAAATTAATTAGTAAACTTTTATATACAGATTTTTTATTGATTATTCCCATTTTAAGCGAATTTTAGATTTTATCCACGATTTCATTTTAATCGAATTTAATCTTCAGTTCTAATAACCACGGTTTTCCATGAATTTTCTAATAGTGAAATGTTCGAAACAACATTGGGTATATCGCGAAAACAGAAAGGTATTTCCGCTACAATTTGGACATCGTTATTTATAAAAGTTGCTCGAGAAACTAGGAACATGGGGTTTTCTCTGTACATGAAAGCCGGACTTTACTTGGCTCGATGGAAGATTTTTAGTCGTGGCTACCGATGGCTCGCTTGGGTGAAAAAAATGTAACAGCAACCGCAAATGGCAACAAACCGTAACTGCAAATTAGACCCCGTGAATTCCGAGCTGCTTCTACTATGCTCCCTACTTTTTTTCGTTCTTTCTTTCCTTTTTTCGCGGCGGTGAAATAGTTTTACTCGTTTCGCGCAGCGATTCCGTGGAGTGAAATTAGAGGTTGCTTTCCGTTGGCGTTTAATGCTTGCTGTGCATTTCACAATGCACTCGATATACTGGTCTTAATAAAAATGTAGGATATTTTGACATGGTGGATTCTACATGCAAAACTGGGACGAAAATCAAGAACGACGAAATTGCATTCGAGGTTTCGTTTCCGAGATATTAATTGTTGGAAATATGGACGAAATACGCATGGAACACGTCTGACACAGCGGGTTATTCTACTTGAAACGCACGCTCTTCAATTCTTTCACGTGTTGATGTATTTCATTCAAAATTTAGTTGGGCCATCGATCGATACTGTGCATCAGCTGGGAATCGATTGTTGTAAGTTTAGTATAATATAACAGACGTATTTCACGCGTATTTTTTCCGTATTTTCAACAATTAATGACTTGGGAACAAAACATTGAACGTACTTTCGTCATTCTTGATTTTCGTCCTATTTTCGCGCCTAGAATTCACGCTGTAAAAGTGTCCCATATTTTTATTAACATTCCATATATCCCCGTACATCGGACTGAGAGTATCGGAGCGAGGCGAAGCGATTTTAAAAACAGGTGACGTGGAAGATGGCGTAGATTTAAATGTAACGCGACGAGAAAGCCAATAAAAAGGAGAATATCAACGACGGATTGAGATGAAGCTGAGATATTTCGTTGGAATATTTCGAATAGTCTTCGTTGACAAGTTAAATTCTGCGAATCAATTTGATTATGACTGGCATTTATTATTGAAATTCCTTCCGCAGAAATTCTGTGCAATATGATCGTTTGAATTATTACCTGACAGGTTGATCAACTGATGTTCGTATATGCATAGTTTATTATTATAATTCGTTATAATTGTGTGTTTTTTTCAAAATGAAGACTGGTGCAAATGTCGATCATCTCCGTTATTTGGCCATTTTCAGAATAGAACGTATTCTACTGATAAAAAAAAGATTCTACCATTTGGTGCAAGAAACTGTTAAATGCCACCAATAGTATGATTACTATAATAAAATAATATTCTTCTGCCTCACAGTTTGAGATATTGTTAAAAATGTTTGCTCAGGTTCAGGCAGACGATATTTAGAAATCGCAAATATCTAGCAACAACAATGTCTGTGTCAGATAATGTTGAAAATAATTGTCCTTCAATTTTAAAGTAATTCGAACCCAGTTTTTCGAGGTACAATAGATGTAAGAAATAAATAAAAGTATTCTTTTAAAACATAAAAATATAAAAATCCACACGTGACAATATAAATTGTACTATGACTTCGATAGCGATTAGGAAATTCTTCTCGAAGCTCACGATCACCGAAGTGGCAACACAGAAAAACAAGTCTTTCGAACTAATCGAAGTCGAGGAGAATCAGCCAGAAGCCGTAGGTGAAGCGATTACAAAGCCCAGTCGATTTCGAAAACGATTCCCGAAAAACGTTTCGGATCACTGGTGATCCCATGGCTCCTCTTGTCGAAGGTAACGAACAAGTGGAACAAACGGTTTCACGCGAAAAACCACTGGAATCAGAGGGAACCGACCGAAAACCATACGGGACCCACAGTCGACTACCTGTTTTTAATTTACCATTTATTTTGTCGATCGCGGATGTCGACGTCACGGCGAGTCACATTTCCTGTTATAAAATCCGACACACGGTTTCTTAATGAAGTGGTCGGAATACGGAGTAATTCCAACTGAGAGAGCAAACCTATCAATTACACGGCCGATTGGCCCGAGGGGTTTTGTATCAGAACGTCAGTTCCACTGTCCTAGATATAAGCAGGAAACAAAGACGGGGGGAAATGGAAATGGAGACGACGAAGAGAGGAATGGTGAACAGTGTGTATACAAGGGGGGCGACGAGAGATAGAAGAGCAAATAAAGGTAGGCCATGGTGCCAAGAAAGAATGGAGAGATTCCGGTGAAAAAGAAATTTTATAAAGAGGAAGGTTGAAAGAAAAAATACGCGCAGAGAGACGAAACGTTATTCGTGAAAGACAAACAAAGTTTTAGGCAAATACATATATCGAAGAATAACCATGGCGGATGATAATTTATTTCTGACAGTTGAATTTATTTTAATTAAATTATAATAATGTTTGAAATTAATTTCATATATTATACTTTTTGGAATATAGTACAAATGCTGTGTTTCTACTAGTGATTATTTATCGGGACAGGTGATTTATTTGTACCAACGTTTACCAAAATTGCGTGTTCGATAAATCATTCTATTTATACGTTCATTTCGCTTCACTACGCTTTGCAAGCAATAATCAGGAAGTAGTTTATTTTATCTTATCCCTGATCGACCAGAGAAATTATAAACAAGTAGTTCCATTTACGCCATACAAATGTTATACATTCTCCTTTCACTATTCTACACAAACAAGTACAGCTAGATTCTCCTTTAATAAACATACAGTATGCTGTGCTGTTTCTAGCAGATCATTTCAAATATTCTGCGTTTCATTACAAACAACATTCGTATTCCTCAAGTAAAACCGTTCTCGAATTTCCGTAGGTACTATAAATACCAATTATAAATTCCTCCCGCCACAAGTAACAAATAAAATACGTCCTTGTGTACACTTTTCCCGGAAGCAAGAAACTAACTAGGACTCCGATACAAAAAGTACGAAAAAATCAAAAACAAGAAAACTTTCAACAAACCATCAACCTCTCGGCCGTTCCCTATTCGTCTCGTTCTCCACCTAAAGGCGCACATAAAGGCGCAAACAGGAGCATCAAGAAATTGGTAAAAATAATACGGTGCGGAATTTCCGGTGAACGATGCAAAGAATGAAATAACACGTCGAGCGTTATGAAAGTTAGAGAAAAGAGAGCGAGGGAGAGGGCGAGGTGGTTGAATTGTAGGAAGGGGGTGGGAAACGTTAGAGAAGGACGGAGTAACTGGGAAGGGGGGGATCGTCGTGGCGTTTGCGCCTGGGGTTGTCGAGGACAGCGCGAAGAGGGTGTGCAAGGGTGATCGGCGTAGGTGGCGGTGCACGGAGAGGGTTGGAGAGGTGGGAGGACAGGGAAAGGCGTGGAATTGGTGGAGGCAGTCAGTGGCTCGCCGCGCGCCACAACGATCGTCGGATCTAGCCGTCGAGTTTTTCCACTTGTTACCGTATCGTGTCCGACCGGGGGATCCTTTCCCACTGTTCTCTCTCTCTCTCTCTCTCTTTCCCCCCTGTTTTTTTCTACCTGCCCTCCCCCCTCCATCCCCCATCCAGCTTTTACCTGGCAGCGTTGTTCGAAAGAACAGACCACACACCCGATCGAACCCCCGTGTTTCCGTCCGGTCGGCGAGGATGTAAGGTCGATCGTCGTGAGCCGCGCAACCAACCCCCCGCCCCCTTCCATTTTGGATTGGTGATCAGTGATCGAGTGCCACCGGCCGTCGACTGATATCACGATACAGTGTGTTGCTCTGAGAAACGAATGCGACGGTTACAGTGTAAAATTCGAACCGTATATATTCGTCGTCGACAAATCGAGGGTGCGTACCCCACGTTCACCGTGTTGACATAAGCTAGGGTATACGATGTGAAAAGAAGTGACACGGAGATTCTGGCGTTGTCGGAGGATCCTACGAAGCTTGTGTGTGGTGTGAAAATTTATTTTATTATTCTCCATTCTGTGATATACGTCCGTGGTTCATTGCTACGATCATGATATATAAATGGTTCTTTGCAGACACGGATAGAATTGCTCTGTGTAATATCTTGTTTGGGCGGAAGTTTAAGTCGCCCCCTTTGGTTCCGTTTGTTCGTGTTTATTCGACGGTTCTCGTGGGGTGTACACGCGTGCAACGTAACACGCCGCGCCGCCGAAAATGTAGCGCCTGGGCTTAATCCGAAAAATTATAATTGCAAATCTAGCCGGGCAGATCTTCGCGCGACCGTATTTTGAATACATTATACAAATTGAACGTTGCATAAGTCTTCCTTATCTCCGTAGAATTTCATAACACCCCCTCAAACCTTCGCGTGGGTTCGACCGTTTCTGACTTGCTATTATTAAAGTGCGGGTTCTCCAGTTTTGGCCGTCTATGGCAGAGCTCTGGTTAGTGGTCCCTCTGATCCTTTGCTTTCTCGCGAATTAGCTCGACGAAGTTTTTGGTCAGAAAGTATGTGAATTTGTCACCGTGTCCGAGAATTTCTCTTCTCACCTTTTTACCAGAGCACATCGGACGGGGGGCTTGAACCGCGTGCAATTAATGCCGTGTCTATGTTAGAGGTGGTAAGGGGGAGACTTTGAAACTGTTGAAAAATTGTTTCTTTGAACGCGGTGCTGCACTTTCACCGGTGATGAATGTGGATGGTCGTGAAAGTGTCTGTCTCGTAATTGGAGAACCGTTTAAAGTGATGCTGTGTGACGAATTTTAAATTGTCCTCCGTCCGAGGTAGAATATTTGTCAGAAACGATAAGGAACTATTTAGTGTGTTTGTTACAGTCAACCGTCAAAATGATACTTCAGAGTCGTTTGAAAGTCTGTAGAGCGTAAAGTCAAAGCGTCGGGCTCGTTTAGAGGGGGGAATGGTAAAATTGGTCGGAGAAATTTCAGAAGGAAAAACGTGCAGATACGATGAAAGCTGTGCACGATCGGAAATACTGAAGAGTTACGAAACTGCTCGGCTCGACTGTGTAATTCAGAAACATTCGGAAGTATTCACTGTTAGGGAGATTTTCTTTTCAACATTTGATCGAAGTTTTCGAGGAAGTTTACATGCTGGCCAGTCACTTTTACAGCTAGCTAACAATAGAACCTTACCGTTTCAGTAACACTAAATTTCTCCGCTTCATCCCATCACCCCACCATTGGACAGTTTTTCTTTAACCCGTTCACTGCATCTTTTTAGTATTTTCTACACAATGTTTTTTTCATAAAATCAAGAACCAATGGTGATTTTAAGACTATTTCAAGCATTTCGTAAAATATCTATTTTTATAAACAATATGTATTTGCAATAAGAAATGTTCCAAATATTCTCGCTAAAGTGATAAGGTAGTCGTCCACTATATTGTACAAATTCAGTAAGCGGGTTAAACACATACCAAACGTGTTGGACATTGTAACAGTCAACGGCTACACCCTAATTTAGTGTGCCTTGAATACTCAATCCCATTGTATTAACTGTCCATAGATTCCGTCCAGCGCTTACCAAATACAAGTTCGAATAACGATAATACAAAAGAAAGAAAATTCTCCGTGTCTGCAAGAACACATTTATATCTCCGTCAATTTACGTGACAAGTGCAGATCGGTGACGAGTCACTATCCCGGCAAAAGTGAAAGAAGAGGATCCCTATTTCGAGTGAATATATTCAGAGTGAACGCCGCTGTTCCGATTATTTTCGGTACTGCGAACTCTAATCTGGTTTAGCTGGTAGCGCTCTATTCGTGCACAATTCCGAGGGAATCGCGGTGCATTTTCGCCTGGTACTCCCCACTTCTCCCTCGAACGAAACGCGTTCATCCGTGGACGATCAGCCGCGGAATCGGTGTGGGATTAAGTCGATGGTGAACACGAGCACAGAACGTCATCTCGATCGAGCGGTTCCCATAATCGGCGACCGAACTTTTCCGCGGGTGTAGAGGATCGTGTGTTGGGGTACCGCGCGCGCGCGCGGGCTCCATTCAGTCTGCGTCCTCGATCCTCGGATAATGTTACCGGAAACCGAGGGGCGAAGCTGTCCGCTTTGTTGCCAGCGCGATGATTCGACTGTTTCCCGCGTGATGAATTTCCTCGGACTTCAAAGGAGGTAACGTACACACCGCATTCCCTGAAAATGGCGACGGAGGAGGATTCTCTCATCTTTACCCTTACCGCCACAACACATTCTTTTTCCGCGTTAGTTTTCTGCCGTGCGTCCTTAGGCGGGCACAATGAAGAATTGTTACAGGTTTTCGATCTCCTCGGGTACTGACACTGCTGGCACTCGCGGAAGCGAAAGAAAAAAGAAATGGGTTAGAGGCCCATTACCGTGGATAAAAATAGGATGTTCCCGGGATGTGTGTGTGCGTATGTCCGGAGATAGGTTGGAGATGAGCTCTCTGACAAGGAATCGTGGTAAAGCGCGATTTATCACCGAGCTTGATATTGTGAAGACGCGGATGGTGTTAAAAATGGGTATGGAGATATTCGTTGGATTTACGACGCTCATCAAGGGGAGTAAGGGCATGTTTAATTCACGTGGGTTTTAGAGCAATCTTTTCGGTGTGAAATATAGTATTGCGTTGACAATTTTTCTGTGATGGAAGTGAGTCTGTTCCCAACGAATTGAACGTAATTGGATAGTAGGTCTGAAAGTTGAAAGGTTTTAACTTAGAAAATGAAAAAGATTTCTTATGGTAACAGAAACGTGTCATTGATCATAACAAAGGTTATTTAACACATCGCTTCGTTTTCGATTATTCTAATGTAAAAATGATAGACATGCATTTCGTGTACAGTAAATCATCGATATGTGCTCGAAGGCTCCTCGGTGCTGAGTGTTCAGATGTTACTGGGCTAGTTCCACGGGGCACCCTCCAGTGGTGGGGATGACGTCTGAATATTAAGTGCCGAGGAGCGTTCGAGCATTCATCGATGATATACTGTATATTCATTTCAATTAGAATACTTCATATATTTCATTAAATAGAAGACATGTTCAACATGTTTTGTAAATTTCATAACAAACCTTTCTATTTTACATTGAAAGGATCGACCTATATTGATTAAGAATTCTCGTTAATACCCCGTGCAGAGTGGGATAACAACTATTACAATTTGAATATCTTCTGAACTGGGGTAGTTGGGAAAGAATTTGTAGGAGTTCATAACGATTGTGTATAACGGAATCCGAAGCCCACGTTCTATATCGAATCAAGAAACGAAGGAATTCTATAAATTTGTAGGTAACTCGTCGAAAGGATAATCTCGAGATTAAGAATAATTACTCTTTTAGAAGTTATCGTTCAGACAACATTAACCCTTTGCACACCGAGACTCTTTTATTACAAATGAAAGGCAACTACAGATAAGATTGGTTATAATTTAAAGTCCATTCGTTAATTTTGTATTTATCTATTTGAATAAATTGAATTTGTATATACATATGTTGCCGTGCAGAGCCCGTGGATTGTAAAATGTTAATCACCGTAGAACAAAATATTAAAATGATATTCGCCACTCGTGACATACAGCATACGAGAGTAGAATCAGTCTAAAGTTAATTATAATCTAAATTAGGATCGGGGGTCTGGAAACTATTTTTATATTACGCAACAGACAACAAATGTCCAATGTATGTGCATGCTATGCAAATATTATGCGCATTCTGTTAAGAAAACCCGAGCTCTCTTGGCTTTGAATCCTTCAGAACCAGTCGACGACCTTTCTACGACGACTCCATTACCTCATCCACAAAATCTACGACAAACCAATTTTTCGAATTACAAAAAAATACTTCTAACAACTCGATCAAGTCATCACCATACAAGAGCCCCGTAGTTACTAAAACGCGTCCGCCACATTCCGGTGGCAGAGAAAACGGTGTCCCATTATAATTTCCTCGCGAAGAAACCGTAAAAGTACAGCGCGGCGGTGCTCGTGATTTCCGGCAGCCGTCGTTTTAATATCCACGGGGGTTTAAATAGTCTGTACGAACTGCACGGATAAGCGAGGACTTTAATTTCCGGCCGAGGAGCCGCCATAGACGACGGTTACCCTTCCCAACCAGACCTTAAGTAAATCCGCCGGCGTGTACAATAACAGGAAGGAAATAACGAAGACCCTTGCCTTCCTATCCCGTTCCATTTTCGGCGACAGTTTTATTGAACCTTAAACAAAGAAGCATCCTCGGTGGTTTCCAGGCGGTCGTGGCCGACGGTATCGAAGACAATGCGGGAGGAACCGATCCAAAACGATGTTTAACCCTTTAACGCCCAATGTTGCATCGATTCAACGCTTATTTTAAAAGGGCGTGAAATTCTCTCAGAAATGAATAAAAAATGAAAACAGCTAGTCTGTTTAATATCGACGTTTTTGCCTTCAAAATAACATTATACAGTAAGGCTCCATGAGAGTTCGTTAGGAAGTTTCTCATGAGAGTTTCTATTCCATCCCCAACACTGGAGGACGGGGAGGCCGTGGAATCTGTCAGACGTATACATTGCCCCCTGTTCCCGAGGCTCGATTTTTGAACAAAAATAGATTTGTAGTGTTGAAACGATTCGCAGTGCATCATGAAAGTTTTGAAGCGGTCCCGAGTTTCAAACTCTCATAGAGCTTTTACTGTATATATTTATCTCATAATTTTGAAATAACGATTTAAAGGTCTGGACTTTAAAGGGTCGACAGAAATTTTCAAACGACACGAGGTTTGTCTCTTTTCCACGTTTCCCCTTCCGTCTCGACCTCCCACTCGTTTTCCTACTGCCACCCTCCCCCTTTTCATCGTTCTCGAATAATTCTCGGTTGGCCCTTCAGCGAATGTCGCTCGCCTCGCTTCAAAAGCAGCCTTCGCGGAACGAGCATGAGCTAAGCAGCGGGGCTTTCATTTCCTGCGAGAAGAATCGCGACGACGACGACGACGTGTCGGGTAATGAAAACCCGCGGCTGCGGTTCAGGTGGCCTCCTCGTGACGAGCGACTCGCCGCGGAAAACGTAACGAGAAGCGGAGCGCCGAGCGCACATCATTGGGGGGCGAACCGATCTTTCTTTTCCCCCACCTTCGTTCCTCGCTTATTGCTTCCTCTCTTGTAAATTGCACCGTTCATGATCGGTGTGTGCGCGGTGTACGTGGAATGTTTATGAATTTAATGAAGATTCTTGCGGTGATACAGGGAATTAAATCGCCCGTCGAATCTTGGAAATGAAGGAGAGAAAATTGTTGGTGGAGAACCATTGTTCCATGTGTAATGTGGTAAACAATTTCACTTTATCGTGCTGGATATTCCTGCATTATGTGGCTATGTTTTATTAGCGTGG
Organism: Dufourea novaeangliae; assembly: GCF_001272555.1. Lineage (NCBI taxonomy): Eukaryota > Metazoa > Arthropoda > Insecta > Hymenoptera > Halictidae > Dufourea > Dufourea novaeangliae. The sequence continues at coordinate 691,083 of NW_015373901.1, read as the reverse complement.
TTCATTAACTCCGAATCACTTTAGTTTCTTTACTGCCATGCAACCCGAATATGGGTGACATGTACATTACCGACGAAAAGTGTAGGATCGGAGTTCATGATTGATGTAACAGTAGCTTATTATCTTGTTACGATTCAATGAATGTTACGGGATAAGTACATGTACAAAAAATCAGTCCCAATCGCTTTTAGCACATTACTTTGATCAAATCTTTGTAGAATAATGTTTTTCTGTTTTTGTGATTATTGGGTCTGGTCCCATACCTTTGGGTGGCTGTGTGTATTGCAAAGTGGCTAGATTATTTAAATAGCGTTACTAAATTTTTGGTAGAATTAATATTATAATATAATTTAAAATAAGACCAGCAGCTTCTATTAACTGAATGAATATATTTTCGATGAATTATGATTTAAAAACGAAATACAGCGTGTCTGACTACGGACGATCTTTTTCATTGTGGCAGTCAACGTTTCATCCAGAATCTTAATCCTCCGTGGACAATGTAGGTCGTTGATGACAAACAAATTCCCATTTTTCCCGGGATTTCCACCAAATTTTTGTTTTTAATGAAAGCAGTTTTAAAGATTTGACTCAACGAACGATTGTATAATTCAGTACAGACTTTGATAAGTATCCCAGAATTATTCTCAGATTTTTTGAGAGCCTAGAGTAATAAAAAAGTAGGCTTGGACACAAACGACCTAGTTTGCCTACGAAGTGTGAGAAAAATATCTTCATCTGTTTTCTCAGATTTTTTGAGAGCCTAGAGTAATAAAAAAGTAGTCTTGGACACAAACGACCTAGTTTACCTACAAAGTGTGAAAAAAATATCTTCATCTGCCCCGAGAATTGAGACTTGTATTCAATTACAAACACGGAGTCATAATTGATCCTTGTTAACACGTTGACACACCACAGTGGAAAAGACTGTACGTAGTCAGACTCACTTTATTTCCTCTTTTAAGTCATAAGTCGCTTGTCTTGTTTTAAATAACATCGTGATATTAATTTCACTCTCGTAGTTGGCAGTCAACTTGTCTAAGAAGTATTTTGGTTCATCGAGTTCTCTATAAAATTCGCAGATTAATAACAATGAAAAAACCACTTCGTCGCCGAAGTGTATATTCTTTCCTTCCACAACACAATAATAACCTCGTGGACTCGTGAAATATCTTCAAACATCCTTTCACCTGTTGATCACACGCGAATACATTATGCCCGGATTTCAGGGATCTCCGCATCGTTAATTCATCACGAGCGACATTGACTCGTCGCAGCGACGACAGACGACGTCTAAAATATTTACGGAGTGCCCCCCCTCGGTCGTCGTCGGTTCCCCGTGTGTCCTGTTGCGTTCCAATCAGAACCATCACCCCATCGATTCCCGTCACGATCCGTCGAACGAAACGTTTCCCAATGGCCGGTATTGCTCGTTATCCAGACCCTTCGAAATTCGTCGTCGAAATACCGATAGGTATTTCCTCGAGCCGTGTGACTCGGCGTGAGAAAAAGGAACACGAAACCAGTGTCGTTTCCGTGTGTCGCGAAACGGAACAAGGACCAACAAAGAACAAACGAAACGAAGAAGCCTCGAAGCTTTAGATCCCGACGAATTTCCTCCCCCCGAAAACGTTTTCCCTTCGAGGCGATCGAGTTCCGGGTGCAGGCTCGTCGTCATTGTGTTCGGGTACAGTTATGAAAGTTCTCGTTCAGAACGATATCTCTTTCTCTTTTGCTTTTTTTTTATCACTTCTCGCTTGTTCCGCAACAATCATCCATTTCAGTCCTGGTTGCTCGGACAAAACTGTTCCGCGGGGTCGGTGGAACGACTTTTATGGGCAACTCTCGGAAGAACGATCAACGAAATAAATTGCCGGGCGCACCCGATAAAAAATCGAAAGAAACCGACCTCGACTGGGTGATGGACAGGGGATTGGGGGGGGGGGATGGAAGGACGTGGCGGACCATGCGAGTTTGGAAAAGTTGAAGGGAGATATTACGACGGGCCCGTGTGAAAAACGAGCGGGCGCGTTAAAAAACTATCGTCGGATTTTCGCCCGTCTAGCGCGGCGGTGACTGCTTAACAAAAACGTGGAAAAATGCCGACGATGAATGGATTAATGGCTGCACCGGGTTCGTTGGAATGATCTCGCCGGTGTATACTTATTCAACTTACAATTAGTCAACGAATTCTTTTTAGTAACGGTTACGTTTTGTTTAGACTGGATTTTTATGCAAATGCTAATCTTTAACCTCTTCAGGGACAAATTATTAACGCTAGAAATGAATAATATTTTGTCTTTTTCAGCTGCAAAATAACATGAAACTCGTTGCATTTGATGTAAGTTCCGCTTCTTAGTTGTTTTAAGAAAAGATACGTTACACTGAGGTAAACAATTTTTTTTATATATGTATTTCCTTAAAGTTTAACGACTGCAAGATAGAATGGCATCAGCTATTTCGATTCTAATTGTGAAGAGAACAATGAATAATACTAGTTCATACACACCCACCTCAATAATTCTATTATAATTAGACTGCAGATTATATGTATTCATAGTCCATGACTAAAGATCTGATACATTTTCTGTCTTATTCTTGTCATAATAAACTCCTTAGGACAACATTTCGATTTTCTCATCTGTTTATAAAACGTCGAAAAATGTTATTTCGCATAAAGTTCCGCAGTCTAATTGTAATATGCTGTCACCGAGTGACAGAAATTTTTTATTCTGGCCAAAGATCAAATTCCACAGGGATATAAACTAAAAACGTCTGTCAAGCATAAAAGCATTACTTCCTGAAGTCGCAGCGTGTGAAAGTCATTCGTCATCCTGTACGGTCGAATATGCTCCTCTGTTGCATAAAATATGATATCGTATACCATAATAGACTGGTTCCCTTGCGCGCGAAACAACGTGAATGGGAAAGTAACTCTGTACCGCTGTCAAATGGATTATCGAGGTATTGTGTCGAATTCGAAGCGTATTCATTAGTCACGGGAGCTGGCCCGGTCTCGAAGTTTGCGAGTCGCGTCTGATAAATCATTTGTAACCCGGGGACATCGAAGTGTCCGTTGAATTTCAACTTTCGCAGCGTATTCTCCGTTCTAAATCCCGTTAGAGGATAATTAACGATCCTGTTGTGACAAAAGATTCCGCGGAACTTGTTCGAAAACATTTTCTGTTTTAAGGTTTCGATACTGTTCTCCGCTAAAATGCAGCCGTGAATCAAGCTGATCCGTAACTGTTCGCGCGTAATCGTGCTCAATCTGCAGGAATCTATTGTTCTTTCAAAGTGTAAAATCAACAAACGGGGATATATAGAAGGTTGAGCACGTAACGGGGATCATTTTGACGGGTTAGTAAACATGAATTGTAACGAAACTTTGTTATGATAAATGTAACGGATAATGTTTATAATCCTGGCCTTATCCTATTAAAGTCACTGTTTCATTAAACCTGATGAGCTCGCATGAAAATACTCAAAACTTTCCGTTCGGATTAAAGTCGTCCATTCGTTTGTTGTTTAAATGTATTTAATATCAATTTTAATTAAATTTTATTCCCATTGTAGAACAAGAATGATTTTCGTATAGGCAGAGGTGTCGTTTAATGGCAATATTTAATTGTAGGAGATCTCCAGTTCTGTTCTGTTTTTCACACATTCACCTTCTGTTTCCCATGTTTTTTTTATTAATACGAATTCAATGTCGGATTGGCAATATAGGTTATTAGCGACAACTTTTGGGGATTACTTATAACTTGATATTAAATAATTCCTGCATTAAATTGCATAACAATGCCGTTCTTTTAATAACAATATCCTAACAAATAAATACACCCATTGATGATGCTGCCTAAATTGCATCAGTTCCTCTAGAGCAGACAGTAAGTCACGGACATTTCCAATAGAGGATTATCTGTGGAATTATTCCGCATAACACCATCAGATCGCTCATTATTTCAATTAATATCGTCAAGTGTCGTCGAGAACGCGCCGAATACGAGATTGAATCTCTCCTTGGATCACACGTTGCCCAGATTTTCCATCGCATTTACCAGATCGCTTGGTGTATTGCAGCGAGGACAATATTTGCACGGTCAGGTGGAAGCGTTTATAAATATTTAGCTGTCTAGCGAAGGAGGATGATACGATGCTCACGAATGCATGGAAACGAGAGGTTTCAGTTGATTTGTAGCCGAGAACTGTGCGGGGCAGTCGCGCACGAGCCAGTACCTACTCTGTGAAACTCGGTTCCAGGTGGAATCGGTAGATCCGATTGATTTTTCGAAACCACGCGGTCGATGTTCTGATTAGTTATTTGTTGAATAAACATTGACCGACTGTTTCCAGATTTGACTTCTGTCGGAAACCTGTGCGTCAAAGCGGCGACGGATCGACAGATTTTATTTATTTTTTTTTTTACAGCTGATACAAATAAACCGAAGTTTGGACCGAAGTCGTGCTCGTTTTGATGAAAATCCTTCGCTGAATTTAAAATTCAATCGGAACCACTGCATTCTGTTACAGAAGTAAATAATCCTTGAATTGACTCACGCCACCAAACGCTGGATCGATAAATTCTGTATATTCTGACCGATTGTCTTGTGGTCGTATGGATCGATATTTCGAATGTAACTTTCGTTTCTGTAGAAATTCGCCTTTTTGTTGCACTTTGTGGGAGAAGTTGTACAATCTTGATAAACCTGGGCTTCGTTTAAATTCTGTTGTCCGCAAATCAATAATCGACGCTTGATTGTTTTGGGAAGAATGGGAATTGTAATGTATGTATAATTTTCCGAAGCACTTTCAGCAGCTTGTTTCATGCTTATTACAGAATTTTTTAAAGTATGTTTCTACCGGCTTCTAGCAAAGTGAAATAGTAGGTACAGTGCTATTCATGAAGTTGTGGCTTATCCTAGTTCTGCTAATTTAAACTTGGGTTCTACGATTATAGGAACTTGCAAATTTTTTTCATCTGACGTCACTTTCATGTGTTCAATACTTCAAAGTGTGTTTTTCTGATAGTATCCGCTTAGCCTGTTTTTTTAAAATAAATGTAGTTACTTTTTTCTTGTTTTGCACGAGCAGAACGTATTTGTACTGCCACGATTGCCGCACTCTGAACATCGAAATCTGTAAAGGTATTGAATAAACAAAATATGATACATCGAATCAATATGATTCGTGTTACGTAATGATCCCAACGATTCGTCAGACTCTATACGTCGAAACTGATATCTTTCACCTGTCCGGGGACATTAACGATACCATAGAACCGTCATGGTTACAGATTATCTATCCCCGGGCCGACAATTACCCTAACTTGACTTGCAAACTGCGTCGAATCGAAATCAATTTTCGAAACAACCAGCCCGTGCTATCTGGATTCCAGATAATCAAATAATTGCCGATTATAATCGGAATCATTATAACGTAATAACTGAATCGTGATTACAGCGAGCCCATTACCGTCCGCGCATCTGCATCGGAATCCTATTAAAAAGTTGAATCGCGTTCAAACAGGACCGTGAAGTTGATTAAAACGTTCCCCGACCGAGAAAATGTTTCACGGTCGGCGGAACATTTGCTGGAAGCCTGTAACTATTTTGGCGACTACGTGGCGATCTTGGGGTTAGTTTAGATCCAGATCTATGCTTCATTTTATTTCCATTCTTAAATTAATATTCTTGTCTTTACGGGAACAGTATTCGTACAACATATACGCATGGTAATTAAGAGAACAAGAATATTCTTTATCGCTCAAGAACGACAAATAATTTGTAATTTGTCTAATTGCTTAATAACTTGTCAAAGTACATACTTTTAACCTTGATGTTCTCCTCGGGTCTATATGACCCGAAATGAAGATTCTTTTTTTAAATAATTGTTTTTCGTCTGCAATTTACTAAGTTTTACATCTACTTTTTGTATATCTTCCATTTCTTAATAACACAGCATTTAAAACTACCAAATAATTTTATTCGTAGGGATACAAACGTGAACAATAAATGAGGAGAACTACAGAGTTAAATTGCTCCAAGTATACTGTATCTCATTCGATCTATCAAATTAAAGAAATTTTAAATGAAAATCTCAGTGATAATAATCAAATTTCAAAAGTATTCTCCTCCCTAAGGAACTCAATACTCTATAATAAAATTCAATTGTTCATAGTTCAACCATCCTACAGTATCGTCGCGAATAACCAAATATAAGTAATTGACGTTAAAACTTTTAAATAAAAAGAAACTTCGTCAGGTAATTGTCACAGTTTTGTTCATATTTACTGTCATTTCCAATGCAGAGACTAAGTTATCTGTACATGTTCGGATATTTTCAGACAGAAATACCTATACCTATATCTTCCGAGATATTCGGTTCTTTATTACACTCGATATCGATCGTAATCTATCTTTCCAACGCGTACATTCGTTTCATCCTACTATCTCACTATTATCACCATATCATACGTGATACGAGACTTCGGGCGAAGGAAGTCGTCAGCAACAGCAGTGTAGTATTGGTTCAGGGGACGTGTAAACCCTCACGACTTGTCCCATAAACAGTTTCCATGGGTCCGAACGGACCCGAAGTTGGCCGTTCGTGGGTTAAGGGACGTAAGGATACACACAGGTGGGATTTGCATATCCGTTGAATATCGACATGGTCGGTACTTCGTGAATGCACGTTTGCGGTGAACCCTTCGAATACAGTTAGACCGAAGGACCAGTGCGGCAGCTCGTCCCTGTGTGCTGGACCCGTCTTTGTGTGCACGCTCTCCGGTGTGTACATAAAGATTATATATTGTACATACCGGTGTACCCTGAAATTGAAGTGTGGGTAACGAGGATCGTCGAGAATTAAATACACCGGATCGTCCATTAAGGCATCGCGTGACCAATGAAATTTCCCAGCCAGCCTCGGGAGAATATAGTGCTCCCGTAGTCCGGCGGTTATAGCCTTTCATCCTGAGGGAGAGAGAGAGTGAGAAAGTTGATCCACTCCCATTGATTGTGAGTATTGGTATCGCAACGTGCCGACCGGAAGTTTGTTAGTTACGACATCGAATTCGACGATTGTCCTCCAGGTGTACGTCTGTGATGTCACCGAGGAAATGGGATACCATTGCAACGAGTCGAGACGCATGTTCGGTTGTGTTTCACTCTCTGTGTGTGTGTTCATTTCTCCGTGATTGAACGTAATGGAAAAGGGTAGAGTATGTTGCTGTTGAGAGATACACAGGCAACGAAACGGTGACAACGGTGATCATATGGAAGATATATCGAAGGTACGGCGTATCATCGTTATGGGGACGAAACCGCAATCAATAGCGACGCTTTTACCGACACGCTGCGCATCGTGTTGTAACCATCAATAATGGGTCGTGTCCTGGCGGTTTGTACCACTACAGGACAGATGTTTCATAGTAATGAGCAAGCTGTGCTTATTACAAGATAGACCTGGCTGGAAAAAGTTCCGTGGAACCGATGCTGCGAACGCGTGAGAGGAAAATTGTGGGAGCTAGTAATTGGTGGACTATGGACGTTTATGCAAATGTGAACTTCTAGGAATTTATTTTGAAAAATTCGATTTAGACAAGAATATGTTTAGTCTATCGAAGGTTTTATTAGGTCGTGGATAGATCGAATACTTGCAGTTAGTGAAATTGTATCAACCTTTATCCTACAAAGAGTTTTCTAGAGATGCGTTCGACATAAATGCATAAAATTTTCAGCCTACTCAATAGGAAAGTTCTAATTTAGGTTTTGTGTAGTTGTCGAATCAATTCAGAATTTATTATTACCATAATAAAAGGTGTGAGTAACTTTTAACCGACGTTACAGTAAACATTGTATTGGCATTTTAAAGAAAGAGAACAGTACATAAAGACATTTGTCTGTCAGCGTAAATGTATTCTGTACTCTAATATTCTCACTTGACTTTTCCGGAAAACAACGATGTTAATCCGACCAAATGGGTAGGCGTTCTACGCATCTGGTAACCATGTGGTCTGCACTAGTAGTTTACACAGATTGATCATGTACAGATACATTCTACACGTCTGACCAAGCGCACCGCTATTCCCCTTGCCGAACCATATATGGAACCGTAACAGTGCAGTGGTTTGAATACCTCCACAATTATACTGCTTGTGCTAGGATATATTGATCTTGTGTTTGTCGAGACATACTGTCAATTCTACTTGTTTAAGTATATCCATGGTTATACTACTGATACTGTCTTCTACGTGACTGCATTATTTATTTGTCTACATGTGATTCTCGTTGTGCTTGATATCATATGCAAGAAAAAAATATTTGGTTGATCCAACCATACGTAATGTCATTCTATAATAGTTATGTGACACCATATACGTGTCTATTACTAGTTTCAGCAATCACCTGATCATACTATAGTAAATCCTCAATTACTGTTCGAAGCCTCCTCGGCCTGGCATGAAAATATCCCCAGGCGTAACGCTGACTTTTAAAGAGGTTTAACACAGTGATAGAGTTTGGAATTTTGAAGCCAATAATGGTTGGTTTATCCGCATATGGCCATTAGTTCATTAATTATTTAATTTACCATTTTCTTTGACCAGACGTGAAAACTCTGCTCGACTGACCAGCAACAGTGTAATTCCACGGGTCTGACCACACATCAGCGAATACTACTAGCTTCGTACACCCCTTGCGTATTTTACTTATTCATTCATTGCTATTTCATTCCACACTGCCCCTTACTATTTCAAGCTAGTATTCTCTAACATTTGTGTTATTCAAATCCACAACAAGAAGATGAAATTATTCTTCGAGCAAACTTTCTTCTTATTACGCTCCCGTGGAACTTTTAAATGTCCCATTATAAGTTAATAAATTCCCTTCTCATTATAACCATCCCATCCAGTATATTGCATTAAAACGAAACGAAAGTGTTTCAGCACGCTCAAAGCAGACAACGATATCGTGCTCGAGAATTCGCGTGACCTCGTGGTGGGGGGCTGGTACGCTAATCCCCGGAGGACGAGGCGAAATTGAGAATGTCAGTGAAGTATCTCTTCCGACCGCTGTTCCCCTTGAAGGAGATCGAGTTAAGCCAGTCTGTACGTCGAGGCTATTGTAATCTGACGCGACATTCCAGCAAGAATAATTACAGCCCCCCCCCCTGAGTGGGGCGGACGAAAGTTGAGAATTCGAATTTGCAAATCTCAGTGTGGCTCTTCTTGTTCTTCTTCTGTCGCACTTCGTTCCCCGTCGTCGTCCCCGTCGTGCCCCTAGTTTCCGAGACGAAATTTGTCGAATTAACTTTGCAAATTCGTTCCTCTTTTCGTGCGTCGTTCCTCTCGCGTTCTACTAACTGCTAGAATTAAAGTCAACCGCGAAACTACCCCCCGAGGATGGATACTGAATTTTTGGAGTCACCGAACTAATTCTCGCTTAAGGTCGCCGATGTAATTGAAACGAAAAGTTTGGGACACAGTTTGTTAGAGAGTGAGGAACGAAGGAGATTGTGGATGCAAACGTCGTGTTAACATTCAAGTTTAGGGGGTATTAGAATGTTTAATTTAGTTATGTAATTGTGTTAAACACGAGGAAAATAGTTATGGGATAAATTGATGTCGAAAATTGTGGGTTGTCATAAATTCATCCTCTGCGTGTAATTATGTTAGAATTTATATTTGCAAGATTCACTTTCAACAGTACGTTTTGTTGGTTAATTTCATTGAGTGGTTGTTGGGACCTTAACTCGATGAAATTGATTAAATTCAGATACTTAAGTCAGAAGCGAGACATTCTTCCTTTGTTCTGATTTGATCTCGAGATCGTTGGTTAATGTGAATTTTTCATGAACGAACTTTCAATAAGTAACAAACTTGCCGGAATGCTTTACATTATTTAACGGGACGGTATTAATGGTTTCCGAGGGTAGAAAGCTGCGATAGTTGTGTTTTTCTCGAGAAAATCACTCTGGTAAACACGGTTAAAGCGATAATCCGCGAGCGAGGAAGTTTAATGTGACAGTCGGGGATTAATTCGTTAGAGGTGTCCTGAAGCGCTACTTCCGAATCATTGTATGAGATTAATGAAATATATTCCTCGAAGAGTAAAGAGTAAGATAATAGGAATTAATTCCGCGAAATGTGATTAAAGATGTTATTTCCTATTTCTCAAATTTCAAATTATATGTTCGTCCAATTTATTCAACGTAGCGCGCGTCGAGCGTAGCTTAAACGGAAAATTTCGAGGAGCACGAGAGGAATTTTCTAACCGGGACAGGTAAAAAAAATCTCGCTGGAAAAATTTGAAACTCGCCTTGAAGCTTGTGCGGGAGTACATAAGGAATCCCCATCTTCTTCTAACTTTGAAATATACGAGGGACGAAGGTACGTGGAAAGCGGAGATAGACTTAAACGTGTTCGCCGTCACACAGCAGTTTCTAAACAGTATCGTCGGGCTTCATTAAAGTGCGCCGACGTATGAATAACTACAATTGAGTCCCTTCGAACTTCTTTTCGAAAGTTTTACTCCTTACTGGAGATAAAATATTCTCGCTAGTTCTAAAGTTCGGCTGCAGGAGTCGCGGAAAGATACTTCGAAACGTCACTTCTGAACCGTATATACACGAGTTACATTATTTATTTGTCTACGAAAACGGAGAGCTGTCATGCAATCACTACATATTCAGCATGTGTAGTTGATGATAAAACTGAATCTTTACAGAAATCGATTAGGTTCAGACATATCTGTTGAAGGTTTAATAATTTAATTGTACACCCATACGAATGTTCAAATATAATAAATTTCAACCTTTACGCTGTGTGATAATTGTACGGACTAGTTGTATAAGTCCCACATAGTTAGGTAACTGCTGCAAGTTGCAAGTCTCACATACTCATGTAATTGGTATAATACCGCGAATGTCTCGACAAGTAGTATAAGTTCTATATAATCAGACTAACTGTATAAGCCTTAAATAGTCATGCAAGCGGTGCATGACCGTGCTTATTCAAGTAGGATATGGCCTCCACCGCCGTTTAGAAGTTTAGAGTCATGGTCTCAGTTTGCATTGTGCTGAAAATTTCTTAGCATTCGTAGAAAATCATTTCTGCAATCTTGTCACGTACCGCTCGTTTTTCTAGAATGCATAGAAATTCTAGAATACTTATTGTCCAAGAACAATCCTAAATTACAGTGAACCCCAAATTTTAGAACAGTGGCGTACTCGGACAAATAAGTGGATTAAACTTTCCGACGTCAGACAAGTGATATAAATCCTACATTCTCTGCCAAGTGAAATAAGCAGTGCATAGTCTGGCGAATGGTACCAGATCTATGTTGTCAGCGAAGTGACACAAAATGTATGTAGCTTATAAAGTGACACGAGTGTTGCGTGAACAGAAAAGTGAAATAATCCCTACATAGTTAGACAAGTAGTACAAGTCCAGTATAATTCCAGCCGTAACACACAACCGTGTATAAGCAGACAAGTGGAATAAGACCTCACCCAGTCATGATAGTAGTACAGTCTTGGGCAGGCTCAGACCACAAAAACGAAACCCCATGGATTCATACAAACACAGATTGCAACGGTCAAGTAAGTAGAATAGGGGTAGTGTATAGTCAGACCAGTGGGGTAACGGGCATTAAGTAGAATAGGGGCAGTGTATAGTCAGACCAATTGGGTAACTGGAATTGAGTAGAATAGGGGTAGTGTATGGTCAGACCAGTGGGTTAACGGGAATTCCACAAAAAGACAGTAGAATAGGGACTATCGGTAGTCAGACCTAACATACATATATTTACGTAAGTGAATACTTTTGGTTTTAAAGTTATACCAACAAAGGAAACGAATATTAATATTACACGACTGTAGTGAGCTCTTGTAAAGTTCTGTTCTGATACGGACAAATCCGATTGCAGGGTATTCTTGTTGCGCCGAAGCGTCTTCTTACGATTTCCTTCGCAAATTGAACGACGCGGGGGCAATCCGGGTGCAAGTTTGACTCGGTGAACCCGCAATTCCGAAGCGTTTCACTTGGTGTATTTTGTGGGACGATGCGGTTACATGCGCCGTGCATTTTCAGGAATATCAGTGCGCCCTCTTCGTGGGTTTCGGACGTTCCTTCGGGATGAGACGGTGATCGCATGAACGAGTCGGTGGTCGCCGTGCTCGCTCAAACGGCACCCTATGCAGCCGACTAGAATGAACGTGAATGTTTGTTGCCGGGGTTGAATCTAACCGGAAGTCCAGATGGAACACTGCGGCTCCACCGGAGAAGTTGTAATTTCGGCGATTCAGTAAATGAAAATACATGCTTACGGCGCGTATAAGAAACGTCAGCTGCAACGAAGTACCTGGAGAACGTCTCACGTTATTACGATAAAAGTTCTCTTTCTCCCGCGCTCTCCCTCTCTTTCTCGACAAGTACTTGTACGTACTTCTATTAAGTACGTCTATTAACTTGTCAGATACTGTATAAAGTAATACCGAATTTCTGCAGTCGATGACGCTTTCTTTTATGTTTATGTACAAAGTATTGCTCCCAAATAATAAAATATGTACATTTTCTGAAGACTGATAAGTCAATGCATGGTTTCAAAAGAGGTCATTACGATTGGGTTACATTTTTCTTGAATCGACCTTGTTTTGAAAATGAATGACGAGAAGGTGTACTTTCGAGTAATTATTTTTTTTTGTTTCCGGAAAGGGAAAAATGGGTCACAAGCAACGAAACAGATTTCCGATGTTCATGGTGATGGTGCCATAAACGATACGAAACCGAACATCCTAATTGCTCGGAAGTGCACCTTCTTCTCTCCCTTCTTCTATTATCCTCATTTATTTCCAAGAAATAAGGTCAATTCAAGAACATTTAATCCTGTCGTAATGATTTTTTATAAACCATGCGTGAAAGTATCAATTTTCAGAATGTCCACATATTTTACAAGTTAACAGCAATGCTTCATATTCAAATAAAAAATGCAGAATGGTTCTTGAATTAATTCTATAATATGATAAAGATCTATGTTTGTGTATAATTGTACTAAATTTTATGTACTAAATTGTTAACTACATACATTCTACAGGCATAAACGGCGCATCGGGAATATATTTCAAATCGACCAAATGTTACACCCGCATTGTATGTTCGCATAACACACTCTATTATGTGATTGATGCCCGATTTCGTTTAAATATTTACTTAACAACCCCGCAGATATTATCGATGAAACGTGAACTCAAAGAGAATAATTACGGCCCAGAGGAATTGATATCTGTACAATGGTAATTCGGGTGAATTACAAAAGTTCGCGGTTTCCATCGGAGTGAATTAGTTACGGTTTGCTTGGCGTGTGTCACGTTATTACGAGTCAGCGTTGAACGCTAAACGTTCCCGTTGTGATGAATTATTGTAATTCCGGCGGAGCGAAACAGCGGGGTCAGACCGCCAGGCTTCCTTCCGCCGCATTGCGGCGCGCAATTTACAGAAACTCGCGGAATTTCGAAGTCGAGCCCCGGTTCTACTCGGCCGTGCCCCCCCTTTCCACGACTTTGCTCGTGGATACGAAGGACATTCTTCGTCTCTTCGTTGTCTCTGGAGTACAGAAGACACTCTTTTTTATTCAGCCCCTTTCATCTCTATTCTCCTTTTCGGTACGTTCCTCTATTCCCTTGATCCCCGTGTCCCACCGACGAAATTCATCTCATCCGCGTTTTTCGCAGATTCGTCCATCTTCTAGTCGTTGAACCGCGTCGCCCTCGGCTCACCTCTCAGGGCTTCACAGGACCTCGAATGTTATTAAACTTTTAGGACAGATTCAACATACTTTGTTATTCATATCTTCACTGTGATAGGGTTAACTTGCCCACCTTTCGGTCTAATTAAATTCGTATTTCCGCGATAAGGAAATATTTTTCTGTCTCTCGCGAACTGCTTTTTAGTATACCTTATATTTTATTGTTATGTAATACTTCTTTCGAATATTTGGAGCCGATTATATCCAAGTTTGAAAAACACTTGAAAAAAATTTATTCAAATAGAACCTTCTCTGAAGAGAATCAATCGATGCATCCTTCGGTATGGAACAATGGTCTTTGTCTTCGTAAACTTGAAATAAAATTTGAAATAAAACGAAGTATAGCCTAACGATCTCTCTATCGAAGCCTAGAATAAAAGTTCGTTAATTGTATCCAAACTGACGAGCGACACTTTAACCACCCATCACACCGCCGAGCGGTTCATCAATCGTGAAACCAGCTGACGCGTCGCTTTCCTAGAACAAAAAAAAATCCGATCGAGGTCTAGATTTCTCAGGTTTTGGGTAATTGGCGTGGGCAGGAAATTCATTAGTTTCCCAGGGCCAGACAGCCCGTGGGATACGAAGACATATCAATCCCGTGTAACCGTTGTAACTCGACCCGTTCTTGCGTTTCAATTACGAACGAGCTGAATTCGAACGGTTCGTATTGCATTGTCAAGCATCGGCGTGCATTCCGATCGTTACGAACTATCTCCGCGGATACGTATTTGTCATGGAATACCGGGATCCCGTTTGCTGTGTATGGCCATTAGTAGCTCGTATGACCGATCCATCAGAGCTGTCGGCTGTTTATATCGTGGCGATAGCGAATTTTCGAGGGAGCAGCGCGATCTTCGGTGCCCAGATGCGTTTTATTGCTACTTGCATACGGTCAACGTGATTCTTATAAAAAGACAAACATTCACGACATGAGTATTTCACCAGCGTAGCGAATCGAGGTCCGACCTACGACATTTTTTTGTTCGTAAGTTTGTAGTTTGAAATCGACGATGACCATACCTTGAGATTCCTGGACAATAGAAAGATTTTCAGGACAATCGAAAATTGTTGGACGAGCAAAGTGGGTCCTTAATCGGCCACTTCTTACAGTTTCCTTAATCTTACACAACTCCTTAAATTTCTATTCTGTAATTATGCAGTTTTCCCTTTGATCTGTGCAACAATTATTGGTAGAAGATTTCAATACTTGAAATAAACAATAAATTATTTTATTTCTTAACTGCTCGATCCCTATATGAGAGTCCTTTATAGCCTATTAGTTAGCCTGCTTGTTATTATTACTATCATACTATCTCCACAATATTAATTTATTCCTCGGTAAGTGAAGATTTTTTTGTGATTTCCGTCAGATTTCTTGTTTCGCGATGCCTGAGAACAATGGTTTCGCAATACTCACATGTTTCGTAATACTTTAAGTTTATATTTTGTGCAAGTGTTGTTTTAGCTTTGTGTCCTTGTAATTGTGGCTGTTCAGGGAATATTTTCGAAAATCTGATTTTTTTAAATTTATTTAGTGGATGCGTGTCGTATCTTACCGAGATACTCTAATTAACCAATCAATCGCGAATATCATACACTGCATATAATCATCGCCTCTTCGACCTCGGACGTTCGGGAAGGTAACTAAAAAGAAGTTGCATGAACAGGCCACGTTTCGGACACTCTCGATTATTCGACTTTTACGGCGTCGCATTTACCACGCTGAAAGCTGCCGCCGCCCGAGGATCTCGTGACGCGCACCTGGCTCGAGTGTCGTGCGATCGAATAATTTACGAGCGGAGTGAATACGCATATTGGAAGCCCACAATCCGAGAACAATTGGGAAAGAACGGAAAAAAGTGAGCGGCCAAGTTTTTTTCGGGATCGATCTCCCGTGACGGGGGTGGTACAAGCTGTTATCGAGTTAATCGCCTTGCGGCGATTTACTGCTCCGGGGATCCAGCGCGCCCGTATCGAAGGTGGATTTTTTTTTCGAGCGTAATTCGAGCCGGTGATTGCTGGAACAGAATTTTTTCGTTTCGATAGTAAAGGGAATTCGAGAGAGGATAATAGATCTTTTATTGTTGGCAATCTGGTTGACGAACATCCGTTACCTTTCATTTTAATGGCGTTTTAGTGTTATGGGCATTCTAGGTAAAAGTGATATTAACCTTATAGATTCTCTTCGTTTTATTTATATTTAACAAATTCGATTCGACGTTAGTACTTTGAAAGTATACAACATAAGAGTTCGATTAGAACAACCAATTGTCCTAGTATATTTAAGTATATCGTTATGAAAAATGAATTTTTTTAATATATATATATATTAAAATCTGTTGATTGATACAAGTACATACCTTCAAACATTAAATATCCAGTGTAACAATAAAATGTTTAACAATTTCGTATTAATATTGTCGATGAAAACTTGAGAAATACCTTGTATGTAAACTATGAACATCACGAGAGAAGAAGTACGACGGTTGAAGCACAAAGCAGGCTAGAGGCGTAGGTATGAGAGTGCTTTATAGAAAATGGAATGAGGAGGCGGATCATCTTAATCCCCTCCTCCACCCGGGGGATTTCATTCTCTTAAGGAACTCGGTACGGCGCAATGGAATATGAAAATTCGTGCAATGAAGTGTCGTGCTTTAAAGCGTGTCCATTAATTATTACCTCCTTCCGCGGTAGGAGTTTTCGGAACGAATAGAAACTGAAACAGCCCGGCGCGTCTAAGGATTTTAATAAACAATTTTCGATTGTTGCTGCTCATGAGAAAATAAGTGACTGGCGCGATTCATTACGTGGATAAGCGACGAATTGGAGTCCCAGTGTTCCATGAATGAATCACTACATTCGACGCCACGTTCAATTGGCAATAAATTCGAAATATGCTAGCGCTATGTGAAGCATTAAATTAAATCGAATCGTTGATTTAATCAGCAACGGTTCCTGTATTGTGGTACACGAACACGATTCTCCATAGGAAACTCACAAATTCTTCATTATCGTCCACAAGAAATCCTCTAACCCACGTTTATCAACATTTTTGCTATCGTGGCTTATTTCTTGAAATTGTGTGAAAACGTGGCTGTTTTCTTCACTTTTCACTTCTCTCTGTTACTTCCTAATCTCATGCCGTGGCCCCCATTTCACGTGGTTTTCAGCCGTCGCCCCCTTAGAATATCCTGGAGTCCATATGGTCCAAAGTTGAGAACACCTGATCTAACCCCATGATAGATACAATTGTCGGATAACTGATTACTATTAAAGATATTTTTCTAAGTTAATCCAGACTGTTAGAGTTTTTTTCATACATTTCGTGTTACATATTCTACAATAGTAACGGTAACTGTAACTGTACATACTCAAGTTCCGAAATAGGCACAGTAGACTCGCAATAATTACCCGTATTTGGGGCCCTAGAAGCGAGCAGTTCTAGGAACGAGTAATTATCAAGAGACAATAGCTTACGGAATCTCCTCGCAGCTCGATTGACGGACTAATCATTGACTACAGAAGGCGACATGGTGTGATAGATTATCCAGTAGGTATTTATTGCGAGTTTACTGTATAACCCAGCAACGAAGGCAAGTAAAGTACAAATTTATATGAACTTTATTTACTGTTTTTGTGTCCTTCACCCACCGCTAGTATGTGTTCCACGTGTTAGAAAACACCCTATGCACGTACGAGAATGAAATATTTAGTATCATATTCTCTAAAATTTTGTTCTTACTAGACGCGGTAGAAAGCATTTTCGTGTAAATGATAATAAGGATAGTAGAGTTCTTTATTGAAATATATGCCAACAGGATAAGATACAAAGGTTACGATGACTCTTATTAAAATTTTACACCCTTCTTAGTCATTCCATTGCTATTACCCCTATACAGCCGCTAATAAAGACCGAATTAGGCGTCGGTGTTCCCGTACTCGACTGAGCGCAATTTTAGATTACGTCTTCGAAGCGACGATAAAAAGTTCACCCACGGACATACCGGTTTTCGCCGCTGCGCTACCCGGGAAATACATTTACAATGGCAGTAAAGATGTACGTTGTTGCTAATATTATTACTTTTTGTACCTTAAAACCTCGTCGAATAGCCGGGGCAGTTTTTCGATTACACAAAAACGTTGGATAGTTCGAACGATGTCGTAAAGTGTGTCACGTAAACCGGGAGTGCAGCGTTAAAGATGAAGCGGTGGTAAATCCGCTTACACGTGGACTATGATATTTTCAGGTGTTTCTTTCTTTTTTAAACAAATTTATCGTACAACAAACGATTTCAAACTGATTCGAAGGTTCAGCAACATTGGGAATATTCAATACGCGCGAGTAAATTGATTTTATTGAAATTTTTTCTATCACGAACAGAAATTTCGTTAGGATAGTCGTAGTGATAGGCTTAATAAACAACACATATGTACCACTTAACTGTTTTTTATTGAAAAAATCTGATGAAAATACACAATTCACAATAGTATTTGAATAAATTTCACAATTGCCTTAAATACTACTTATATATACACGAGTTTACAATATATTTGTAACAATATGTTCATAAATTCAGTAAAACATGACTTAAATATTATTCAGACTTATAACAATAAAAATAATTTCTTCTTCTGTAACTTGTAAATCTTCCGTACGATGTTCAAAGCTTCATATGGAATAGTTTCATACATTTGTCGTCGAAATTTTCATTCTTGGGACATACGATAGATGGACTCCTGTGGAGGGGATGCGAAGCAGGACACATCACGAGTCACGAGTCGTGATTCACGACATATTTGTGTGCGAAGAAAATGATAGATACGTACTCTCATTCACACATTTCACCCACCACTGCCATGTGCCCGCATGCTGCACGGTGTTGCCTGCTAGTGAGTTTGGCGGGCGCTGAGTTGCCCATCACTGGTGTAATGTGATTTACGTTTCCACTTCTCAGCAGACCGGGACTAATGTCGTGTTCTTGGGGTCGGGAGGGGAAAGCTTCAGAACTGGTGTGTCACACACTCGTGTGACCCTGTGCGCCACGAAGGATACTCGCAAAATTGGCCGGAGGGGGGAGGACTCGACGATATTTCTTCGGTCTCTGAGTGCTCGAATGGAACGTATCTGAGTTTTCAAAGACAAGCTCTCTTCTTTATCCTACTCGTTTCTATTTCAGGCATTTATTTCTCGATTTTCTGGAACGCAATGACGGTTGAGTAATACTCTATCCTGGACATTCTTCCCCAAGCAGCTTGTTAGTCTATATTCGTTCGAAATAACTTCTGGTTCCGCCTCGAGTTGAAAGTTGAGGAAGATGTTTTTTTAGAAAATGTACCATCTGAGTTTGCAGAAGAATTCATTCGATCTGATTCAATGCGTGGCGTTCTAATTGGACATGATAAAATTCTCTGCGTTCGTCACGAACTAAAATTACTTATTACAAATATGTAAATCAGTGGTTTGACTCCTCTTCTTCTGAATATTCATGGAATCCATACGTTCTCATTTACGTCAATGAATATTTATTTCAAACATTCCTTAATTTTCGTCAAAATCTCTAACGTTGCAGCATAAATGAAAAATCGAACGAAAACATCCTAAATTATCTGTGGTTCCAAATCAATATAAAATGCTGAGAAAATGTAATAAAGCATGCAAGATGATGGTTATATTCTAGAATCAAGTTATCCGATTTACACGTAATATTTTAGCAGTAGAACTGCCAGTGTTGAATGTGCACTAAACTGAATTGTATGATACATCAATGTCTACAGTATGTGATACAGTATAGCGTAGTACAGTAAATCATCGATAAGGATGACGTCTGAATACTCAGTGCTGAGGAGCCTTCGAATACTCAACGATGATTTACTGTATAGTATAATATGGAATATATAATATATTAAAGGTCGACCTGAATACCCACGAAAGCACCTTAATAATTCCAGTAATTCTGAAATAACAAATATAAATTTCATCATTTTTACAGGTCTAGTAGTTCTAGTGTTAAAATAACAGTACTTATATTTCAAGAACAGATAATTCTGGCATCCAATTTTATCTACACTCCTGTTCATAAGTATTAGGACACTTACCGTATATGAAGTAATCGAAATAAGACATTACGAAATTGTCGAAAGTCTCAAATAAATATTATCTACGAACTATTCAAACTCGACGAAACACATTTATGCTAATATAGACTAGCTAAAATGGTCAAAAAAGTGTAGCAGCCAGGCATACAGACCAGGCGTCCTAATACTTATGAACGGTAGTGTACATATATTAGAATTGTACAGATATAAAATGTTTGCAATTAGTACACATTCAATCTATATTTTCGCCATCTCTTGTTTGATTATTTTTTCAATATCGGCCAACCCATTTTCACGGGTTTATTCAATATTTGATCTATCTCCTGAGCTGTGACGCCGATGCGGGCGATGCAAACGTTCGATTTGACAACCGCGGAATGTCCGACAGCACGTCTCGAAACGGACTCAGATTGTCCGTCGGGATATTTACTTGGGCAATTAACAGAGAAACAGCAAAGGCATCGCCCGGAGCGGAGTGTCGTCGATTCGTCGCGCTCCGGTAGTATTGTCGGACCCATTCCATGGGATTGCATAGGGTCGACGGTAAGTAGCAATAAATCCATTAACGTTGTCCCAACGTCCCGTTGGAAAACAGATCACTCAGGGCACGTTTCAATCGGCCAGTTCGACCGCAAATTCGGCGGAACATTTCCTCTTGGAAATGTGATTTGATTGTACTGTACATATTATCAACGGAAGTGAAAGTGAAGGATGGGCAGACGAAATTATCAAAATTAGTAGTAGAACTTTGTTTACTTTGTTATCATACCTGAGGGATATCATTAAAAGATATTCAGAATAAACAATCATCGTTAATGCCTATTGTGTCATAAAGTGAAGGATGGGCAGACGAAATTATCAAAATTAGTAGTAGAACTTTGTTTACTTTGTTATCGTACCTGAGGGATTTCATTAAAAGATATTCAGAATAAACAATCATCGTTAATGCCTATTGTGTCGTAATTCTCTATAGTTTGCGTAAATTGTACAGAATTACTGTTCACTTGAATTCTCCAGACTCCAATCTTCATCTTCCACATGTAGAAGAAGATTTGCATATTGTGTGATCATTAGCGATAATCTTGACACGTTCAAACGGATAGTATGTTTCTACCAACTCCATACAAGTCAGTATTTCTGTTTCTCCGTAGTCTGTTCGACCAGAAAATTCCTGAGACGTCTCTTCCGCATGAATTCCCTATTTGGTTTTATGTATAATTAACGTTCGCAGCGTATCACGCAAAAGATATTAAGCGTGCATTTTACCATCTCCTCGTACTGACACCGAACGACGGTCCTGATTGTGTGCAGAATTTTTGTAATTAAATTTTATCGCGAAGTTATGGGGATGCTAATTAGAATTTTTAAGGGATCTTAATTACGCTCCATAAATGGAATTCAATGCCATTGTCGTCGTTATCTTTGTATAAACGCCGTCAGCATCACCCACTTCGTATCCTCCTACAGTGTACAAGGGGTCAATTGAGGTTCAGTGCCGTAGACAGCATTGAAGAACCCTACTCGGTGGTCTAAGAGGGAATTAATTAACTAGCAAGTGGCCGCCTGTATCTCCTCGATCCTGAGAGAGCACGGTCCATAGTCGTTTCAAATTGTTCCCGTTGAATCCCCTCGAATTAACTCCGTTTAAGAGACAACCGGTGTTAAGCCGCGCGGAAGAAAGTAGCCTAGGGAATGTTTATCAGGAGAGGGGGGCTGAACAAGCTGTCTCAAAAACACAATCAGTCGTCAGAAGAGGAAAACATTTTCGCTCGATCTATCGACTATAACCGTAACAAAAATAACAAATTATTTTGTTTATTATGAAATAATTGAGTAAGTGTCTTTGACCAATGGGTATTGCATAGAAGAGGAATATTATAGATTTCGCTATGAATTCGCGTTATGTATTGTCAGAGCAAGCGTGTCAATATCTTCTTTTCAAACGAAAATAAATTAATAAAATTTGCTTCTAAATGTCATATTAAGTCTTTAATCTTTTTATAAGTGAAATTGATCTTTCTCGAACATTCAATCTATTCTCACGCGACAGTGATCATTTCAAATCATTCCGAAGAAGAAAGTCTATTTTGTCCGATATAAAAATGATTTTCACCTCCAGCAAGTGGGTTGAACGCGGGACAACGTCAGCAGCATCCGAGAACGCTCCTCCGGTTCCCTAAAAGGCGGAATTGAAATGGAACAATCGACGACGCGCCTATCGTTCAATTATTAGAGTGCAGGTTTCCAATTAAATTGAAGTGTTCCTTCCCCGTCGAAATTGTTCTCTGGAAGCAGCGTGGAGCCAGAAGTTGGGCTCGGTTCGAGCCCGATCGTTTCGATCATACGCCAGGCCCCTCCCTCCTATCGAATTTCGTATTTCCCTTGGAGCAACCCTCCATCCCCTCCGGAATCACGTCAATCGAGACACACGCCGCTGGAAGATAATAAGCCGCGGGTTCTGGAGATGATTTCGTCCAGTTATCCCTGCAATTAGGAAACGTCAGGACCTGCCCGGATAGACGTCGATGGATGGAATTGCCATTGGCGATATCCTCCCCGATTATTTTGGTAATCAAGATGAATCTGCTTCGATCCAATGACCGCCCGAAATTGAAAGCCCCGGGAATCCCACGCAATCGCTGAATCGTGTAATGCGTAACCAACGTGTTGCGTATAGAATATTGATTTGAAATACTTGAAGAAAATACCCATATAACTTGAATAACTTCGAAAAAATCAGAATGCTCGTGATGTCTCGTTGAATCTATAATAAGTAGTATGAACCAATCATTGATCAGACTTCTCGATGTGCTACTTATTATTCCTTACGTGACCAATGGAATTTTAAAAAACCATCCAAAAAATATTTATCCTTTTATTTTACAGATTATTTAGGTAGTTCACTCTAAGGTAAAAGAAACACTAATGAAAAGTGGATAATACTCTTCTATTGCGAAAAATGAAAAAAAGGAAGCAATATATCTATAAATTGACGTGATCGACCCACTCGCCGATAGTCACAAAGTGAACACGTAAGGGGTTAAAAAAAGCCTTCGTTTCTATTTAATAAATATCACTGTTACCGAGGCGAATATACAAATTTAAGATTATTACAGGCTGAAGCTACACAGCAATTGTCGTAGATCTTTCTTATCATGGATCGGTAGTAGCCATTCTTCCATGTTCCCATTAACATTTTAATATTCCGTACATCCAACTTACCCGGCCAGTAAGAAGCGTAACGCGACCGGGACAAAAGCCCGACGAATTTATTACAGCATTGTCTTAACGTTAGTATTTTCAGGGGGGCGTTAAGAATGCGTACAGACGAGAGGACACGATGCATCACTGAGGCGGATGTCCTGCATGCCCCCTCTCCGGTCGGTGTCTTTCCCGCCGTTTTGCGCGAAGAGGGAACGGAGGGATCTGACGGGAAAGACGGTCTTCTTCCATTTTTCCGTCTGCCCCCTTTCTAGCCCACCACCATTGTTGCGTTATTTCGTGTCTTTCTATCCATTCTCTGTCGCACGCTCGCGCGCTCGAGGGCGCATCCCCACCCACGTTTGCCAAAAGTTCAGGAAATAAAGCAAAGTTTATGACGCTTCGATGTATTTATGTCCCGTGTACACAGGCGTCTCGGTGTCGTCGCGCGAGCCCACGTTCCCGTGTACTCTGGCGCGCACGTAATCGCCGGGGTAAACAAGAAGAAACGCTCGAGACGCGGTCTCACATTTCATTTACTTTTATGTTTCACGGGAATGCCCCACCGTCTCGTATCCCGCCGCGGAACACGCCACTTAATTTCATTTCAGCAAACAAGTGAATGGAGGCAGTAGTGCCGTCCGTTGTTCTCGCGGCCCGCTGCGATAGGGGGAAGGAGGGGGCAAGGTGGGGGCAAGCATCGACTGCTATTGGCTATTAAGCGGTACGCCTGTCGGTTTACTGCTGTGAGTTACGCAACTAGTTTTACCGCTTTATATCGTCACCGTGGATATGGGCATGCTCTTTTATGTGTGACACCGCGCGGCACAATTTTAATCATTTTTGCATGGACTGGTCGTGAAGTCACTGCTCCTCTATTTTCGTTGTTGTAGCGTTGCTCTACTACAGGGTGAATCGCTAGCTGCTAGGGTCGAGAGGCAAGCCGCCTGCTTCGTCGTTTAACTGCCGTGACCATAAACGTGTCAAGGGTACCTTACCCCTGCTGAGCAGCCTATGTGCGTGATAGAGACAGAACGAAAACCGACACTCTCCCTGTTTCTGTCACACACATAGACTTCTCAGCAGGAGTAGTTAACGATTCTTAAATGACCAATCAGGCGAAATACCCATCTTTGATATTTTGGGGCCACAAGTCCATCCTTTAAACAATTGATATTTTTTTATTATTCGAGAACGTGGTACTATGTTACTGAGTTCAGCAAAGAATCTAGTAACTTGATCGTAATTAGTACAATAATTTCAGTGGAATGGTTTCGATATTGTCATTCGGATACAGTCGACTAGTATCATTTATGAAAATGAGTAGTAAGATTTTGTAAAGTAATGCTTCTAATTATATTAGTTATTACTTTAGTATCACTAGCTAGTACTTTAACGTGACCAGCTATTACTTCAGTAACATTACTTATTACTTCAGTATTACTAGTTGTTACCTTAGCATCACGGTAGTTAAACGACAAAGTTCACTATAGCCCTATCTATTCTTTAATCTATTACTGTATTATTTAATGGCTCCACTAATGTTATACAATGTCAGCTATGATGTACCTACGCAATAACCAACAGTTTCATTGTTGACCTCTGTACTACAAGCTGCAGTATACAATGTACCAATAAAAAATTCCGACTTTCCGTCGTAACACGGTACTCGACTCCGTCCAAGAAAAATTCGCAAGAAACTGTAGCATCATTCTACGGTTCAAGAATTGAGCACGTTTCTAGGTCAGAAAAGACCCGAAGTCGGCAAAAGGTTACCGAGACTGCAACTTTATTGTAAGCACTACAGTCCCGTTAAGTTCTGGTGCAGTGCTCGCTCCTGTAAGTCGTTATATTACTCAGCGACTGCGAATTTTTCAGTCTCTCCGGTGCAATAAAGAAATTCGTACGTCATCCGGAAAAAATCGGAACGAAACACTCGCGGAACGAGGAGTCGAGTAATCGGGCAGTCAGCGTAATTAATCGTCGTCGCGTCGAGAGCACCTCGTCCTGCTCCTGGATGATATAAGAGTTAATCCTGCGGAGTGCAGTTGATATCCGGCCATCAGTCCTGGCCCGGATTGCATCATCCACGCTATCTCAGCCTCGTCAGCCGTTCGATTCGCGTAAACTGTCCTGCCTGTCGCATACGCCTTTCGCACTTCAGTTAACCAACTGGCGTTCCCAGCGCACGCGGCCACAAATAAAACCGTGCTCTTTATGCGCGCGCATAACTTTTGCCTGGTCCGTTTAGTCCAACCGTAAGTTAGCCTGCTCGTGAACTCTGACAGAAATACGGGGCTCACGGATGAAAGGCCGATTTTAAGCGGCGTTACTTCTCCGCGGTTCAACTGATCCACGGGGACACGACCATTCCTCGGATGATTTGTGAGATCGACCGAGACTTTTGCGTCCGAAATCCCCGGGCAGCTTGCATTTGTCTGATGAATGTAACTCTTGTTATATTGAAACGTTATTGGGATATTCTTCGTTGAGGATAGAACGTACATTTCATCGTTGTCTTTCGGGTTTTTAGAATTTTAAAATTTGGTCTTCCTAAGGTACACATATCTCCGGGTTCCTTTTGTTTATATTTTATATTTCTTTGTCTATTCTACCTAGTTTAGTTATCACGTAATGTGATTTACTGTCATGTAACAGCTTCCATTTGTTGAGTCTGTTGGGATTTTTATGAAAGCGATTGCTGGAAATTATAATATGTCTTGAAGAGTGCTTACTTCTTCGGTACTTCGTACCGTATTTATGTGTATAAAAATTGCAGCACCAAGAAGAACCAAATTGAACAGCTTTATGTTGTGCATGTGGGTAGAGGAACAAGTGTAACTATGATTATAAAAGAAGTATTATTGGATGCAGTTGTATAATAACTGTTTAATATCGGTTACAACTTTTACTGATACGCCTTGTGCTTCTTGTACTCTAGGTCAGTAAATGATCTGCCTTTGCACGAAGATCGTGATGTTCTTTCGGATTTCCCGATGAGAAATGAGTCCACCCTTTGATTCTCATTAATAATATATGTCAGTGTGCCTTACACTCGTAATACTTTGTCATCTTTATGGCCGCCGTGGCACGACTATTAATTAATTGTCCTCGGAGGGCTGCCCATCAGTTCCCAACGACCGGAAAAGATGGTTATAATGCCGGTGGTATTCAAATTAGCCTGGAACACGTTGCGAACTTTCCTCGTTTTTTTAATTTTCCATCAAATTTCCTTTTTTCTCTCTCTTCCAATTTGCTACTTACTTCCATTCCACGAGACGATAAATTGGACGTGAAGGAGTATAATGGACTTTAGTCCGAAGAAAAACACCGTTCGTTACCTTTATTGCCCGACCATAATTTTCATCGGGCAAGAAGTTGCATCTGTTTGATTCGCATAAATCATCTAGTTCTATGAAGGAGAATTGTTAAACTTACCACCAAAAAATTTCAGACATCGCGATATTTATGTTATAATTCAATGGGGAAAATGGAAGTACTAAACGTTATTCCCAGAAGAAAACGCAAGGACAGAACCATCGAACGTTCATTGTGGACGTTTCCAACTAGTTACAATAAATTCTTGCATAGACGTAGAACTAACATAGACAATATTCTTTTTTAACCATCATCCGTCCCTCATTTTCCAACTTAATTTATTCCTCGGTGTTAAATAGTGAAGTGATAAATAGTTAATTTTGCAAATTCTTGAAGGCAAAAATCACTAAGCCTCAGCTAAATTTAATTACACATGACGAAATAACGTAATTTCTTAGGAGAAAACTGTCGAATTGACACAAGGGACGGGTGAGGGTTTAGAACCTGATATCAATTAGGGATAATACACAGTAACGTACGAAAGGCTTCGTACACCCCATAAAGAAGATCACTTTTGTGAAATGCGTAATTCTTTTTTCATTGCTTGTTAAAATGTTCCTATAGATTAAACATTCTGTTATAAAATAGTTGATAATTACCATTTTATGGGGTGTACAAAGACTTCCGTGTGTGACTTACATCTTTCCTTTTACTTTACAATTTCGTTCACACTGTTCGCTATCTATAAAACAATCTTATATCCAACAATCATCATACTGCTGTCCCAGTAAAATTACTAATTTACTTTACCACAGTATTTTACTATTTACTATTACTACAATCACATACAGACGAGTCATTTGTTACATCAATCTCGGAAAAATCCGAAAGAATCGTCGTAATTACAAAATCCTGCGAGTGTCTGTAGAATCGTTATCTTTATCGACATAATTTCGTTCATCTCCGCCGCTACGCTGCCATTCTTCCCCACGGAGTCATTCGAACCGTCCAACTCCAGTTTCCCAGATATTTAAAGAAGCGAGACCGCTATATCGTTAGCAAAGCGTGACGGTACGATCCTCGCATAACTCCAGCCCGGTGTCGGTAGAGCGTGGCTCGCTTCATTACTGGCACGAGCGTAGATTCCCGTGCCTCCTCTCCGGTTAATAAATGGTATTTTCCGCGTGGAATACATTCGAAGCAACGAAAATCCCGGGTACGAGAAAAATGTCGCACCGACCCACCCGTGTTTAGCCTGTTCCTGGGACAAACACTGGACATCATGTACCAGCGCGGACAGACGGAGGGGGGGATGATACCATTAATAAATGTAATGAATTTCACCTTCCTCGCCGAGCACGCAGGGCAATTTTATTACCCGTAGTGTTTCAACCTCACGTTCCCCCCACAGCCACCGGAAACACCGTATAAATAATGTAGCCTGAGAATGGGGGCCGACGTTCTGATGCGTTGCGCCGCGAATTCTAAAGAGACGCGCCCAGTAATGGAGAAAAATAGCCGCAGTTTACGTTAAAAACGTAGCTCGACAGTGGCCGGAAACGAAACGGAATTGTCGACGTGGGGTTCGTTCGGATACAATTCCAACGCGAATTGTGCGGATCCTCTGGCTTCGGGAATACTGCGTGATTGTGGTAACTGTATTAAAACATCGGCAGTCGGGCCAGTAACTCTAACCGGGAATCAATGAATGAACACTTAAGGGGTTTTGTAACTATTCCGGTCGAATCTTTAATGATAATAATATTAATAAATATTAGACATATAAAATTACATTTTTTAATATCTATACCTTATGTGATGGCTACCTGTGTCTGTCTATCTATAAAAGAAGTAAAAAGAAACATTTGAAAACATCTTTTTTATTAATTGGTTTTTCTTGAAATTAGACGCGGCGTTACAATCGTCCCTGGAGGTAAGGACAAAAGTAACAAACGAGTCATTATAAAGAAAGTTCCTATTTCGACATACTGGTGGAATATATTCCAAGTTTTTTAGGTTCGATTATATTCTCCAATAATCAAGGTTTGTCATCGTGTACGAATTTTTTTAAAAATTCTACAAAATGTCAAAATTACAGATTCAAGAAAAATTGTTACGTTTATCCCTGGTCTCTCTTACATATGAAATATCGAATTGTACAAAACCATAAGAGTCCCCTATCTTCACGAAACGAACGGGAGTTCATGATTTAGTATTTCCATTGTGTTTCTCCGCCTCGAAGAAGAGACTTTCCGTGTCCGTGCTAATCACTTCACGAATCTCAGAGTTCGATCGAGACCTTAGATACGAATCTCCGCTCAATCAGCGCGCGCTTAGACATCCGAGGAGTCGAGAGACGGCGAACGAAGGAGAAGAATGTCAACCGACTGGGATGAAGTATTCCCCCGCGAGCTGGCGGAACGCAGGATCCCGAGATCCGGTTGATGATGGTGCCCCGAGTCTTATCAATTTTCGAACCTCGAGAAATGCTAGTAGACGTGGGGGTGTCGGATACCGAGCTGACAATACCGGGGGAACACGATTGGAAAATCGATAACTCGATACGGCACTAATGCGGGAACAATAACCACGTGGGACGCTGATGAGGAATCCGGTCGACTGACACGGAATCAATGCAAAACGAGAGGAATCGTCATTTTCGAAAAATTCTCCGCTGTGCACAGCCAATACGCAAACGGGAGTGTCGATACGCGATGGATGAATTGAGCCCAGAGGTGAAATATTGTAGGAAAAAAAAAAGAAAGGAAATCTAGTTTGGTCTTAGACTTACACTTTTGGATTTGCAGGGTAACGTTGCAATAAAAAAGTACACTGCCTCGTAAATGAGAAGAATGAATATACATGGTGTTTCAGTCTTTTCTCGGAAAAGTTTACCAGCATATTCTGTAAATAAAAGTAAGAAATAAATGTTATATAAACATAGGTTCTTAGGTGCTTTATTAAGAAGTTATAGCACAAATACAAAATAATAACGGAATGCTTGTTTGTTCGGTACCACATATAGGAATAGATTTTTGTCTCACATTATAATTCTGTTTCAAAATGTTCAATATTCAAATTTTCATTCTCACCTAAATCTCAATCATTCGGTCAAAACATTCACCGGTTTCATTCACCTGAAATGTACAGCTTCCTAGGAACATTCACGCGCATCTTCCATTCCCCACGATATTATATCGAATCCGCAGAGGGGGATGATATCAGCGACGCGAAAACAGCCGCGAAAAAACTCGTAGTCGAAGTCGCAACTATGGAAGAAAGCGTGTCGGGGATAGCTGTGGGGATGGAGGCGGGAAAGCTCGACGGGTATTTTCCTTTGATGCGGATAGTGTATCGCTGGCAGGGATTCAACGGGAAGCAACGACCGGCTGCACGACCGTTACTTGCCAGGCCGATAATCGGCTCGTCGCGGAATTGATATACACATGTACTGGTCGTAAATCAGGAATTTGATTCACGGCCAAGATTCTTACGGATAAAGGAGAAGCGCCGCCTGGTCCCCGCCCGGACGAGTGCCGGCTAGCCACAGGGTCGCGACAATAAATTTCTACGTTACAACGCTAGCGTCTGTGTATGTGTATAGGTCGCTTACAAATGCCTTTATTCCCCTCACCTTCTCCACTTTCTTCGCGTCTTCGTTCCGTTTCCACTTGATCGGAACCACACGCGAATCGGTTCAGTCGATCAACCCTTTTGCGATGGAGTCGTCGAGCACCGGCGATTGATCTTGGGTCGGAGACCTCGTTTCGGATGTCTGAGTACATTTATCGGCGCCACGTAGCGAGTAATCAAGAGGAGAAAATATTCATGTAGTGGGATCGATATTTGCTTCGAAGTACGGGAATGTATCGACGTATACGTAACGAAAAACAGCACGATTTGTTTGTCTTACGAAGACTGGCACTTTGGATCTTCGTGACCACGAACAGCAGCACGTTTCGATTTTGATCTCGACGAGTAGAAGGTTTTGTTTATAGCGACAACGAATAACGATGACTTGTTCGCTATGAAAATTAGCCCTTTCAGATCTGATGGTTACACATGTGTACATGAAGACTCTTACAGTTTCACATAAAATTTGAATTTTTTCATGATCTGTGGTGCGGCGTCTCGCGATAAGCTCGCTAATTAATCACTGCTCGTTGGTAAATTAATACCGCGGAGCTCGTTTGAAAGATGATGTAATGGTGAATGGTATTATGTGTTTTAAATGATCCTTAACAACGTAGTAACACACTTATATTTTAATATAAACTTAACGTAATGTATGTGTATGTGTGTACTGGTTGTGTTTTGACTGATCGATGTGTTCTTCTTGATGGTTGAATGTGTTCTCCCGAATGAGGGAATGTATAGGTGCTTGCTGGAACGGATCGACTCTTGATTGGTAGGAAATGCAGAATTTTGGTTGGTATAGGTGGTTCAAGAGGTGGTACTATGAATTAGGAGAAGTGGGGTTTGGTGTTCATTGTTACTTCGATTCCTGGAAGTCACCGCCGAAATATAAGGAAGGGTCTTAAAGACCGCGAATAGTTTGCACCTGATGTGCAGCTGTCCAGAAATCCCTGTTTATGTTTTGGTGACCGTTTCGACGGCCCAAGACTCGACGAGCGTTGCGACCATCGCCTACCTGCGTTGGGTCGCAACAATCTGAATGTTTTTAGTAGGTTCAGTGCATTCAGAATTGAATAATATCGGTTACATACAAACTATTACTAATTTTTAACAAAGGCCAATTCCACGAACTCAGGACAATGTACAAGAACAAGGAAGGGAGTTTACGTGGTCATTTTCTGTCTCGATTTGATGTGACCTACCTACAACGTTGAATAGACCAATTAGCCCCAATGGAAATATCGTTTTTAGCCAATTGAAAAGATTCTCCCTTCTTCGTAGTTTGTCCTACCGTCACATCCAGTCAGAATCTTTAGCCGTAAGTAAATCATCGCATAGTCAACTTCTCTCTGCATAGATCATCGCATCACTTCCATTACTCTCCATTGTTAAATTTATCTTGTTAGTAAACAGTGATTGTTGTTCACCAAGTATCTGTTCTGTTGTCACAGTCACTTACACTAGGTTAAATCTACGTGTAAGGTTATCAAGCTCCAAGGCAATCACGCTGAGAATTTGTGATGCAACACTACTTTTCACCGCAATACCCGGAACGTACGTATTATTCGTGGTGAACTGTGTATCGTGCTCCATATCCCGATTTATGCCCAACATGCTACTTATCTGTGGAAACGATGAAACGTGCTTCTTTTCGTGATACAAATGTGCTAGTTTTCGTAAGACAAATGGAACGTGCTACTTTTCAAGACCCACGTTGGTATGCAGCACGTAAACATAGAACTCGTTCGGAGTACACTGGCTACGTAATATTTGTTCTTGTCGTGTAAATTTACAGGGCTTGTTACAGTTTCTCTTGTGTACCTACAACGTATCGTCTCTTCCCGCCTGTTTCAATTAACTCTCGCAATATTAATTTAAAGCGACGACGGGAGTAAATGGAGCGCGTAATTCGAATACTTTCATAACTGACTCACGTACCAACGAAATTCCATTCAATTCCATAAATATCTAGTATCGGAAATTGTTATCAGGACTCGTGCCTCTTTGAAAATACCCTTTATTCGGTATGGGAGCGACCTGTATGTTTTGACTAACAATAAGTGCAAACCCTTCGTCGGAGAAAGACCCTGAAGTGTATTGTGCGTGCGGTGTGACTGCGACGAATGAGCGCGTTGTCGAGGCTAGTCGATCGTGTGATCGAAGAACGTAAGGACATATCTACGCCCTAAAGACGACGAAAGGTCGTATTCAGCAAATACGACAAAAAGACGTATTTAGGTCCTAAAGACTATTATCTTACTTTTACTTCAGTGTTACATTATACCTTAATTTTTCTAGAACAAACAGTGCTTCTTTTGTTCATTCCCTTAACTCCACAGGTTTTTAATATTCCTGTCCCCTCCGAAATCTATCCCTACACATAGTGCTACTTCATAGTGGTAAAGGGAGAGGAAGAAAAGCTTCTTCACCGCATTCAGATTCCCGAGTATCGGTACTGCAATCCTCGCGTCCAGGCTACGAAATAACCGTAACGTCTAGTCAGCTAATGGCAGGTAGCGACTTCACCGAGAAACTCTGCTCTCCGCGCGCCATTTTTACGCTCCGAGCGGAAACACGCTCGTTCAGCCATTCACAAGACCACCCCGGAAGGCGTTTGCACTCGAGCAGGAGCCGTGGAGAGTTGCACATTTACATTGGCGCGACTTTCCCCTTGCGCCGCGTGTCGTTCGTCCGCTGGTCCCGAGTCAATCCACGCCCGGACGTAAAAAGTAATTCGGCCCACTTTTTTTTTTCGACTTGCATCATCTTTCAGGCGGTCCGTATCCCGTGACGGAAGAGCCTCTCTGGTCGGAGAGGCAAGTTAACGAGGAACTGAAACGGTATCCCTTGAAACGAGGTCTTTCACTCGTGTCCCACGTCCTTCACCGCTATTCCAACGGACACGGTGTTTTAAACGGGGCCCGGCTTATTCATTGGTTTTTGCTGTACCTGCGGGATCGAAGAGACGCTGTCGTTACCGGTTCCCCTACAATTGGACTTTTTGGGTGCACTAATGCCGTCTTCAACGGTCGTTCTAGCGTCTGTGTTTGTCTTCGAGAGTAATTTTCACGAGAACGTTATCGTGTTAGATGCCCCAACGGGTAATTCGTTCGAAAGGTATGGGTTAAATTGGAAATATTTTCACGATCTTTTTCTTACTTAGAAAAGATTTGTGATGCTGAAATGCAACCGGGGAATAGCGATTTGTTAGCGTTGATTCATGATTTTCTGAGAACCGAAGTCTGAATTTGTCGAGTAGCGTGGAAATGTTTACTTATGTATTTTTAAATTTGTAATTCTTTCGGTTTGTTATGAGCAACAGAGATTGTTGTTGACGCTGTATTGTACCTGTAATGTTTGCACTGATATAAATATGTAATTGATTTTATGCGGAGATTTTGGACATTCGTTGTAAGAAATTGACACTATTATCGATAACCGATTGATCTATCCATTAATATCTATAAAAAGTAATACTAAGAAGTTTTCCAGCGAAAATTAAGTTACTACATGTGTATTTATTTTTATTTTAGGTATGCATAGTTCTATTCGTTGGACATCCTAACTGAGTTACTGAGAAAGGGGAGGAACTTATGTTGGACATCGTCGATCATGTTAATATATTTATGTTGACGTGGGTACCAGAGAACGTTAAGGTTTGGACAAAATTGCATTTCTTCAATAATACGAGAAAGAGAGCAGAATAAAGTACAGTAATTATTCGTTATAAACACTTATACAACTGTCGATAGATACCTTATAGATTATATCTATTTTTTGTTTATCCAAGAAGAAATCCAATAGACATTCCATTCTCAAAACAATGAGATGTATTTATAGTATAAAAGTGTCAATTAAAAATTTCAAACTGAAAGGATCTATCGACGACTGGTTTACGTAATTTTTGCTATTTGTGTTGTGAGAATTAACGAACCGTCAGTTCTCTTCTTCTGAAAGCATTTCCCAACACCTTTGCTTGAAGTGGAGAAGACTCCACGAAACAATGCGTAGGTC
Organism: Dufourea novaeangliae; assembly: GCF_001272555.1. Taxonomy (NCBI): domain Eukaryota; kingdom Metazoa; phylum Arthropoda; class Insecta; order Hymenoptera; family Halictidae; genus Dufourea; species Dufourea novaeangliae. Next base: position 657,010 of record NW_015373901.1, on the reverse strand, counting down.
TCTAAAATAGTAGAAATACTTTTCAAATGAGAATTTAATACATTGCTCGTCAACTCGAATGAAAATACTGCCATAACTACGGTAGTATTCTTGCACTTTTGTGACTAATTATTACAATATTCTGGACGTTAGTTCTTAAACGTAGCAAAAACTGTTGGTGGAATTTCATATTCTCGACGTATCGCAATTTAGAATTTCTGGATGGGAAAGTAATATCACGAGACATATCTATTACGTTCCACCGTAATAGGAAGAGCTGGGTTACAAGAGGTGGAACGCGGTCAATCCGAAAGCTGGATTAGGTGTAATAATGTCCTGGTCGTAGAGCCGCGTCACAAATGCATAACTGGAGGCCTGCTTATCGTAACATTGCCTACAGGGAATAACCGGTTATCCTATTACCAGTTATCTGAAATTTCCTACCAGTTGAAATGTCTAATACCGCGGCCGGATTATGTCTGTAACACTCGGCATGGAATTAAGAATATCACTGTTCCACTGCATAATATTATTCACTCGCGGTTAAGTAAGCAGAGATACGTTCAACGTCATATATTCTCTTCAAATACGATGAAACACGGATCATCTCATGATTGGTGATCATTGCATTACATTACACGAATGTTTGTTACGTCCGATGAAATTACAATACGTTTAACTGAATAATAAACAGAACCGTATAACGACCGGGTGCAATCTAGTAGTATGAGTTAGTGCATAGCCAGGCCAGCAGTGTTATATAATTCTGTTCAAATATTTCTTAATGAAGATTTAGAAATTGATTAATCTATATTTAAATTAATATTCGACTACATTGGTTTTGGTTCATTTTTTTTTATAATTCTGTTCTTCGAACTGTTAACCGGTGCTGCTTCGTAAATTCTGTTGGGACGCTTAAATTTAAGGGAAAATTTATATACAGAACTAGAATTTACATACACGAAGTGGTGAGAATTTTGTGCTGAGCGTTATTCTTTTCATCAAATTTTTAACGATCCGGGATCACGTCTAAACCGTAATTTCCGGAAACTATGACGGAATTTATGGACTTCTGCCGATCGTTAACGAAAGTTTCGGTGATTAAGGAAATATTACGATTGGGGAAGTTTACACGTGGCACGTCATTAATAAAGCCAGCGCGTAATTAATTATGTTTAATACGGAACAACGGCACCGGGGTGAAATTCTTTCCACGATCCACTTCTGGAATGCCTTAAAGCGTCCGGAGTTCTCCTATATTAAAGGAAGATGCGTCAGGGCTAGTGAGTTACGAGTAAGTCGTTCGCCCGAACAGTTGCCTTATCTTCACGAATTTTGCTCGACTTTTAAATCTTGTTGAAAGACTGTTCGCCACTTTTCTTACCTGCCACGGAGGACTCTCCATTTTCCTGGCCGTACTTTGTCCAGTGGAATAGTAAACTGAAATTCTATTAAACATGTATACTCCATACATGAATTTCTCACTCTGTACTACATGTATGTACCAAACTGCAGATATTTATGTATACTCGAATTTCTGTAAACTTTTGTGCAGATACGACAATTTAATGAAATCTGATCGATTCTGTTGAGACTTTTGGAAAATATAATTAAAGTGCTGTCAAAGAATTACTAAATTGTGTTTTACATACTTGTATAAGATATATGTACATGTATAAAATAGACAGTCTAGTAATAATTACATGATTTTACGTAAATAATAGAGATCCTATTCAGAATGTTTAATAGATGCAGAAAAATATTGGGGCGCAAAAATAATGTTATAATTCGATATACGTTGTACAAAGATCAAGGAGTAATGAAACATAGATTTGTTGTTATCAAACATTCTCCTGCTTTTTCTAACTTATTTTATAATGTGATTCATTGAAATGGGATACTTTTCATGCCTCGTATTTCAGTGCATGTAACTATCTCCAAAAAAATTACAAAAAGTTCGCAGGATAACAGGACATGGTATAAATTTTGACAATACGATCGTTTCTTTCCTCGATCTCCTTTACTGTATTTCTTCTATGTACTTTGCATTCGAAAAGGTAATGCGTAACGTAAATTACACGTTCCTGATAGTGTGTTATCTTTGTACTTTCTCGTTACGGTCCACGGCTGGCACGTGGTGCGCTTAGAATAGCACTTCGCCAGCGTTACAGCGAAACTCGTGTACTATAATACGGTTTATTATCAGAATTTTCCATGGCTACATGTTCTCGCTATCGTTTTCCTGGATCTCGAAATGACTGGCGAAATAAGTGTAATCTTGGCTTTGTTACGCGACGCACCTAATTCCAGGCCAAAGGGACCAAAAAGGGGCGTGGCGTCGTTTGTTTGAACATATTACGCAGATTCTGTGTAATTATCAACTGGTTTAATTATAACAACACTGGCGAGAGCTTTAGTAGGATTAATGTATGGACAGCAAATATTATATTTTCCTCCCATATAATTTCATGTTAGCTTGTACAATATACATATACTGTACCTACCTACAGTTACACGCAGGATGTACTGAAGTTTATGTTAGCAGACATTGCAACCACAAATGAAAATAGAGCATTGTGTGGAAAAAATACTTTTTTTTACCTTTAATTACCTGTGTTGCAGTGATGAACTAACGTACTAATAGTATGGTTGGATTAGTCAGATTAGACAAAAAAATTCAGTTTTATTGAGCGAGTTTGTCATTTGAATTACTGTCTTAACCTTGCTTGGTAAGTCACTTTTACAAAGACATTGCCTTTCTGCATTTCATTTTGTATTTAATTAGCATTCAATTAATTTGTAATTATCAATATCTTTCTATCTTCGAATTCGATAAATGTTCTCGTTACACGTCTTTCGACTTTATTTAAATTGAAATGAAAATTACAGCGAGCCTGTGTGTTTGTAACATGCTTTTATATTCCAAGATGAAAATGTTCCTTTCCCGGTGAAAACGTTAGAGAACGCTGTTTTATATTGGATCTTCGAGGATGTTTAATTTCAGGAGTACTTTTTGAGAACAAATTCTGCAGCCCCTTGGGCGCCGTCTTTCCTGCGCACGATCAAGAAGCTTCCCGTGCCACTTCCTGAATTATTTACCATCGAAGATGGCGCGCCTCAAACCCGCGCGCATAGGTTAAACATTCATAAAGTCCCCGTGCAACTCTTTAACGTGTTTCTTTTCAAAGTACGCGCTGTGCAGCAGACCGCGTGTAAGTCTTTTCATTATGGACCTGTACCTTTATCCTTTCAGTAACGGTTCGTTATGTTAGCTCCATGAATCGGTTAGCAGAATAAATAAATACCTCATTTTTAACAAAAAAACGTTTGACACGGTAAAATGTTGTAGGCTAGGGATAATCCTCTATCATACGTCTGATCAGTGATGATCACATACTACAATACTTGTTTAACCTGATGTGGTTCTATTCTAATTATTTGATGACAACCGGTGCTACACTACTTGTCTGACCATACATTTGTCTTATACTACTTATTTTCTCACGTATACAGGGTGTCCCACCTGACGTGATCACCTTTAGTACCTTGTTTACTTTTGATTTGCAAAAAATTAATTTTAATAAATGCTCAAAGTGATGTCTATTAACTTGGATAGGTTTTTGCAGTAATTCCTCTGTCGTAGTTATTTTGTTATTTAAATCTACTCTCATACACTTGTGGATTTTTTATACTCAAGGTCCCATGAAGGTCGTAATATTATAAGTCCTTGATCATTTCGAAAAATGTTTCCTTATCATAGCATTTGCTCCTCGTAACGAAATAATACTTTCTCCACACATTTTGTTTGTATCTTCAAAAACAAATGAGATGTTGAAGTTGCTCGCGTTAATGTTTAAAGTGTGGTACCGAATTATAAGTTTCATAGGAAAGTATGAACAGAAATATCTATAAGAGTAAAAAATTCAACCAGTAATATGGAGGAGTCAGTAAATAGTAGGAAGAAGGTGCATAATATCGACGGTCAAATTATGTTATTGTTGTTCGTTAAGAATTTCCGTAGGCTTCAGAGAAACTTACCAAAGATGAGCATAATCCATTGTGACTTTCAAATATACACAGTGGATCCCACTATTGGCAACGTCATTCCGGCAATATGAAAATGGATGTGCGCATTTTTCCGAGGAACACGAAACATCGGCGTAAGAAAACAAAGTGACAGAAAAAGGCACGAAAGTACAAAATAAGACAGGGAGCAGGCGAAAAAGCTGCCCGGGTAGTGTACAACGAACGCTCGGGAAATAGAAAGGGAACAATTATACTGGAGGGGGAAAAAAATAAGAGGGACGACCGTCTAGTAATCTTAATAATGCTTTCAGCCAATCTACTCCACTGTTTCGTAACTCCGTTCCACCGTGTTCAGCCGTTCGCTTCTTTTATGCTTAGTTATGTGCCTCGTGAATTTTTCTTTTCATTCGTTCATACAGTTTTATGCAGTTACTTTTACGGTAATATTTATAGTAGAATCATAAAACTATATTTAGTTCTTATATTACTGTAATAAAAGTCAAAGTCATTAAAGCATGTTCTCTCCAACTTTACAGTAGATTGCGTTTGGAAGACAATGACGACAACTTGTTGGACGATATATAATTGCATATTGTGTTCTTGAATACACAAAATTTATGCTCTTCTTCTCTTAACCATTTGTAGACCTTTGTAACTTCTGCGGTAAGTAACGATTGTATACCACTTATCCGAATGCGGATGATCCCCTGCTAATTGTCTGATCAATTGTGACCATATACTACTTATTTGACCATGGGTGATTCTGCACCGTATGTCTCAACAGACGTATGTCTTATACTACTTATTTTGGCAGTATCCAGTTGTATATCGATTGTCTGACCAGCGACCGGGCATATACTACTGTCCGAACTTTACTTTTGCCGGTTTTTCAACCGTAAAGTAATCATAAGGCGCTTGTACAACGACAGACAATGTGGCTTTCAGATGTCTGGTTATATTTTCGCTTTTACGAGTACTGGCCGTATATAAACGACTCTATTCTATTTAGCTCGCCATAAAGAGCCGAGTTGCACGTTCGCAAATATACCGTGGAAGACATCACTCGTTTCATGTCATACTCGTGTGTATTATTATCGCAGCACTTGTACGTACATTCACATAAATATATTTCCGACTAGTCTGATACTTCTTCGTGGGCAAGTTTTGTCTTTTTAAATTGCTTTGCACCAACTTTTATGTTGATTGCTTTGGGAATTTTATTGTTGACAATATAAATCCTCAACGTTGTCGAGACTCTTCAGGAACAGAAAGTTGTTAGCCTGTGCATTAACCTAAGCCCAGGGTCAAGTTGTACGTGAAAGTAAGTAGTTTGAATGTTCTGGAGTGTTGCGCGTTAACACGTTTCTAATATGTTGTTCCACGGGATGTACTGCCCTTTCTGTTCACCGTGTCGTTAATTAAAACTTCGAACTGCATATCATATCCGTCAGGTATGTACTGCGTGTGTGCTACCAAAGTTGGAGTAGAAAGTTTCGAATATACGTATTTTCCATCCTGTCACCTTTCCCGTGTGCACCTGTGTGCTTTTATAAATTGTCCCCCCACCCCCATATTATGTTAATCTTCGTGTTCTGTTCTTTGCGCTGAAAGTGCGAGCGAACACGTCCACGCTGAAATACTTTCGTGAATTTTCCGTACCGGAAAAAAATAAACACACGCAATACTTCACCTCTGGGAAACACGCTGTTTCCATGACTTTTTTCCTAGTGCGTACGCCAATGAACAAGTTTCATGTGTGAATACTAAGCAGGTACAGAATGAATTTTATAAACTTCGCTAAGTATCGTGATAAAATTTGCACATGTTGCAGTTCGTTAATTTCTCTCTCTTATCGCCCCTTTGTGCTTTCTACGTCCCTAGTTATCATTCAAATATGTATTTATCTGCTCCAAATTTTTTATTTTGTTGAGAATGTTAATGTTCCAGTTCTACATGTTATATATATATATATATATATAGAAAAACTTTTTACGTTACTAAAAATTTCTCAATTGTAGGTCTTTCGTAATTTAAATCACTTTCGTTACGAATTTATTTACTATAATTGACCCTATACATTCTCTTTTGTATCAACGACTTATTTGTCTATTGTGTTTTCAGTTTAAAGACACTTGAAGTCTTTGTAGTTTCTTTCTGGTCAGGTATTGACATATACTACTTGTTAGACCATTCATTGATTTATGTTATGTTCATTAACATACGGTCATATTCCACTTGTTCGTTATTAATTACTTCAACTCAGAAACGCAATGAAGTAGAAGAAACGTTAACGTAAGCTTTTTTTCATTATTCTGTAACGTTTGATCCTCTCTTAAAGTTACGTCCGCGTATAACGAAGCACCGAGCACATTTAAACTGAATACCATGAAAGTCTCTTTCCCCGATTAAATCCCTCCAATAAAAGAAGGATATCCGCAGGCAGTCTTAAAAGAGATTTCCATTTCAAGCACCTCAGTAAACTGCGGTAATCGTTATCTAATCACGTATTAGCGAAACGAGAATCTTTCACGCCCGCTGCTAATTGCCTTGTAATTAGAGGTTCTTTTGACGACGAGCAATCGATTGGAAAGTTTTCCATAATAAGTTCTTTCTTCCTACGTATTCATGGTGGCTGAATATTCTGTTATTTTTCTCGTTACACAAACATTTTTGTTCAATACCAGCTGCAATTGACGAAAGTCTACATTAACTTTGCAATTGTTTTTCCTTTCTTTTATTATTTTTCCTCCCTTTACTAATGATGTGATTTTTTGGTGATATGAATACCTGCACCGGTTTCGTATATTTGTATTAATACTTACGAAATTTTATATACATGAACATAATCTGTATACATTTCACATGATATCTTCGTGAAGAAACGATATTAATACTACAGAGAAAAGTAGAATCCACTACACCACCGATAATCTTTGATCGAATTTCCAATGGTATTCAAGAATTTCCGCTGGTCTCTCCAAGGGGTAGAAAGTAATTCGTGATTGGAAAAGTGATAAAGTAACGACTTATCGATTTCCCAGCTAGACGACACTATGAATATTCAGAAGTCCAATAGAGTCCGGACGAAAAAAAGGATCTTCACCTAGAAGGGAAAGGATATGGGGATATCCACCATGAAAGGACTTACTTTTCGACCACAATTTTCGAACGTCAGCCATCGGAATTTTCTCATTTTCACTCTCGCCTGTGTCTGCCTTATTTGCCATCCGCCCCTTGCTTCATAGATGAAAATAGGAGGATGGAAAAAAATTCTCGTAAAAATTTCCAAAACTGAACCGAATCGATCCGCCGGTATAAAACTTCACCGAGAGGAATTCGTATGCGAATTCTCCGATAAAGTTTTATCGACGATAGAGGAACAATTTCTGTATGTTGAAAAACAAAAAATTCTGATAGCAGCACTAGACTAAACGCGCACGACTCGTTTCTCGTTCTATAAAAGTAGAGAAAAATATTTAAAATTCCCACACGATAAAAAAAGGTGAGAAACGAGACATTCGTTCGTATAACAGGTTTTCCGTTCGTTAATAAAATCTTGTGGTCATGGGAGCATATAACCGGGCGAAAAAACATCTTCCATTCCGTGGAAAGGCCAATTTACAGTTGCGTTATTTCCATGCGTACCGAGGACAAATATTGTTCCGCTATCGATTCTCCTTTTCATCGTTCTCTTTCATCGGTACCGCGGGGGGGCGTCCGTGCCGCTCGGCTCGGAAGCGTGGCTGGTTTGCATGCAGATGTCTGCCGCCGCGGTCCCGAATATTTAACAATATGGAGACTGGTTATGTCCTCGTTATGCTCTGCATCCATGCGCGCGTACGGGTCGGCCGCTCTCGGTCGCATTGTTCCGGCTGGAAACAATAAATTTGCAAACAGTAATGAACAACCGTACGCCAAATACAATTCTGGTGCTCGGCGCGAGTCGCGCGCCCTACAGGCCTTTCAGAATCTTCTCGACACGCGTCGCTCGTTGTTCGGAAATGCTTTTTAGCCGAAAATTGCTGATCACGCGTGAAGTTATTGTCGCCGATAATGTATAGGATGTCTCGTAACGTATGGGACCCATATCGACGATGAACAGGGAATATGGAACCAGTGAAAGATATTCATATCAACACGCGCCATGTTTGATTGTGTGATCAAATTACAGCTGATACAAGTACAGTAAATCATCGATAAGTGCTCGGGGGCTCCGTAGCACTGACGAGAAGAGGTCCCCAGGTATAACGCTGACTTTTTAATTAGATTTAGCACAGTGATAGAGCTTGAAATTTTGAAGCCAATGATGTTTGTTTCAGTCGCATATGGCTATTAGTTTATAAAATATTTAATGTTCTGTCCGGAGGAATCTTCGAACACTCATTCAGGATTTACTGTACTAGTTTCAGAGGATCTTTTTTTATCATATGTACACCAATAACAACAAACTGTCCAACGAGGTCATTTAAAAAATATATCGAAATGTGGTCGACCAAAAAAAAAACAACAATTAGACAGGACAGGCGTTGTTTACTTAATGCAAATAATGCGGCAAAAGGTTTTTGTTTGGTTCCTACTATATATTTGCACCACGTTGAAGATCGAACATTCGTGTCATACTTCTATGAAACTAAATATTGTTTCAACTTGTGTTATTAGTATAGAGGTATGAACAAGCTCGAGAACATGAGTGTAAATGCAACTTTTGGCTCCACATCGGTTCTAATCTTCTTGGAGAAATAATTTTCAGCCTCATTGAAGTATTTTTTGGCGCAGATCCAATGGTTATCCTTTTAGGAACCGTCCAAGGAGTAAGTGGACGCCGGTGCACGTCATGATATCACCGTTTTCAATTACGATCTTGATCAAGCGGGATTAATGGTAATAGCTCGAAACGTCCGCGGCGGCATTTAATGGAATGTCAGTTATGAAGTTAACCTGCCCTTCAATTCTATATATATACGATTATCGGTGCGTGACCGTGCCCGTAATGTTGCGCAATAACGATCGATGCGAACCGATCCGAAACAGTGGATTTTCATAATGCAACTGCGCAAACGTGCCCTTTCAGCCGGAAACGTCCCCTACAACCATTGCGCCGAGGTTCGTTGCACTTTTACTGCGAGCATTGTTACGATCAATATTTGCGATGGCTCCTTCGATGTTGTTGGTGCCCCATCAGCGCCGGGCCAGTTACGTAATTATTCCGTGAACGGCCTCGCATTTCCAATTGGAAAAGACATTGGAGGAATTCGCATCGTGAACGTCGAAACCAATATTAAAACAGAAGGTCGATCGTTAAACAAACGGTCTATTTGTCATTTCTTTCCTTTTTTTTGCGAATATTAGTCAAATTTATGCCATTGTATTTTCTGGGATTCCCTTCATTTTTGTTGCGATTTTTACTACTTTTATTTTTAGAACTTTCGATCATTTTTTATGACTATCAAATTTAGATTTAAATTAATAGTCAATAGTTAGTCAATAGAGTTAGGTAATCAGGAAATGATTTGAATTCCTTTATGCGCATAAATACTATAATTAATTAAGAAATGATACCTGATATTATTAAAACAGAAAATTATATTGTGTCATACATATTTATTGCGGTCACTTGACATAGGTAATTTTCATTGAATCTGTAATAATACAGTGAACACTTCTGTTGCTTAAAACAGAAAAATAATATTCGGAAACAGTGGTCGAAGACTATTACAAAAGAACTCTATTGCCGTTTTGTTGATTAACGAATTGCTTTCGAGAAAATTCTCTCGTTTCATTGAATATTCCTTTCAATTTACATATAACTTGTAATAGTTTGAAATCCTTATCAATAATAATCTGGTGCATTAATATGTGCAACCATTTCTAGGGACTGTTCCTGCAAGTAGCGAACTACTCGATAATGGAGACTGTTAGCCTGTTAGCTGTAGGAATAATTCCTTGGCTCGTAATGAATGACGTAATCGTGTGGCTTTGAATTATTACGCGGCGGAGAATTCCCTAGTTAGTCGGAACTGTTCAACGACGTCTCCGCGACCAAGTGGCTGACGAACAGTATCGTTGTTCGGATTGTGGAATTTAAGATATGCACAGTACGATGCGATTCGGAAGGCTGCTTGAAATGCTTGGGGAGAGTTAAACAAATTTCAATTTGACGCTATTAAATTACACGAATCGTTGCTTAACGTTGTCTCTGTCATTTCCATTACTGATTGCTTTCACCTACGTGGTGAAGCATCTAAAGAGAAGTATTAAATTGTTACCGAAGTTGTGGTTTTTGTTAAAAGAAATATAGCATCAAATTCCGAGGAGCAATAATTTACACGGCCATTCAATACAAGGTCTAACAAATTCACGCTATTTTCCAACAAATATTTTTCTCTTTCAATTCGAGAAATTTGTAATCTTAACAAATTTTCCGTTCGACTCGCACAGATTACTGTAACCGAATAACACATCCAATTTCAATCGCAATAAATAAAACTTTCAATTCGTACGCTATTACAACGGAAATGCCTCTATCGCCTGTGTATATGTATATATACGACCAATAAATTCGATTGGAATAAAATCGTTTCGTCCTCGCGAAACGCTGAACTGATAAAAAAATAGAACAAAAACTCCTCTGCGCGGCTGCTTCTCCCCATTTAAATTCACAGAATTCACGTTTAATAGATTTTAAATCGCGCTCGGATCTGGCTTGTGGATAAACTGCTGAGGTCCTGTGCACCGTTAGATGCAAACTCGGTGATCACATTCGGGGCACGTGGTCGAAAAAGCGGAGGGAAGACCGGAGAAATAAAAGTTCCGGAAGAATTGAAAAGGAGAGAAAAAAAAACAGGGTCGACCAGTAATTACCAAGTCCGTGTTGCTTTTCAGGGCGAAGATTTTCGTGGAATTTACTTCGCCTTTCGCTTTTAACACGCTCTGTTTTAACTAACCTCGTACGAAGGGACATTTCTCTAAAAGCCGGTTGAATACAAAGTACCATTGTAGCGTGGAATTTTATTTGAATGTTATTATTGTTTCGGCATTTTTAACCTTCTTTTATTATGTCATTCTTATTAAAATTATTGGATTTTGAACCTTAATAATCGTGTTCTCGCGTTAATTGCAATTGATCGTTACTGTTTATTAGACTGCAGAAGTTTATGCGAATTCACAATTTCAGATACTAATATGTACCTAAAAAGTAAAATGGAACAGAATATAGAATTCTCTGCTAAATGCTTTTCTACTTTCATAGTTACACACAATAGTATTTGACTTTATTAAAACCTTTATTTCGTTGCATTTTCGAAGTTAATAGATGCTATAAATTTATAAACATCAGCAGTCTACTGATTATGTATTGATTTGTGTAGTTAGTAGCTTTACTAGTGCGCAAACCACTACCTTTTTAAGAATGTAGCAGTGCAGCTTAAATTCAATATAACCCCCGGTCTTGAAATCTTACCAAGAAATTATATTTTATTGATACCTTCGCAACACATATTAAAATAAAGGAAAATTAATGGATCACTGATTGTAGTAAATTGATTATTCGTAAAAACGTCAGAACGACTACAGCTTTACTGTTATTGCTAAAATTACTTCTCTAAGATAATCTGTAGAAGCACTTGAAAACCAAAAGCATTCTATTGTAGACGATATGCCTCGCAAATAGCAGACTATTTCAAATATTCCAGAGACTATACAGATTCGTACGATATAAGAGAGAAATAAAACAACAGGTGTACTATGGTATTACACAAAACGTACCCTCCAATTAAATTTGGCGCATTCACAAATATTCCATGTAAATTACAAAACGTTTGTGAAACAAATTATAGCCCAACGATAAAATAATTAAACAATCATCTAATACTACGCATACCAAATGGAGTTCACCTTGTACACACTTAGGGATCCCAATTAACATTACAAAATTCCAGAACACGCAACTCCCGTACCCTGTACGAAAACACGTCCGCCATTTTTTTATCAGATGGTCTTGAAAGCAGCGAGTTTCGCTGGAATATTCGCGATACGGGGCGTCGGTTTGAAAAGAGCCAAAAGAAAATAGCAGAAAGCGGCTGATGGGATCACGAAGGCGTCGAGAAGAGGACGGCAGCACCACCTCTTTCCCCCTTAACTAGGAGGAACGAAGGGGTTACAAGGGATCAGACGAGGGGCTAGAGGTCTTCGTAACATGGTTACTTTTACCTACACGTCGTTTGCATACTATCCGCGCAAGCAGCAATGCATATGCATGCTGTGCATCCGACGCGATCGGATTATTCTCATGGAGAAAGTGGGCGCGGCGGAGGGAAGGTGAAAAAAGGTGGGCGTAGATGGATAGAGGGAGGTGAGGATGAGAGGGCACGGATAAAGCGGTTAGAACGGTGAGAGCGTGGTAATATTCACTAATTAGCGTTGGCACGCTGCGTGATGGAGGCCCCGGGCTCGATTCTACATCGATTTCGCCCGCGCGGCGAATAATAATGCCTCGCGATTAGGGGCCACGGAGAGGGGTGGGGGGGGGCGTATGGGGGACGATCATTTCGCTGGGACGTGGTCGATTAAGGAAATTAAGAATTTCGTGGATGCTCTTGGTTTGGGACAGTTTCGTTCGTGGACGAGCGCATTTAACCGAGTCTATGCTCGGTGAACGGTGGAAAGAACGAATTTCACCGAACGTGAATGGAAATAAACGAATGGATACTGGTTTCGGTCCATATTGCTCGTTTTTGTCGAGGCTGGAATCGGTGTACTGCCTTGTTCGTAATGAAGACTCTTGTATGGTATTATAATGAATTGTATTTGCATACGATACAATATTTAAGCTATAGAATTGTTATTCGCTCTTGTTGGGGGATAGACACTGTCAAGATAACGATGGAGGGGTGGATCGACGCGTGATCGATCGAACATGCTTGTTTGCAATAAGCCCGATCATTAGGCCGTTCCATAGCAACTCATCTCCATTAATCCAAGATAAGTACTGTGTCACTCTCCTGAACCTTCGGGCAGCGTAATATTTCAATAAATAAATTTCCCTTCTGTCTTACGAAAATCGCACGCTAATGTTTAATACAAATATAAGGGCCATTTTCGTAAATAATTTTTATACAAGTTCGCATGATTTATGTTTAATGTGACTAACCAAACTTGAAAAAAACAGGTGTGGTAATCTCACAAGTCACAAGAAGTTTTAAATTCATTTGAGGAGGTGATAATTAAAGGTGAAAGACTTCACGTCTTCTGGGCGTACGGTCCACCATTAAAAGTGGATGTTCTAAAATTCAAAAGGATCGACGTCTCCACGCTAACACAATCTGTGTTGACTTGTGTGACGTTTGTATTAGGCAGAGATAATGTAACAGTTGCTAAACGATTTGTACAGTGTAACAGAAAAGGGGAGAGGAATGAGCTTAAGCTCTGAAGCTTCATTATGACATCGCCGATCTATCTAGATTGAGACCATCTATCGTCTCTAGAGTCGCATTTTCCAACGAAATCATTCCATTCAAACAAATTCCTTAATTGCACTCCACGCAATTACATTCTTTTGCGACCGTATAATCTCGCGTTATCACGTTTCGCTTAGAAAATTAAGCTCGGTCAAGTAAACCCCCTTTTGAAGCCATATCCGCGTCACCTCTCAAAGAGGCATCGCGCTCGGGGACCATTGTGAATGCACTTTGCGATGTTATTTCCATATCTCGCCGAGCGGCGTTACCTTTGACGTCTCTTACCCGCTTTTGTAAGGGTGCCAGTCGTGCCGTCACAAAGGAGAGTTCGGTCACGACGCAAGGACCACCTGTCTCGCCGGGGCTTGCCGTAGTTTTCTATGTAAGCGCGGAACGAAAGGGAAGATTTCTCCGGGGGAATGGCGCGTCTGAGAATGTGCATTATTCATTCGGGGCTCGCGGCTACAGAGAAGTCTCTTTCCCATCCGGGAAAAGGTTTTTGACGCTTGAATTCACTGTTCCGAACGTTGATCGAACCGTGTTTAATTAGAGATCCTGTTTGAGACTGATGATTTGATTGCGCAGGTTTATGCAAATATAGATTCTTGGGGATTAATTTAGAGAAACTAGAGTCAAACCAAAATCTGTTTACATTGTTTATTATTGGACCAGGTTCCAAAGTAAATAAGAACTTCTTGAGAATTGATGAAAGTATATAGTATAATGAATTCTAGAGAATCGTGTGCTATAAATGCATAAAATCCATGGTGGGTGGTTGTATATTATTGTAATTAGGGAACCTAAGTTCCATTTTTTTTTTTCGCATTTATCGTTACTGATGATAAAAATAATGTACTTCATAATAAATTTTATTACGTCATACACATATTTCGTGAAATACAGACCAATATTTCAACGACGATAATCAATACCGATGGATGTATTATCAGCGAATAAAAGCAGAAAAAAGTTCCGAAAACAGAACGTCCTATCGATCATTAAAAACCGTCATCCCTGACGCAAGGTAGAACAAACTGTTCGAACTAATCATTTATTTTCCTTCGGTCGTAAACATTACCCGGGCATCGATCAGAAGTTTCTGACGCGACCAAGGAACAGACACGAACGAAATAACACGACCCAATGGAGAAGATGGAACGAATTTCGCGTCGAAGAGAAGAGGATACGGTGATCTGTCACAATAAAATCGCGAGCACTCAAAGGCGCAGTAGACCAGAAATATTTCCGCGAAAGAGTGATGTGACGTTTAAATGTAATTCACGTTCCTTCTTTATAAAACCTGTTCCAATACGGAATGAGGACGCGAATAGATGAAATGTTGTTCCTGTTAACATTGCACCGAAAAGAAAAAGTATCAAATATAATTTTCTGGACTATGAAATAGACAACGTAGATCACGTTAATAATTCCGTTACCATGCAAGGACATAAAATAAGAAAATATTATACAATAATAAGAAAAGGTAAGTCGCAAAAGAAGTAATAAATTTTTTCGTCTAAATCTATTCGTCATATTAGTAAGTAGAAACGGAATGCAGTGACCAGACTCGTGAATCAACTCCTATTCCATTACACACGTATCCAGAAGATTTTCGAATTCGATTATCTTAAAAACAAAGCCTTAAATAAAAAAATCTAATTCTTCTTTTTCGACTTATTTCTGCTTGTCGAATTACCATCCAGTCGGTTGTTCCATGATTTTGGGGGCACCCTCTATAATAATCCCTGATATCACCTTATTGGTAATGTTTCTAAAAAATGCCAAAAATAAATTATAATACGACACTGTTCCATATGATAAATAAATTGACGATAAATTCACCACTACTAAAAACTATGTTTCCTCTCAGTCGAATTATTCTATAATTGCCACATCCATACTTCAAACTTTCCCGCGATCCACCGCTCTGTTTACGAAACACCAACAGTCTCGAAAATCGTTAATGGAGTTTCGTGTAACGTTGAAAGCATCACGTACCGTGCCGTCGATCGATAAATCAATAAGGCGCATCGAGCAGAGAGCTCCGTTCACGAAGTTGGTTAAACTAGTTCGCGGTCCCGTGGTATACATATAGTCGCAGGAACTGAGTCGTGATCGGTGACATTCCGGATCTCGCGCGATGACAGATAGTTATCGGAGTAACGAAGCGTGCTTTCCACCTTAAACCCGTCCCTCCTTCCGAACCCAGACCAGCCCACCGCCGTGTTCCCCATTGGTCCAATATGTACGAACGATGGTGGTTCTTGCGTACACGTCGGGTTAAGCCCCCGAAATTCGAATCGACGTCTCATCCTTTGATTAATGACGTTAATCCCTGCGATTCCATGATCGATCGGGGGTGGTAGAAGGCCCCTGACTCGATCCGTCGGGAATTCGCGAAAACACGCGTGCACCACTCGCATTTTCGCGCCTGTAATCTCATAATCCCCCGTCGGCTACAGTAAATTTCGAATAAAGATTAAAATAGCTTCCGATTAAACCCGACCCCTGGCCGTTTCAATAAAGGCCCCCGTTAATTGATACGATTTTTGATAGTGTTCCCATTAAACCGGCCACGGGCGTGGAACGTTAAATACGAAGACACACGAGGGATGAGAGGGGGATGCAATTAAACGGAAAACTGTTGTGTTACGGGCGATCGTCAGAAAGAAGAACGAACACGCGAATTGGGTGTTCGTTCGACGGTTTATTGTACGGGCGGAGGATGGAGGTGAGTTTTCGGAATAATATAAATGGGGCGTGTGATTAAAACGCTTTGGGAATTATTCTAGTTGGTCCCTAATCCTTTTCCACCTGTCCTTTAAATCTACGTGGTGTAATTTGAATGATTGTATTTTAAATGAACGTAATTTGAAGCACGGGTTGAATATGGTCGTTATTATGCTGACGTTGATTAAATAATATTTATTTCTAGTGGCTAGGTGATTTTAGTTCTAGTGTTAAACTGATGGAATTTCGAAATAATATAAAATGAAAGTGTCTGTATAGCAAATATTTTTATGCCAACGCAGAATGCACTTACAGATTTCGTGACGTTAATTTAAAATCCCAATGGGTAGTGATTATTCTTAATTATTAAATGTTAACCTCCTTGACGATTGTTCTTGACGTTTCAACTGGGTCAACATGAACCAGGATACTATTAAAGTTTCAAAGTTCGAAAGTTGATTCAGCACCGTCGTTTCCCAAGAATATCGTAATACTCTCTGGAAGTGTTTATTCAACAGTCTTAACTTCTCTTGTTAGTTTCTTGCTGGGCGAAATACCGTAGTAACTATTAAGGATCTGGAATTTCCGCGTTTATATACAGGATTTATCAAATACCTTCGTACTTGAAACGAGAGATGAAATTGTTCTTGTATCAAACCCAATTCGCTTAATGTCTGACCATTACTTACTATCTCTACTGGATAACAAACATATCACCCAAATCGTACCAAATTTCACACGTTGCATTCGAATAAATTTTCCAAAACACTTTCTTTGACGATCATCAGTTTTTCCTGAAATTCGTGTTCATTCTCTTGCTCTCAAATGACAAACATTCCCTACGCATCATTTCAGTCTACAAGTGCAAACACCTCATAAACACACAACCATTTCATCCCGTTCGAACATCATTATCCCCGTACAGTCAAATCCTCGATGAGCACAAACGTTCTATCTACGATCAAGTGTACACGCTGTCGAGAACCACGGTAATTGAATTATCTCCCAGTAAACACAGTGGTCGGCGTCGTCGAATAAAACGATGCAAACGTTCATTTCGCACAAGCATCCGACGAGCTTGTGCAAGAGCAGCGAACCTGGAAGGCGATCCGGGCCGAATCGCTTTTCAAATTAGCGCAATCGAGCACGGGTCGCCGGAGACTTCGGTGGTGATTCCACCCGGAGAAAATCGTTGGCACGGCGCAGTTGCGAACTGTCGTTAAGGTCTGAGAACACGGTGGGAATACCCGTCCCCCGCCAACTTTTCCTCTCGCCGCGGCGTCGACGGCACTTCCTGCACGTCGCTCCCGGAAAACGTTCGCCCGAACTTCTTGCTGCACCTGTTTGTTTCGTTTGTTTCCGACTACCAGTTTCCGATCGTTCGTTCTATTCGACGGGAAGTCGCTCCGCGTACCAACAATCGGAATAAGTAATGCACTCGAGGGCTGAATGGGGTCACTGTCTATGCAACGGGTATGAATGGGGTCGGTTTGTTGGAGCGTAGAAAAATTAATATCGACTATTTTAGGTCTGTGAAGTTAGCACCCCCAAATGCAGAATTTTATGAAAAACCAAGAGTATTCGTTTGTCCACGGTTTGTCCACATTTGTTCAACCAAAATTTTCGTTTGTCCATCCTTCAAAAAGAAGTTATAAATAAATAAAGAAATTTGTCGCCAGCACCCCCATGAATATTTTTCCTTAATTCTCAAGTTGGATATGATTGTCCGCGATTTATCCATGTTTGTCCACACAAAATTTTCGTTTATCCACCTTTCAAAAAAAAGTTATAAATAAGTTAAGAATATGATATCAATACTTCCACGAACATTTTTCCTTCATTTCTAACTGAGATATGATTGTCCACGATATGTCCACGTTTGTCCACCACAAATTTTCGTTTGTCCACCAAGCAGAATAGAATTATTAACAAAAAAAAATATAAATAATGAGATATGACAGCTCTGAGTATTTCATATTGCATTGACTATTTTCGTATGAAATTTGTCATAGGTGGTGGAACTGTGCAAGGAAGCTTTAAGGATAACTGGAATGTATTAACCTTTTGAATTTGCATTTTTATCTTGCCAGTTTAAATATGTATTATATTTCACAGTATTTGTTTACTTAGATAAGCAATGTACATGTATATGACACTTTTTTGTAACAAAGAAATCGATTTTGTAAACAAGAATACGCTGTTGTTCTACGCAGATGTATTCTAATTTCTGTACGTCTTATTTTCCAGTAAAAAGTATTTAGAAGTTCCGGAAATATGATATCTTAGCAATGTTCCAATGCTATTATTAATATAATTAATAAAACTAAATTGTTAAATGAACTTTCGAAGTACATTTAAAGTCAACATCTAAAATAATAAGGAGTTATTGGAAAGAAAATTAAAAAAGTATTAGGAGTACAAAGGGTTAATAAACGAATAAGAGACAATAGAATTGAAGCTGCGCAGAAGAATTACTGCGAGGAAATTTAATTAAAAGCTATTGTATTCGGTCTTCTTCAGAATCTCTGGATAGATGACTACGTGATTGCAGTGTGTTCGGCTGCTGGTATATATCAGAAATTGATGAATTCTATATGCCAAAATAAAACGAAAAGTACAAAATTACGAAATTGTATTGGAGGTTTCGTTTCCAAGTTATTTAGAATAAAGAATTGTGTCCGCAAACGTCTGACACCAGACAATCTGCGTATAAACGATAAGCGTAGGGAACGACAGTCATTGTTGTCGATTGAAAAAAAATATTTTCTTACTGTTTAGCGAAACATGCGATATGTAGGACTTTTCCTTGTAAGAATCCAAATATCTGGTAACATAAGGTTATACCGCCCTCTGTTTTCGGTCGCTCGACCATCCCGTTTTCACTTATCCTTGAGGTGTCGTTTGTGCTACAAAACACCTTTGTGACTCCATACTATAGCCCCTCAGTGTTTACACATTTTCATTACCTTTCTGTACTTAACGTGGAAATCGAGTAACTTTTCCTCAGTTTATTGTCAGTCACCAGCGTACACACCTAATCGGCGCGAAATAGCCCTCGTAGAAGATAATCTGTGTGGTTTTTACAGTATTAATTTAATTTTATTTAGTTTAGTTAGTTTATTTAGTGTTTATTCTGTGCGTGTGTTGTGGCCTTCGTTGTGGATTTGAACGGGTAACCAGATTTAACCCTTAAGAACACGAACCATGAATATGCAATTTCGTTTTTCGTAATTTTAAAAGGCAACAGTAGACCTTATATTTATCCTTTTATTTAAGAACTTTCTATTTTTAACGGTAGATAATTAGGATGTAAAAAAATTCATAGAAGTCAAAAATTTCTTCGTACCAGTGGCATACGAAATACGCCGCCCGTGTTCTTAAGGGTTTAATGTCTTGCAGCAGTTTGTGTGTCATTTTTTGTATCAAGTGTCACAAGAAGATAGTCCAAGCTGGAGAGGTGTTACACGTCACTTTATTAACGAGGTAACGATGTATTTTCTTTTAGAAAATTTATATTTGAAATTTAATTAAAATACATACACACGAATAATCGGTAATACTTCGAAAACGATATTTCCAACATAATTTCGTCATTCTTGATTTTCGTTTCATTTCGACTAGTCGAATTACCTCTTAAACTTTCTGGCACTAGTAGCCGAACACGCTCGTAGTTGGCGGATTCAATTACGCGTGTCTTTCCAAAGTTCTATTTCCGCAGTGCACTTTCTTCGAATGCAGGTTGGAATTAGGTATAAAATGGTCTGATATAACCGTAACTTCTTTTCAGTGAAGCAGTCCTTCATGCGACGAATAAATATTAACGAATGGGACGCGCTCTCCTAGCGTCTGAAATGTTACGCGTTAAAAACGTACAAATCGAGGGAAAATGTTAGCTCCCCGGAGGAATTGAATTTCACGATTTTCCGTTACAGCAACATCAGAGAAATAAATTCCATCGCTTGCGAGAGGAATATGAAAAGTAACCGCGTGCCGTTAAAATTCTAATTCCAGCGAATCATTCTTCAAACAGCTATCTCAGCTTTTCAATTAATTCCTTCGCCGTGGACGAAGTATCACGAGTAAAAAGAAGCTCTTGGCTCCGGGTTAGCAGGGTGGGGGGCTTGCTTGTCGGCGTTAATTAACACGAGCCCTTTAATCTGTTAACAGAACTAAAAGTATTTTTCGCCGAGGGCGTATCGGACGAATAGAAATTCAACTTCAGGTATCACGTCCTCTTTATGCTGCATCGACGCGATGCTTCCGACTGGTAAAACGTTCTTTCAAGTTCTTCCATCCTTATAGCGCGCTCTCTCTTTCTCTATCCCTCTTTGCTTGTTGCTGCTTTGGGTTTGATGGATTTTGCAGTAATATCTCAGAGCACCGGCGAACTCCTCGCAACAGTGATTACCCAGCATCGAGTACCAGGCAACACGCGTTTCCCTATCTCTTAAGCGAACGAATAATTTATGCGCTGCCGGTGAGCATGATAGATTACGGTGATCCATAAAAATGCTGCATGCAGACGTATGCTTCTGTAACGGATACGCAGCTTACTCATTCGAATTACCGTGCGCACAAGTCGCGTTTCCTTCCATTACTCGATGTCGTGTAGCTCAGAGGATACATACCCGACTAGTTCGGATCTGAACTGCAATTAAAGAGACGAGTTTGTATTTTACTCGCTCAAATGTTGCCTGTACGAATCAGTTTGCGCTTTATGGAATCGCGATCGTTCTACCGTAGTTCGTATCGAAAGTATTATGCGGTCACAGGATAATGGTACCAATTGTTATATTCCTCTGATTATAATTCCCCCATCAGTTTCAGTATATAGAGTGTTTGATTTACGCGAGATCCCTCGAATATCTTTTTAAATTGCGAAAACCAAAAAATATTTTATACGTAATTTCGATGGTATTAAGAGGTTAATATCCTGTTGGCGTTATTTTTTTCTCGAAGTTTCCAAGGTAATATTGCAATTGTACGAAGTAGGTAGGTACAGTACATTCCATCACTCTCAAGTTTACGAATCACGAGCCAAGATAGCAAGCTAAACATTTCTCCAAGTAAATGTCTGTTTTAATTAATTTTGCAACTGCTAATAACAAGAGAGGTATAAGGGAGAACGTGTTTAATATTCGAGCGATGAAATAAAAATTTCTCCTACCTTGGGTATCTCTATTCTTTGGGAACTACAAAGAACGGTATACTTTAAAATTAAATTTTCTTTATTTGGCCAACCATCGATTCTCCTATAAGCTCCATTCAAGATCCCGTTCCTCGGGGAATACGAATTTATTAATATATTACTCCGTTGTCTCTCTCTCTTTCGATTCGCGACGTCAATTTCCATAAGAATCTTCCCGTCGTGATTTAGTCGTTGCCTTCGGAAATATTCTTGTCGTCGCGTCGCTGTTTTGCAGCCTCACGATTCCAATCCACCTGCGCCCCGTTGTTTGGTAGCGCGAGAGGATGCTGCGAGAAATTGGATCCGGGGTGGTGGTCCGCTTTGATCGGTTTTGCCAGTCGTTCTGCGCAATGTAATAACACCGTCTACACGACTCGCGACCTCGTTTCGCATAACTCTGATTACCCCTGACGACGAAGTATATTACATCGGCGCCTTCAACCAGTTCTCGATATTGAACTTCATTAAATCCAATAACGAAATCATCGCATAAATTCGCAATTGAAATGTCGGGATAACGTACGAATTCTCGGACTTAACGTGACAGATATTCGTTTCCATTCTTTCATGAACTGAATTATACAATTTTTAACGATTTCACCGCTTCTGCTTTTCCATTTTTGCCCGGAGTCTTTAATCGTACGAAGTAGACCACTGTGAAATAAAAAGAAGTATCATGATTATATCTGCTCGCAGCGTGTTATTGAAAAGCAAAATAAACTTTCGCTGTGTCGGTGATTTCTGGTACTTTCATTCACGTTTAATCAACGTTACATAGCTCGTTGAAAAATTGTAATTAATCCGCGAGACTTGAAATTACGAGTCCGTTTGGTTTTCATCCCACGGTAAAATGATTCGGCAAACAGGGTTTTTAGATTCGTTCCTGTTCCCCCCCTCGGCCGTGATTTTTCATTTAACCTGCACGCTTTACGGGCTCGTCGGATTGCCTCGTATGTACAGAGATTCTCTCTCGAGTCGTATATATTATTACCCGCCGCAGCCCGTTACAGCTTACATAGGAAAATGAGGAGGCGGAGGGGTGACTCTATCGGTCGAGGTTCCTTACGAGTCAGACCCGATTTAATACATCTCCTTCAGGAACCTCGAATAATACCACGAATTTCGTCCATGCATGATAGATAACGCGTAATTGAAAGCACGCTGTGTAATTTCCTTCTGGCGGGTATCGATGCATAGAAGAGATTTATGTCTGTTGGCAAACCAGGATACGGAAGATTATACATTATTGTTTGTGATTAATTTGATTTCTAAAATACTGTATTATCGTAGACAGCAATAATATTGACAACATAACGAACAGCTTAGTTTCGCGAGTAACTTTCACTACTGACCGGCTATTTATGAAATATTAACACATTTTGAAATATTACACATTAGTCGTTGATCGTTATACAAGTGTTAATACACAAGCATAGGTATTGTAGGTTATAGATTCTAGAGATAAATTAATGAAATTAAGAAACTCAATATCATTCAAACCTTCAGAACTTTTAAACATGAGAACAATTTGTTATCATGAGAATACGAAAGCATATCTGCGACAACTATATCAGAAAAGGCATCAATCGGCACGTTTAATCGATTAAAACTCTTTATCAAAATAACGAATTCGCCCATCTTTGCCATCTAGGCTGCAAAATCTGAGAAACGATGACCAACTGGGAGAATAAAAAGCATTCTATACCATCCCGGTATAGAAGACAACTGTTTTATTCCGAAAATACAGCTTTCGGAATCCAAACTGGTGAAACCCTTTTTCATTTTACAAAATTCCCTGGAACGATGGACGTGTAGACTCTCGCGGCTACACGCGATATAAAAACTTTATTATTACCGTTCGTCGTAGCAGCTTTAATAATGTCAGAGCGTACCGTGTCGGAAAAAAGCTCGGGCGCCTGTAATTAAATGGAAATGCGCGGGGAACGGTCGTATACGCGCGCCCGTGAAAGCCGTTTCGAATCGCGGGAGTCCAGCTACGCGCGCGACACGTTTGAACGACACGAGTCCAGTTAATTTCCTGATCGCCTTTCATCGGGGCCTGTCAGCATAATCCACTCGAGAAGTCGACGGTGTCAGCGCCGCGCGCGACTGTGAGAGAGCGGACATTTTGAAAACGGCGACGCATCACGGGGGGGGGGGTACGCAAATGAAAGGTTGTCGGCGGCGTTACAGGTGGAGGCCCCCAACCTTCCCCCTGTATGTGTGTCAACCTGTCAGCGGTGACAGGCTCATGGATTTCGGAGGATCGTTCGTCAACGAAGGAATTACGTTGAATTAAAAGTTCGTCCCGAAAGAGCGCTCCCTCGCGACCGTACTAGTAACCGTTGCGTTAAAGAAGTCCTAGACGCAATTACCTTAGAGTTTCGCACACCAAATTAACCTAATGTGAGTAGTTAAGACGATAGT
Source organism: Dufourea novaeangliae (assembly GCF_001272555.1). NCBI lineage: Eukaryota > Metazoa > Arthropoda > Insecta > Hymenoptera > Halictidae > Dufourea > Dufourea novaeangliae. The sequence goes on along the minus strand of NW_015373901.1, from coordinate 633,205 downwards.
TAAGAAACTACTTGGTGATAAAGAATAACGATTTATTGATAGGAAGGAAGTAACAGACGGAGCTAACGGAAATTATTTAGGTCTACACTACTGATCATCAAATACAGTAAATCGTGGATGAATGTTCGAAGGCTTCTCGCTACTGAACATTAAATATTTCATAAACTAATGGCCAGACGGCTGAAAAACATGGCAAGCTCTATCGCTGTGCTAAACCTCATTAAAAAGTCAGCGTTACATCTGGGCACCTACCGTTGTTAGTGCTGAGCAGCCTTCGAATACTCATCGATGATTTACTGTCCATTGGTTTAGCCGACAACGATGTAAATCCCTTTTGAACCTTTTCTGAAGAGCAAACTTTATTCCTGTCGCTTTTCTGATCCACAGATTTGAGTGGTGAAACAATGAAAACTGCTTTTTGTAGCGTATTTTGTATTATATTATTTAGGGCAGCGGTGGGCGAAGCTGAAGATTTAGGGATTTATGTAAAATTGTAGAGGAAAGATGGACTGAATTCCTTTTTTCATTTCTTTGTCGACTGAAGATTAATTATAGAATTAATTAATATTGTTTCGGTGTAGGGTTCAAGGACTTCTACAGTTCGTCTTCGTTCATTTCTCCGCATTGTCTTTATTTATTATTCTTTCTGTCTATTTGAGTTGTTTTCCCGATTGCATCTTCGTTACTTGTCCCGCCTTGTTATTGTCGGACATTGTGTACAGAAGGATTCTCTCGTGAATAGCCTCCAGTCTGAACAACATTGTAATAACTAGTAACAACTGTCTCGCAGACTATCTGTAAAAGGACGAAGGTTTAATTCAAATTATGCGCTTACTGTGAAAGTATCAGAGGATAGATAAATACAAAAGGCAAGCTCTTTCGTCGTTCACATTTATTCCGATACTTTCGATTCTCTCGTCTATAGAAAGTATCATTACAGGTGTAAAATTACTAAAAGATGTGAGAAGGTGTATAAGAGAAAAAGAGAACGGAGCAAAAAATATTATTTTCTTTATTCTCGTTTACAAGCTTGCCTCCAGTAATTCCTAATTTTGTAGTGACCTGTGTTAATTTGTTCCAACTTGTTATATAGCACCGTATTCTAATGTGTTTCACAAATTTCGTATTTGTATCGGATTTTTAAAAACCAGAATACTCGTTGAAAGTCTTAACCCAACAAGTTTTATTAACGTGTGGCGAGATGGAGTTCCAAAAAAATATGGACTAGTACCATCGTTGTACGGTAGCTTTTTCCGAACATTTCGGCAAAATTGCGACTGCCTCTATATCATGGAGGGTTTTAATTACATTCGACGGAAAGTTCCGCTGACGGTACGAGGCCGCGTCACGTACGAAATACAAATGACGGCCCGTCGGTGAGCCCCGCGTTTAACGACCGTTTATGATATCCGCCATTCTTAATTTGTCCCGTCTCATCCCTGGAAACAACCTATCTTCTTACCTGGCTCGTTTTCCCGTGCAAAAAAAATTTAATTAACGTGCCCCCGGCTCTTTTCTTCATCTTCACGTTCAACGGGACCACCGGGGGTAATTGATTAATCCACAGAAATTCGCAAACCGTCGGGAAAATTCGCGCATTGTACCGTTGTAATACGTAACACCGATGATGATTAAATATATAACGAATAGTGTAATTAAATTTCATATCAATGAAGTGGATTTTGCAATTCAAATCAGAATAACATCGGGAAAGGAATTTCGAATAATACGATCTCCCGAATGTAAATGTTCACGCGGATATAAACTTATGCGTATTTAATTTATAGAAGCTGGATCGAAACAGAGAATTGTTTACCATGTTAAAGGATTTATTGGATTCCATGTACAATAATATTAAATTTTAAACGATTGTGTACTTTGTAAATGCATGGAAATTAAAATTCATTAGTACTGAAATTTATGCAGTACTACTCTTGGAAGAGCCTGATATATAAAGTTAGGGGAAAAAATTATTAACGTAATGTAGCTAAGAGTATGTTAAAATCGACAAAACTATACGTCGTGATGATATTACGTTTATACATATAATGTTACATAAATATCTTTACCTGAGTCTGTTAAGATTGATTGCCTATTAATCCTCGTAAGGCATTTTCTAAATGCATTTTCGAACAAGTTTCTTGGTTAGTTGGCTTTCTTTTTATTTCAATTGATATGAACGTCGGTTCTGTCACAGTTGTCGCTAATAGCTTTGAAGTGGATGCAATTGGATGCATTAACACCGACATAAAAAAAAGAAAAATTACTACCTTAAATTGGTTATCGGAATCTTTTGAATTGACTGAAGTTCTTGAATACTCGGGTCAAAATGACCCAGCCATCGTCGCCCGAGGGTTAGAAACAGCGCCTTTCGTTTTCAACGCAAATGGAAGCGGATGAACGCGAGAAACTTCACCGTAGCCGCAGGTATGCACGTCACGATTGTGTCGGCACGTACGACTGTTGCGCCGGGGAATTATCACGGATCGCATAATCATGGCAGAATCAGTGTGCCCTGCATGAATTAGCGGGGGCACTGGGCCTGTAGGTTTCGTGGGATGACGATCTTTATTAGCAACCGGTTCGAATCACAGCCTCTCGGCGCGAGTCACGTAGAAGTAAATGAAGAAACGTGAGCGGTAGCGTGATGAATTGTCGTGGATCGTCAAAACTTGATGCGACATGGTAGAAGGAAACTGCATGGAAACCTGGAAGTAATTACAAGAGAGCTGTACGAGAAGAAAATAAACGGAAAAAGAGAAATATTGTGCTTCCTTAAACATTTTGAACATTTTCACGTTGAAAATGTCGACATCTATATCTTCTCCATTTGTAGCAATCGTTCTATCCTTCTCAGATAACAGAAGTCTAAAGAGGCCTATTATAGCAATGGAAATTATCGTTATTTCATAAAAACTATTCGAAATTCTCGATCGGTTCAGACAAAGTCTTCGAAATTCTCGCGGCAACACTGTGTTATATTAGGAAATTAAGTAGCAAGTTTATATAATGGGAAAGGAATTTGTAATAGAAGAGGGAAGAGGACACTTTGGATCAGTGTCTCGTCCTAACAATGCCATTACATTAATGGAGCTTTCCTGGTAGCTTCTATCAGCTCTCTGTGTCCTGGTCGTGATAAATATAGCGGAATGCTACTCAAAAGAAGCCAGTTAATCACATTACCTTCTCATTTTCTCCTCGCACGTTCATCCTCATTGTTATTGCTGTTGCTCTAAATGCAAAACTTCTCGATGAAACCCACACCGGCACGGCGGCCGTTGAAAGGATCAATAGCCGCGATCAAACTCGTCGAGCCTGAGAAAACAAACGCTTCCGATAACATGCGTGGTATACATCGGTGAATGGAAAAATACACGTAACATATACAGAAAGTATTGAACGACCAAATATTGCCAATACGTCGTATGGGAGAAAATATGAAAAATTAATCTAAACATCGATCCAGAAGAGCTTTATTGAAATAGTAGAATAAATATATACATGATTTATTTTACTGTGACTCTTCGTGCATACACTGACAATTTTTAAACCGATGAAAATTATATCGATTAGCTATTATAACTTTAACCCTATCGGTGCTATGAGCGTGTATACACGTCCTATGAATTGGCCGCTACGAGCGCTGTGGACGTGTGTACACATTTCACGAATACTAGTACTGCCATAAACAGTAGAATATTCCGCGCACACGCGACTCATTCGTCAAAAGTACTGACACACCGAAAGGATTAAATAGTAAACGTCTAGTAACAAATGTCTCCAGTACTAGGCTAAGTTGTGGCGGCACTACCTTCCTTCCTAGATTCGCCATCAGAGGTCTACCTAATTGACACCTTTCCCGTAACTACCTGAAGCCTTCCTCGTTCGTATATACATATACGTCCTTAACCGACCATCGTATATCCCCGCGTCTAAGGCAGGGTCTGCTAGAAAGCCTTACTGACGAGTCCACTAGCAGGCCCAGGACGAAACGCTCCCTCTCCCTCTCCTTTCCTTTTCACATTCTCAGTCAACAGCTTTCCGCCAAAAAGTCATACGTCCCTGCTCACATTAAGCGCAAAGTTTCTACCCGAATAGACTATTTAAATTTAATGGTTTGAAAGCAATCACTACGGCGAATAATCAAGAAAGAACCAATCAGAAGAACAAGCACAAAACAATTTTCATCACGTTTTATCAAACTAGTGCAAAAGTTACACTATTTTAAATTACACTAATTAAAATTTTACAATATCTTCCAAATTAATTACACTTTTCCCAATCAGACAATTATTCATTTAAGTCACTGGAATATTCTATATCAAGTAACACCTTCGAAAATAAAATCCATCTGGAATCAGGTCGAAATGTTTCTATTTTACCCAAAACAATCTAAGATGTACACAATCGGTACAATGGAATTACTTGAAAAACCGGTGAAAATTGGTAAAAAAAATCAATAGTGTAACTGCCCTTAAAAACATCACGAACATTCCGAACAACCCAATAATACATGAGAATACACCTTAACAGGTGTATTATAACTTCTCTTCGTTGTAACATCTTCTTTTACTAATGTGTTATAAAGTGCGTTACAAACTATATTTTTCAATTTATACCATGATCTAATTTACTCCTTTGTTTTTTACAATTTTTCCTAATCCATGTATTAACATGGACTTCTTCGCGTTCGTCGAAAGACAAGGGACTAAAATTCATCGGAAAATTTACACGGGAGTAGCCCGGAAGCCAAGAGGCTGATGCTCTTTCAAAGGGGTCCATGGGTATTCGAGTCGGTCGGAATAAATGCGCGCAGTGGGCCAGGTTCGAAAGTCGTCCTGTACCACGCTATGTATCAGCCCTCCCCGTTCTGCACCCTCGAAGCCATTCGCAAACGTTTCCACGGCAAAGAGAAATCGTGGCTCGCGATCCTTCCGCATCCCTGTGTGCTCCTGCTTCAGTCGCCGCCACCAAGCCGTGTAAGTCGGCATTCGTTCGCTTTGCCCGGCCGTGTGTACGTTGGAAAGCCTTTTATGTGGCTTTGAACTCGACATCGGCATGGATTCGCGTAGACTGAATACCCTGTCGGTGTGAGGATGCAGGTGTGTATACGTACGTAAGTAGGCCCGCTCGATGCCGGGAAGAAGGATGAATTCAGAGGGGCGCGCGTGGGAGACGTTCGACGTCGCTCTGCAGGATTATCGAATCCTCGTAGGAGTCCTTTGACAGGAGTGTCTAACTGAATCGATGGCAAATGGTCGCAGTAGTTAGGTTAATTGGGTATTTGAACGATTGTGGACTGGACAATTCTGTGGAAAGTACGGCGAGGAGCGAGATAATTCTATTGCAGACGTTTCTGTTTCTTTTAATCTTATTAGTTCGTTAATTTAGAGTAGATTATCGTTCAAATTTATCTTCAATCCGAGTAGATAGTAAAGAACTTAAGGATATAAGCCGAGTTAACTCAGTTTCGATGTAATGTAAAATTTCCTGTATCCCGTCTTAGCTAAATTTACGAATTTCAGGACCTTCTGTAATTCTACTTACGATCTATAATTAAGCCGATTGAAATGCTACCAAATCAATAATGAAAGTAATCGGAATTTTTAACGGAATTCTTCAAAATCATTCGGCCCTTAAGCGGTTAACATTAGAACTGTTGAAACTCTCAAACTGACGGATTGCAGATTTCTTATTTTACGTTCACTGAAATTATAATAGTGCTTTTGGCGGTATTTGTATTTGCGTTTATGTTACTATACATTTTATCTTATACAAATCTACAGGTGGTTAACCGCAATATTATTTACATAAACGTAGAATAAAAATATAATCATTATTTTGAAGAGGGTCTTGCTAATTTCCTCCGAATGGTTCCAACAAAAGATCGACTTGGTACGAGGATAACGGAATGACTCGCTTTTGCAGACGTTGATAGCGAGTCCCAAATTATGAACATCCAGGGGAGGTATCCTTCTGTCCTTCACACCTGTTTACTCTATCTCTGAACAATGCCCCGCATTAGGAGATGAAAATCGAAGGAGGACAAGAAATTCTCGTTATTCATAGTACCTCCCTTTATCTTGACTATCCCCAGATGTTTTAACGTTCCCGGGCAAACGCCTCTCTCTCTATCTATCTCTCGAAATGTATTCTGCCGTAATAGGACAGCATGGGAAAGTGTACACGTGCGAATTGCGCGCATCCGGGCACACGGGAAAACGTTTCAACGGGTATGAAGTTGTATAACGGGAGTCCGTATCGACCGCAGACACTATACCGAAACAATAGAATGTATTATCAACGGTTACGAGGGGAAGGCGAAACTGAGAAAAAGAACGCACCGGGATTTCGGTCGTACGTCACAGAGACAATGGCTTAGGCCTACTGTCCACTAAGGTCCGTCTCGTCATAGACATGTCAGCGTAGTGTACCACAGGACGATTACGCTACGCTTGAGTTGCTGTCCACTTGAGCGTATTGAAAACGTATAGAAAGCGTACAGAAAGCTTCATTTTCCTCATTCGCAAAAATGTCGCGCGACGAAAAGCACGTTATTGCCTTATATAATTATATTCGATGCAATCGTAATTGCAAAACGCAATTTCCAATAGACGTTCAATTTCTCGTGTTTCGGATTGTTTGGCTTTCTCCTGAATAGATATATAAAATCCACCGTCCAATGATAACAATACATCCACCGTAATACAAGCAATACGGGAACAAAGAACTCGGAAAAGACCAGTTTCACCGATATTTCTCTGAAAACGAATTACCAACGTAAACACATATGTTTCTTTACCGTCAAACCGTACCATCGTGCCTCCCCGTGGATCGATCCCCTGTAATCTTTCCAATCTGCTTGAATCCGTGTCGAGCGATTCGTTTAAGAGAAGATCGTCCTCGGTCTCTTTATTTCGAGATAAACGAGATGTCGGCTGGCCGGTGTCCAGTTTTATCGATCCGTTCGCGGGTTCCTGACGGATTAAGGTGCCGGAGCTCTTCTTTTAATCTTCGATAAAGTGGCCAGTTTGTTCTACATGGGGGCCAATGGACGAAGCGCGCGCGTTCGGACTTGGCGGTTTTCGCTAAAGGTGATTTATTTCCGTTTGTCGACCTCCTACTCTCTCCTCCTCTCCCCACTGCTGCCTTCTATCCTACCGGCAATCAGTCCGGGAACACCTTCTGGCGAAAGGATCGTGGTCGTTCAAAAGGAAAATCGATCAGTGATCGTCTACACCAACTCCCTCGTTTCCGCCCACGTCGTCGTCGGGGATCTCCCTCGGTTTTCGTACCAGGAAAAATCTCCTCTGGCAGCTCGCCTCGTTTTTCGAGTGGCCCCGACCAACTCGATGGGGAGACTGGTGTGTACACGAAGCCGCGCGACGCCCCACAGTCGGCCGGATCGAAGATTTCAGTGACATTTGCGCCAAGAAATCAACTTTCTCCTAGCGATATTTATTGAGTTTGTATTGCTTCCTAAATTATACATAAACTTTGACAATTGAGGAATCAATGAAATATAATAAAAATTGTAACTGGTACGAACACTTAAAGTTGAACGTTTTAAGGTCAGCAGTTTTCACAGAAAAAAACTGCTTTTCTTTGTCGAGATGTCCTGCCAACCCTATCTAATAATTTCTTTCTGTTCTTTTCTTAAAATAAAGAGCACTTTTTTGCGTGTAAAATTCATATCGTCAACTAAAAATTAATATTCGTAGTGTATTAAAAAAATAATGTGCAATGAAATAGAGAAAATTGCCAAAATGCTTTATCTTTGACAGGGAATATCTTTTAAATCCTTAGGATTCCCACATTGTAACAAATTGGAATGTTGTTGGCACACCTTCCTCTAAATAATCATATAAAATTCATTTCCTCTCTCAGCCCACTGTTTAATATTGTTATTGTTATAATTTTTTTTATTCAGTCTACACGCAAGCTAAGATTCCTACATTATTCAGTTCAAGTTTCATATCAATATCTTCTACGGTTCAAAAGTTATACAAAAATATCACTGAATTCCTCGATACGGCCCACTGTACGCCACCTCAGCTCTATAACGGAGAGAGAATTTATTAAAGTTACGCGCGGAATCGTAACTTTCTGGTATGATCGGCGCGTGAAATTATTTGCCCGGGCGCATAGTGAAACAACGGGTCCATCCCTCTCCACCCCGTAATAACGAGTCAAGGCAGGCTGAAATGCCTGATACCGCGACTAATGAAATAACTTTTCCGCGGCGTTGTTCGCGCGACCCAATCAGGTGGCAAGCTCGGCCGATTAAAGGTTGCTTTTGGAGGACGGAATAAGAGTTGTCTGGGGAATTTGAATATTTGCATTTTGTTGAAGATGAAACTAACTTTAACAGTTTGACTGCCACGTCAGCCAAATGTGGGTGACATGTACGCTGTAAGGAGACCGGGTTATTTACATAAGTATTGTTACAAAATTTTTCGTCAAATTATTATCGTTGTATAATTTAAAACAAGACTAAGTGTAATTAAAAGGTAAATTATAATTTAATTATTATTATTTTTGCAATTCTGTTAATACTAAATTAAAGATAAAACATACATTTACTCGAATAACAACAATTCTTTTGGATTTTATTAATATTTTTGCTTATGCGTTAAAAAAAACTGATTTATATAGTTTAGCGAAAATATTTATTTAGTTACTTTGCAAAATATTCAAGGCAGTCAAGTCCAAAAATAAATAACAACGATTCAGAAGTGTCAGCACGAGGTGCTAAAGACTTAAAAGATCACAGTTTAAGAACTGGGAATTTAAAACCCTTTCGAGTACAGTATCAAAATTTGACTATGCTTCAAAAAGGAATATAAATGCTGGGTGATCAACGAATCGAATATCAGAGCTCTAAAGTTCCAAGAATTGAATGGTCATGTGTTATTGATTAAAAAATCCACAAATTCAAATTTTCCGTACTCCACGAAACATAAAAAACAAAAGTATCAAAGTTTATAGCTAAAAGAGATCCACGATATGTAGCTTTAACCATTCCATGAACAGTCGATTGAATCGAATTATGAAGTCCCGAAAACAAAATGTAAGGAAACCTGGAAAGCTCCTAAAATATACCGAATATAAGAATTGGTTTTTTTTGAAGTACACGAGCGTTCAGAGACGGTATCCATACTAAAAGAGGTCCGTTCTCGCGTTTCAGAAAAACGATAGTGGATGTGTAACGAAACTTTACGATGGGGTATCGAGCGACAGTTTAATAGACCATCCGCTGTGCTTTTGGTGCCCTGGAAACTTTACACCGCCTTGTTGCACACATTAATCTCGCCATGTAATATGACGTCGGTGTTATCTGGATGATTAATACAGCGAAACGTTGGGGATTTCTTCTTTTTTCGTTCCGCCACGGCCACTTGCTCCGCGCGTAATCCACGACGTTGTTGCAGCATTGTTCACGCGTTCATTTCCGAACGATCGCGTAAATAATATTCTTTTAAATTATTCTCCGGATCAAGTGGCTTATTCGAAACTGCATGGGCGCGTGATCGTAAAAGGGGGGGGGGCAAAATTAAAAAAGAAAAAAATTAGAACAGAAAAAAAAAGTGTATAACACCGCGAGAAAGTCACATCGTATTTTTCGAATTTATTCACGCATTTCCCTCCTGTTCTCGTACGCTTTTTTCTCCCCGACTTCAAACTCGTTTGAACAAGCACCGGGGAAAAAAAAAATATTTCACCAGGTGGCCACCAGTTTCCGTTTGGCTTACACCGTGAATATTCACGCTAGCCCAGTTCCGAAAAAAAAAGTTTTCCCCCTATACTTTCGAAATGCGCATTCGTGATTTATGAGCCGCGTTAATTTGCGGCATTTCGAGAACGCTGTCCGACGTTATTTTAGACTTCGAAACCGGTTTTATCGCCGGAAGCCCGGCCGGAAATGCATCGTCCGTAGCGTCGACAGTCTCGCGGATTCAAAGCTCGAAAATCTCGGAAATGTAAATTACCTTATTTTTCAGAATCAGTGTTCGACCCGTGGAATGCATGTGCGTTTTCATTATTTTTATATGAAACTTTCCCGGTACGTGTACTCGGGCTTCCCTGGTGGAAATGAGACCAAACTCGACTTTAATAATAACGTTGCTACAAGAGTAATGGTTAGACTGTGGATTTTCTGTATTTAGAACATATTTTATTGTCTAACATTCAGTACACTGGACAGTTTAATAAAGATTAATACCATTTTTATTTCACTCGAAACCTGATCGAAGCTTCGATACAACAGACAGATTTCTGTTTGATTCTAATGCCTCTAAGTCAGCATCTAAAGACTGACATTTGCATAAACATCTGCAATATAGTAATTACCGCTATTTAGTGCATCAAATACATACAAATGTATCGTGTAATCGGTAGAATACTGCAGCCGTCTTAATTCATATTGTGTGAATTCAAGAAGTTGTGGCGACTATCCAGGAAGGATAGTCTTTTTTACATTCATTAACAAAAGTTGTGTCAACGCAACGAAACTTAAAGGTATTTCAATATTCTATTAGTAGTTAACGTATCATTCATTTTTTTAAGTCTCAAAAGTCACTGGCGAGTCCTTAGCTACTATTTCATCCGGTTCACCCTCGTCGTAATTCATATTTTACCATATACAGTGAACATGCGATAACGGTTAAACCAACCACAAAAAATCGAATTGTCCCATCGAAAATGTACAATTGTTATTGGCGGCTTCTGGTCGCAAACCGCGTTATTTCATAAAAATCAGCCAGCCGAGCATTTCACAGGGTCGCCGAGCAAACATTTAAAAATTGTTCAGCAATGCTCGGTTTTGATTCTCCCGGGGAAACGATGGAGCAGCGGTGGCGCGGCTTTGGCCAACCGCGCGTAAATGTAAGTGCAGAACGCGTGGAACGTGAATGTAAATAAAGCGTAAGTGGTGAAGCACGGGTACAAGGGCGCATGAATATAAGCGCGCTTGTAAAACTTCGGACGCGACTGGGTGCGTACCTGCCGGTGTGGTGGGCAGCATGTATTAAAACCGCAACTTCGGTTGGTGCAGCTTGTTTTCGATGACCAGAGGGATATCCGGTGTTCGCGCGAGCGCGTCTGTCTATGAACGGCCTGGGTGTGAGTTCGGAAGATATTTACGATCTGCGGCTTGTGGCGTATCGATTCGTATTCCGGTTAGGTGTTAAAATCCGGTCGGTAAACGAATCGATCCAGATACAGGCAACACGCCGTTTTAGGTCCCTCCGCCCCCCGAATCTACGATTGTGAGTGTACGGCCCTGGAAATGTCGGTGACTGGATATTAATGCGTGAACGGACGACAGCTAGAATAATTGGAACTCGCAAATTAGATCGTCGGTTGGGAGAATCGGAGGTAATTTTTCGGACAGGTATCGGGAACCGTGTATTGGATCTCGGCTATGAATGTGTAGTGGTTCTAGAGAATTCAACGAGTAGTTAGAGGGCTCTAGACAGGACGGGACACATCGTTCTCTACCGCACGAAATTTTACTGGACGTCCTATTTACTGAACTTGTTACCGAGGGAACCGCTTCAGCTCTTATTATAGGAACTACTACCGGGCGGTGTTCCAGTTATATGAACGCTTTAGGTATCTGGAGCAGTCTGGTCTCCAAGTGTTCCGTGTGAATAGGCTGTGGTAAGGATCGTCTGTGTGCAATAGGTTGGTAGGAAATAAATGGACGATTACAATTCGTGTTGTCTTAGTGTTGTAATGTTGCATACAGGGTGGGGCAATAACTATGTCCACTTTGAATATTGTCGTTATTTGTAATAATATGAAAAAATGTTGTATACAAAACTTACACGGTATAGAGGGGGGCATATTGTGACATAAACATTTTCTGCGGTGGGACACCCTGTATACTAAGTTAGTTAATGGAATCACCACTATCACTGTGTTAAATCTCATTAAAAAGCCAGCGTTCCATCTGAGTACCTGTCTTCGTCAGTGCCGAGGAGCCTTCGAGTACTGATCGATGATTTACTGTATTAAGTTTCTCTTACAAATCTCGCCTTACAAAAGCATCCGTGTAACACATTTCACGTATAGTTTAAAAAGAAAACATCTCACCCAGCCACAGTAACATGAAAAGAGGAAAATCATCGTTGGATTCCGCACAAATTTCACGAACTCCAACGCCGCGTCACCGTTTACGTTCGTGTTGATTTCCGCACGGTTAACGACACTTTAGTGACACACAATCTATGGCATTGACCGCGGAACCCCAGGATGGACGTGAAATACGCGCTTTCATAATTCCACGCGTTTCATTGCAGTGTCGCGGGACAGAAGCCTCGGAAACTTCGTTCGACCAGGCGGAAGATAGCACCGGGTGGGGTGCTCGCGAACCGTGTGCTTTCTCCCCCTTTTTTCTTCCCCCGTTCGTCTTTATCGCCAGAGTCCCTATTTCTTTTCATTCGCTTCGCTGTTTTTCTTACTCTGTGCCGTTTTTCGCCGAGCAATACGACGACGCAATTACCGGCAGAATGGCACGAAACGTTCTCGGCAGGCCAGCAGTACCTATAATTACCGTTTCGCCTCCTCCTCTTTCCTTGCTCCGTTACTGCCAGGGAATCGTTTGCGATCCTTTTGTCCCGCGTTCGCAACCCCTTCCTTTTTCTTACCAACCCCGTCTGCCCCTATCCGGATTACCACGACGCGAAACAGAGCTTCGCGAGCGTACCCACGATCGCTATGCGATTCGCGAATCGAATTTGCATCTTTAACTTCTTGCCGCGTCTCGAGCGTGATAATTGTCGACCAGTTGACGGTGGATCGTTAAAGCTCCGAAAGTCTGGGCTTAAAGACGCGAAAAAGGATTCTATGGTGTCCCGTTGAAAAGAAGTTGAGCGGAGCCGTCCCAGCTTCTGGACGAGTCGTTACCTGGGACGCAGGAAAATAAACTCGGTTGGCGCGAGGCGCTTACAAGGCGGTACGTTTACTGTATGGGACACTTTATTCTGATCGATTTTACGCTGTTAGAACCCGTTGTTATGTAAAATTATATAGAATGTCTTCTAACATATGGTGGTATAGTCGATTAGGGGAGACTCTACGTGAAAAAAATAAGTCGAAAATATAGAGTGAAATATTTTCATTTGAGTCACTTTGTTCTCAAAAAAATCGACTTTGAACGTTTGATGGATATGCTGTTGCATAGGACTTGGCTAACATGTATGTTCATTGTATTTAGTTGCTATTTACTACCGCGGTGCGAAAGAGCCTTCGAACACTCATGGATCATTTACTGTATTACAAGTCTATGACGCTACTGCTCACATACAAGAAAATCTTTGAGAGGTGAAGTAGACTACTAATGACGTCTTATTCATAGTTAATCTCCCATGGATAATAGATTAAATATTGCAATACTTTCCCCTACATATTTAATGTATCTTTGTAACTTTAAGATGTAAAGTAAAGCGAATTGCTTTAACTGGTTCCGTTGAATTAATGTACATGAATAGACACTGGAGTTGAAACGTTATCAAACAACTTCTGTTCTTTTAAATCGTTGACTCTGGTTCGATAAAGCGTACACGGCTGACGTCGGGGAGGGAAAAAGAAATCGTCGGACAGCGAATTTCCCCGAGCCGGAATTTCCTAAAACTCCCTGGTATCAATTTAAAGCGGGGAGCGCCGTGAAGAAAAGAAAAAAGCGTCGTCCCCCCGTTTCTCGCAGCAGCGGCTTGAATATTGACTGTACTTAAGGGAATAAATCTGCGTTTCGGAATCCTACGTGTTGCGCTCCGTGAACGGTTTTCTGATCCCCGTGGGCATCCCCGTGCATTCAAATGAACTGCAAACAGGATATCGAAGGTATCATGAAATAGTGTTGCTAAGGCGTAAAGGGAGGGCCGGGAAGAACGTATGAACCGGGGCATAGAAATGAAGGGGGAAACGGGAATAAAGGTGAAGGTCGGAAGTTGTAGAAATACGGGGCGAGAAAAAAAAAACGATGTAAAAAATACTTTGATTGTTGAAATGCAAATTGTTTCTGAAAGTCACAGCTGTTCCATTTATAGGCTCCGTGCACACCTTTCGTTTCCCTGTTTAAATTAGACAGACTAGAAAATAGGAGAAGACTAGAAATAAATGTACAGTAAGGATAGAAAGTTGTGGAAATAGCCAAACAAATGGCGTTAAGGGAGGAATTTCATTATAAGACAGAATTGAGAACACGTTACAAGATTATCCTTCAGAAGTTGAACTGAAACGTCATTTCCTGGGTATTAAGTAGTTTTCCTCAAATATGCCAGCCACCGGGGATCCCTGTAATATGAAAATTAATTACAAAACCAGGGAGGAACGATCAAGAGAACCATTAAAAAGGGACGGATAAAGTGTACGTTACTTGGTAAGTGAAGAGGGACGAAAATCAAAAAGAAATCGTAGGGTGCTCGGAATTGAGGGCTAAGAAGAGTTTCTCGAGACCGAGGGATAAACTAAGGATCGATAAGGGTCCCGGGTGAAAGAGGAAGCGTAGGGAGAGGGAACGAAGAATGAAAGGAATCGAGGAAACGAATTTCGTTTCGGGATATCTAGAATATCTTGGAAGGACTCCGAGGCAGATCGGGGAGGGGCTGTCTATGAAACGGAGAGAAACTCCACTTTATCTCTCGATGAAAGATTTACAGAACGAATCGTCAACTACGCTCGCAATCGCAGGTAGTCGGCAGATAGAAACGGCCCCGCGCGTTGCTGTTTCGAGATCTCTGTGCTCCGTGACTGTTTCGTAATTTAGTAGCTGCATCCGCCATACCGGCTGTTGGAATGCAGTATCGAGGAACCCATTAAATACCGTTAAGGCAAGTTAAATTGAATTCAGGCCAGACCCGCGGTTTTTCCCTTTTGTTCGGCGAATCGTTCGTGATACTTGCCCGTCGACGAGTCCAAGTCGCTGTGTCTTCTCTAATGAGCATTCTTCCGGTAACAGAGAAGCAATTGAAAGGAACTTTTCGATGGGGAAATAGCGATGGTAACAAATTTAGCTGTGTTCGTTTAATTTGATCTCCCCAGTGATTAAACAGCAATGATTAGTTTGTAAAGTATGACGGGCGCTAGACAAAGTGTGGTTGAATCACAAAGAAAATAATAATTTGGGAAGTAGATGATACAGAATTGGAGGAATAAAAATGAAAATGACAGATACACCATCGTAGTTAGTAGTGCAAAGGGCAAGCTTCGCGAAATTCAGTAAGTATACTCGCGGTTTGAAAAACGGATTTTAAGAGAATAAAATATTTAAGCATGAGGATCACAAGTAAATAAACGTACTTTGTACGACAAGATGAATTAACCTTGTTCACTGATGTAACTACGAAAGTTTCTCAAAAGATGTAGTCTACGCTATCGAGATCGCTTCTGTAAATTTAACCGGACCTAAATCGTTACTCCATAAATATGCAAGGACAGGATTTTTTATTCATTTTAGGAAGTAAAGTGAAAAGTAATTAAAAAGTTTTTAATGGAAAAGTAATCTTCCCAATGTTTTATTCATTCGAAAAAGTATGAATTGTTCATGCTACACCATATCGGTCGCCATTTTTAACGGCTCAGTGTCTCCCATTGTGCGCTGTTGCTATCCATATTGAGCAACGCCGTAGATACGTGTATAGTTCGAAAAGCAGATTGACCGAGCACTTGAAAGCGTTAGTGGTGTAAGTTAATAAGTATACTTTTCACCCCACTTGGAAAAAGAAGGGTTTAGAAAAATGTTGGAAAATACCCCTTGACCTTGTTTTCTCATATGCGTATATCCAGATATACTGACTACAGTTAGTATGTTCATTGTGTATATGATTATATTCACAAATTACTGTCTATACAGTAAATCATCGATGAATGTTCAATGGCTCCTCGCTACTGAGTGTTTAGACATCATTTCCACCACTGGACGTTTCACTGGTTCCACTGGAACACTCAGTGGCAAGGAGCCTTCGATCACTCATCGATAATTTACTATACTAACAATAAGTATACAGTAAATTTTCGATTAACGCTCGACGCTCGGGACCAGTTTTGAACAGTTGTCGCAGAGAGGTACGATTTTTGCACTTCATGAACTGCATTACGGGCCGACCTTCCTGTGTGGAACCCTCCAGGAATAAGGATGAGGCAGAAGTATTCAACGTAGAGATCGTCCAGAGCAGTTATAGAAAATTTACTGTATTCTGACATATCGAAGCACTTAAGTATCAACTCATGTAGAAATAAATGTACTCAACAACTTCAGTTAACTAATTACTGAATCTAGACATACACCATTTATGCACAAGATGGAATAAACTTGGAACTATCATTCCCACGATGTTAACTGAAGTTCACAAAAAGAAATCGTCTAACGGCATTAAAGCTATCAAGAGCTCGATTCATAATAAACCACGCCACGGTGCAACGAGTCAGCTATAAATCTCGAAAGAATTTCCGCCTCATTAAACGAACAAGTTGAGCTACATTCACGCTGTTCGACCGACTTCCGGCGCGTAGAACCTGACGCGTCTACGCGCTCTCAGCGCTGCCTGGTGTATGCCCGTGTAAACGCGGTATCGCTCGGCTGGCTGGCTGGCTGGCAACGGGAGATCTTATTTATGCGACGCGAGCTGATTTATAATCGTTGGAATCGGAACGGGAAGGCGATTAAATTCTCACGTTTCCACGGGGCACGTGATCTCTGAGGATGGGTTCGTGGTACACGCCGGACGCGCGGAGAAAATACATCGTCCGGACCCGCGGACGTTCGTAGTGAGTTGGGATGGTGGAGACGGAGCATGATCGTTAAAAAGTGTATATTTTCCATCCTTTTTCGTCCGGCGTAGTTATGTCGCCATTAAGGCGGGGTTAACGAACACCGCCGAAAAGCTGTGGTCGATTTTCTTGCGAACCCAACCTCCTACCCTCTCACCTTTCAGACATGCAGTAAGTTGCATTTAAATATCCCATTTTTTATGCAATTTACTCGATCCCCCTTGGTTTCTTAATTTTCTACTCGCATCGTCGTTGGGAACACGACTTTATTGCGGTCCTGCCCGACAGTTCTTTCAATTTCAACTTATTCGCGGTTCCGTTGGTAGGATCCCGTGAAACTCGAGGAATTCTGATTGGAGGAGGAGTCGAGACTTCTCGATCGCTTCGGGAGTAGAGTCTCGGAAAAGATAAGCTACGTGTCTCGCTGGTGGATTGGGAATTTTGTGCAATCATAAGGAATCCTACCACATCCGAATACACGAGACAGCGGAGACTTCATTTTCTGTTTCTGTACAGGGTGTCCTATCTAACGTGAGCATCTTAAATACTTTACTTGCGTTTGTTTTGCAGAACATTTATTTTAAAAAACGCACAAAGTGATGTTCAACATCGATACATTTTTTCACTAATGCCTCTAACGTAATTATTTTATTATTTAACTCTACTCTCATACATTTGTCGATTTTTCGTACTCAAGGTCACATGAAGGTCACACTATTGTAGGCCATTAAATTAGTCTCGATTTCAACTATTACGCCATGCTGATAACAACATGTTGTCCCATTGAAAAGAAACCATCGATGATCTTGAAATTTCGAAAAATGTGACCTTGAGAAAAATGTTTGCTCATCTTAGTATTTATTTTTTCTAACCAAATAATAGTACTTTTCCCTTACATTTTCCTGTATCTTCAAAAACAAGTGAGATATCAATATCGTAACTTCAAAGGTGCTCACGTTATGTGGGACACTCTGTATATCCAGAGTTTACGATCTATAACTTTGATTCCTAGTTATTAGTAATACGACAGTTGACTCGTTAAAGGTTTGGACGGTATTTCCTTCGATTTCCCAGAAACTTTTTACGATCTCTCCTGTTTCCCTGTATTGATTATCGAAGAGATCTTCTTTGCCCCCCACCCCCATTCAATTGAAAGTGGCCTTATAAATCTCCCGGGGTTAGGGGGCGGGCTGACGTGAAAAGAAATTTCGATGTCGTGTGATGCGACCGGTCGCGGTAAAGGACGGATATAAAGGGAAAGATAAAGGCCTGGATAAAGTCGTGGACGAAGATGTAATACCGAGGGCGTCGCGCCGGTTGCTTCTAAACCACACGTTGCTTTATCGTCCGACGTTTTCTAATGTAATTTTGTTTGCGAATCCCCAAAGGTGAACGTGGACGGGAACGAATTAGATTAGCGGCGATCATGGCCCAGCCCCGGCGTATTTCGTGCGAATCTTCCTTTGTCCTGTCCTCGAACAGGGGAAACGCGTTTCCTCTTTTCCATTTCCTTTTTTGAATCCCCACGGTGACAATTTGCCCCGGACCCTCTCTGAAAATCTAACAATTTCGTTCCCTCACTTTTCCTGTCCAGGACGCTTTTCTTTTTCCCCCCATTAATTTTGCTAGAGGATATTGCAAACGTTTCCGTCACTTTCTATCCACGTTGCTGGTTACTGTTTCACTGTGTATTCTTATCTCGTAATATTCTTCCTCTCAACCGCCCTTCTCCTCCCCCCGAGGCAATAACGTTTCGTTTCATTAAGGCTGTCTCGTTTAATTCACGAAATCATGGAGTTTACTTCTGAACGGGTATTAAGTTGATTGCTACGGAGTTTGCTGGAGTTTAAGTAACTATTTCTGTATAAAGGGTTATTTTCGTCTTCCTATTCTTGATGATCCTGCTTTAATGTTTCCTTCGTCGTGACGTTCCATTTCTTCTTTCCAGTTGTGTAACATACCATACATACGCACGAATATTGTGTAACCATATAGTTGTACTTTATTATTTGCACGTTGTATCGTGCAATAAATATGCGTAGAAAACATGTACCGAAACTCAAAGGGTTTAATATTCCCTCAAGTATCTGCACACATCGTTCAACATCACGTTGGCACTCAGTTCGATACACTCCTCCATTTCAATTTCCGCGATCAAAACGATACAGACATGAAAAAACGCGCGGAGACAGCAGCGTTGCATCGATCGAAACAGAATTTCATGTTGCAGAAAGGGAAGAAAAACAAACCATTACCTTTCCCTGATCCGTGCAACGGAAGGTCGCTGAGCAATAACTCACGTCGGTCACTTTTTTTCTCTCGTTTTGTTTTGTTTGTTGCTTCCCATCGAACCCGACATCTATACAGAAATCCTTGCAAATTTATTCCGTCCTCGGGGATGAAACGAGACAGCATAACGATCAGAATTTATTTACCGTCACGTGTACAGTGAAGTTTCAACGTTCGAAACTTCGATATTCATTCGAGATAACAATCGCAGTGGCTTTGTACAATTTAGTGCAGATTGAAAACGTTATTTAAATAGAGACATTTCGTATATATATATAACGGATCGAATTTGAAATTCGTTGGATTTCCTTACCGAATTGTCGGTGACAGTTGCATAATGGAGGATACTCCCGAGGAACTAGTTAACAAAGATTGTATAGTTACGGGCAAGTTCTTGGGAACTGATGTTATTCGGAGACGCGAGAAGAAAATCTTAGAAATTTAAGCCCTTTCGAGAAATCTTGAATCACAGATGGAAACTCGAGAAGTTTCAAAATGATCCGTAAATCTATTGTAACCGACATTGTTGAATGTCCCGGGCATCTTCAATATCACAGACAGGCCTGAAGATTTTGTGCCGCATGCACAGCCATATACAAAGGTCTCTGCAACTTAACAAAAAATTAAAAAAGAACTATCCTTAAGGCTGTTAACACGTTCAATGTGGACAAGCTATTAAATTCCAACCCCAGTGAGTGAATTTTTCAATTTATTATTCGCTTAGTTCTATTTTAAAACTGTCGTAAATTCACTATTTGATGCTTCAATTATCAATTTGTCCAAAAATATTTAGTTTTAATTATTGCTCGATATGCAGAATAGGGTGATTCTACGTTGAAAAATAAGTCGAAAATATAGAATAAAATGTTTTCATTTCCGACTTCGTTTTCGAGATAGCCGAATTTGGAAGTCTGATGAATACACGTGCAAATGAATAGGACATAGTTAATACGTCCGTTACAATACACGCGTTTCATTTTAATGTTCAAAGTCAATTTTGTATATATTAATCGGAATATTAAAACCAAATTTTTTTCTTTACTTGAATGTATAATAACTAAAGGCCGGGAAGTTTTTTTATCATACGTTCTTTGTATTCATTTAAAAAAATTCCTAATTATCACTTGCTTTCTGGCTGCTGAAGAGGCCCTGAAACCACCTTTTCCTCGATAAATAGACATATCGACCTCGCACCGAACGTGTTAAAGGATTAGCAAAGACTTGCCATATTCCCAATAAATCCGTTGCGAAAAACCAGTGGCGTGATCGACCACGATTCAACCCCGTTAACCAAGAGCTCGTTAACCATGTTACTGTCACTCGGGATTAATAAACCGTTCCGTAATCCACTTGAACGGCGAACACGGCAATCGAGCGTGTCGCGTAAGTATTGGTAATTAGATGAATGCCCCGTTAAATAGCGGTGAAACGTTATAGGGGGACACCCGGTTGCGCATTAATTTCTCGTCTAATTGGCAACTTTACGGTCTTTCGGGAGGAATTAACATCCACAGTGACGGCGGCGGCGGACTGTTCGTTCGCGCGATTTTATTCGCGTTGCCGCGCGGCACAGATTTCGCGGAAGGAGGATACGTTGTGCGCTATTGTTTCGTCTCGCGTTAGCCGGCTGTCGCGTCCGAATCGTTTGATCGTTAACGGGGGCTAATTAACGGCGCAGTAAACCTTCGCAAGATTATAACTCGGCGGCGCTGCGAGACAGTCAGGGGGTGGAACGTGTGCAAGTTCGATTCGCGACTGCTACGGCTCTTATAATTTCCGGCCCACACGACACAAGGGCTGGGAAGGAAACGGAAATTGAGATTACGCTTCGCGCTCGGGCATGCGCGAATCTCGCGGGGAAACTGTAGTTAATTATTCGCGTCCCCATTGAAACACTTGAGCAGCCCCTGGCTTCCTTGACTCGATTAGGGTTTAAGCAAGTGGAAATGCAATTATTGGAATTGCTCTGGTTAAAAATGAAAACGCGTGGAAGAAAAACGCTGGATGGTACTTCTGGGAAATGTGGACGAAACTCTCGACTGGAAAGTGTAAACGATATTTGTTGGAAAAAAGGAAAATTATGTGTCGTTGGAAAATCTACGAAAAGTGTTGGAGGTTTCAAATAGTTATGGGAGATCGAGGGACCTGGAATCTCCATGAGAATTCATAGGGGTCCACGAATAGCAGTAGAAACCTAGGAGCTTCTAGTGATTTGCAAGGAATTTTGAGGGTTCTCATGGGAAGCCAGAATTCCTCTGACTTTCCCAGAACATCTGAGGGTGCCTTATGGGGCCCGAATAGGTACCTATAGTTCCCTGGAATCTGCAGAGTTTCGACAAGTGAATCCAAAGAGGCTCAGAAGTCTGAGAACATACAGGCCTCAGAAGTCTCAGGAGTCCCCAGGAAACTCCTAGAGAACCCCTAAATCGAATTTTGTCTGGATTCCACAAGAGATCTTTCAAACCCTAAGATCCCTTGAAGAATTTTTTACTATGAAATATGGATTGTAAAGATTTTTTTTTTGTTTCTCGAAAATAGCAGAATTACTATATTACTCTGCGAAGAACGAAATGAAGAAGAAATCCATTTGGATTTTCTAATTATTTAGGCAATTCTCACGGTATGCAAATGTTCAAAGGGGAAACGAGCATCGAGACCACCAAAAGAACGTACAAAGAAATTCAAAGACTTGAATGTCCGGGATCCGCAAAAATGGCCGTGTATGGCTCCCGAGAGTTCGCAAGTTCGGCCATTTCGTGCCGTAAATATGACCGCAACCGCAGCGGCCGCTAGACACGCCGGATCACCATTACGGATAAATATCTCTTGCAGTTTGGAAGTGGAAGTCGGGACGAGATTCGGTCTACACGGACTTTTTTCCCCGAGAACTTCTTCCTGGTCTCTCCATAGTCGTTAGAAACGAATCTCTGGCCCCCTCAGATTTTTTTTTTGCTTCTTTTCGGTTCTTAGAGGCACGATTGCCTTGAAAGCTCCAGCACGGAAAAATTCGAACGCTGGATTACTGCGAAACGACGGTTCACGCGTATTTCCTGCTTACGATTACCGTTTTCTCCCTCTACAAAAAGGACCAGCGTCGAAATTGCCCTTCGTCCCTTCTTACCGTACTTTCATCTTTCTCAACTCTCGTTTCCTACGCAACAAAAGTTCCATCGCAAGTTTCTCTTGTGTATCTGTGTTTTTTTTTTTCTTTGTTCGTCCGTCAAATCTATTTAAGCTCGGCAGTTTCGTGTCTAACGTGCTTTATCCTCTTTAAAAGTAAAAAATAAAGTTCTCTGGGATTCTCATTGATTTGCAAGTAATACCGGATTAAAATAACGGTACCTTTAATAAGTCTCGTTTTAATTTCCCCCATTCCGTGCGTGTGCGGATTATAATGAATTAAATTGTCGAAGCGCCGGTACCATTCCCAATGTGCATAAAATAGGATTAACACACGGGTTTATCGTTTCTTTTTATTATAATTTGCCGGGCATCATCGGTTACCCACTTTCAGCTTTTATTCCTGCTTAATTGGATATATAGGATATATCGAAAGTTGCATTATTACTGCATGAATTCGTAACGACGGAACTTCAAATATTTATGAAAATGCATAATTTTCTGAGTTCACGTGTAAAAATAAAAATAGAATGGAAAACTATTTATTAGGTTCTTCTTTGTTTCTCTTTAAATATTCGCGTGTGTTGTCAAATTTACATTCTAGTATCGAGAACTTATTTACCACATCTTCTATTTTCGTTACACCTTCATCACACTCTATTTAAATATACAAATGCATAAATATGAAGTCTTATACTGTATCATTTAATGAGAGTTTTATCTCGAAATTTTGACCAAAGGCACAGGAAACCGAGACTGTCGCTCGTAATAATTGTCGATCCAGACTCGAGAGGTATTTTAACAGCCACCGATTTCCATATCGCGCTAGGGAGAGAGGGAGAAGCAGAGAGAGGGTTCTGTGCGCGGAAATGGAAGGCAGCCAGAGGCCTTGTTATTAATATATATCAAAGAAGCACCGATTCAATTAAGTTAATTACGTTGTCTCGAAACGAGAGAAACTCGCTTAAGACGGTAGTTACCCGTACACCGGCTCATCCAGCGGCGTGTAATGCGAGCCGTATTTAAACGAGACATAAACTTCCCGAAGAGTGACGCGTCTCGGCTCTTAAAGATGCGCCCAACCCCGTTGCCTGACACGCAAGGGGTTCTGCTTTCGACGATTAGATGGATCCTGTTGGGTTCGCTGTTAAACAGAATCGGGATACCGGTCTCCGCTTTAATCTGTTCGTACTTACACCGCTCGGTAGAAAATACCAGACCTGTCTCTCGCAATTAATGAAAGAGGAAGATATTATAGTGCGAGATTCGAATCCTGTGTACTTGAGTCTCCTGTCTAAAGGGACAAAATGTACGGGGAATTCGAAAATTCCGAGTGCAAAGTGTTAAAGAAACTAATACAACAATGTGAAACAGAGATGTTGGGCGTTGATAAAATTTTAGGTGTCTTTTAAGACGTTAAGACTTTATTCTTCTAATAGAACACCAATTGTCATTAACTTTTGTAGGATATATTTATAACATTCTAAATAAGCGAAGTAGGTAATTTTACAAATTGATACATACATATGTGGCGCCGGGCTCCAGTAAGAAAATCGAGGCATCACATATATGTGACACTAGTAGCGAACGTGATAATAAAAACGTGTAAGGTATAGAGAATTATGCACAGAAAAATATATACATGTACTCGAATGTACGTGGTATTTAAAAATTAATGTAGAAAAATGAAAGTGCAATTTGAGCGTAAAAAACGGCGACCACCTAAGTAGAAAGTGGTGGCGTAATCATATTAAAGAAGCTGTAATAGTACTATACAACCTATATCTATTCTACAAAATGAGTTGAGAAAGTGTATAACAATTACTAAGACGATTTTTACGTTAAACAACGCGTAAAATAATGAAATGAAGTTACACTAAAATCTTAAGGTGGTAGGTGTGTCGAGATAAAGGACTCTTATTTCGATGGAAAATTTTCTTTCCAAAATAAGTTATAATTGTTGAAACTCTGTATTAAAACTGACTTCGTCTGATCTCTACATTCGTTGTAAAATACTGTTTCAATTTGTCATTAATCGTGGAATCTAACCTCATGTTTTCGGTCAGTACTGTACATGCACGCCTTCACGTCTCTGCGGTGTTGCGTTCGCGTTCCTCTCGTTTAAGATATCATTTTCTGTTTCTCTCCTGCGTATCCCCCGACAGACTGGCCGCCTCTTCTTATTTCATAGCTCCAGCACGGAGATGTCTGTTCCCGTCGATTTCTGTCGAACGTATCATAAGATGCAACGTCTATCCACAGTCGGAGAATTCGTGACAGGCTCGAGAGATAGGAGAAATTTATCGGGGGCTGAAAATTGAAGTAGCTGAAGTGTTTCAGCCTGCCACAGTATTTCGTGCTTGCATTCGTTGTTCCTTCTGTTCGGGTAAAAAAAGGACTCCAAACATATAACCTATTCTTCTTTGTACATAATGAATACATACACTACTGGCCAAAAGTATGAGACCAGGTCTGATAATTAAAGAAAGAGAAAAATATCATTCGGCAAAGATTTAATTTGAAAGTAATGTGCTAACACCAATTTGGAAATGATTTGTATATGTACTGGTTCGGTAACTTTTATTATATCGTAACAATAATGAGTTACTGGTCCACCAATCAAGAATTCTTGTCCCATACTTACAGCCGGTAGTTGTATATTCTCTTCTTCAATCACCCCTTATTCAAACCTTTTTAAAGGGCAGTGTGTGCTTTCACAACAGAACGGTTCCCAATCACAAATTGAATAGCCATTTCTGAACATCCTCTACATAACAATTCTTCCATTGTTTCTACAGACCAGGGAATTACAAAATCCCGGAAAGCAACCACCAATGCAGAAAATTTCAACGAATCAACGATTTCACCCGTTCTGCGAGAGACATCGCTTAGACGAGTCGTGGAATCCCAATAACCCTGTCGCTCTGTTCTTCTTCCGCGCAATTTGCCTAGTGGCCGCAACAAGATAATGGTCACTTACGCGGCCATTTTTTCCCCTCCCCCCAACACCTACGAAAAACGCGAAGAGCCGTATGCCCGCTGACACGGGCACAAAGAACGCCGCAATTCCCCCGGGACCGGTTTCCGGTTGATATTCTTTTTGGCCGCACATTTATTTTTCATGGTTCCGTTTTTCATTTTTTTTTTTTCGCCCCGTTGTCCGACCCTTTTTCCTAGATCTCCCTCCCACGCACCCCTTCTATTCACACCAAGCTTTTACCTTTGATGAATCACGCTGGAATTACCCGTTGCATTCGCGGAACCAGCGGGCCAGCTTCCGCGATGGTGAAAAGATAGAGGGCGGCGGGAAAAAAGGGGCCATCCGTGGATGGGTAGGGTGGACGGGGGTGGGATGGGAGACTGTGTGAACCATGCCCCGTCGATATTTCTACGCGTATAACGAGGTGGAAAGCCGCACGGCGCGGCGGATGCATTCGGAATCTCTGTAGTCTGGCGGAGACCCTTTCCTTTTTTTCGTGGTGTTCTCGAGACAAAATGTCGCTGCGACTATGGAAAAGTTCACGGGGTCGGTGGAATCTGCCCCTGGCTACGTGCCCTCGGTGCTTTCTCTAAAAATGATGACGTACATCACCGTTCAACGGCGTGGCTACCATTGGTAGACTGAATTTTATTTATCGTACTTGTGGCAATAGTCAACGATCCTGATATGTATAACGAAATCAGAAATTGATATAGATATTATACTCTAACCCTCTCTCGTACTTTGTGTCAGTTTGACCAATTTATCTCCTAAGACATGATGTTATTCTATCATGTGTGAGTAAATTTAGGTGAGGATTCGTGAATGTTATTTTAAAGAATTTGTAAGTTTGACTATTTATCTCTTCGTTATATTAATTTTTTTACCACTGTGAATTTAATACCAAGGGATAAATTAAGTTGGGAAAATGAGGGACGGATGAGGGTTGAATGATATAGACTGGTCTTGAAGAACTGTATCTGTGTCTTTTCTTTGGGTATTGTTTTAACAAGTATTTATCATTAATAGAGCTGGGGAAAGAATATAATTAGAATATTCATGGAGATACGTGAGATCGAATGTAACACAAGTATTACGTCTGTTTAAAAATAGTAATATTCTATTTACATTTATGATCACACGGTTGTGATGGCCCTGAAGTTTCGTCTACTGTGACTAAAACCTTGCCTAGAAGTGATAAAACATAACCAGACTGGCAAAAAGCACATACAATTATACTACTGTATTTACAAGAAGTAGAAATAGTAAGTCATAGTCAGATACGTTTCACGTTTACTTGACAATTTTCCAATACTGACAATACAACTTTACTTCAATGCCTGTATTGTCCAAGTATACATATATGAAGATAATAGACACAGAAATCGACTCATTCAGTATTTCATAAAACCCCGTCCGCATGTTCTGTTTGAAATCATGAATATGGACATAATAAGTCCATACGAGGGTATTAGACCCGCGAATGCAATCATATGCTCGAACAGTCAGCCTACAGATCAACAATTCCATGAATTATAATGATTTTTCAATAGAGAAGGTAGGATCCAGAAGAATGTTTTCAGCATACAATACCTGAACATTGTGCGAAGTTTTCCACTAGATATTACAATAGCATCGATGTCCTGTCCATATCGATATTAAACCCTCATTCTACGTAATTCATCTCCGTTGGAGGAATAAAAGTGGAACCCCGGCCGACTGACACCGCGTGCACATTGAATCTCGATAATAAACAGTCCAACCCGGTAACATTCGGTAACGAACGGACTGTGTAACTCATTTCAGAGATACAAACGTCCCGTTGCACGCGATAAAAGACACGTTCCTCTTTATTATCCGGCGAATTGGAGCTCGTGAAACACGATCGCGAGTCAAGAACGCACAGTCTATCCACAACCCACCATACAGTGCGCCGAGTGTATGAGCATTAAGGAGAAAAATCATAACTTCTGAACTAATCAATTTTGACCGAAGCACTATAATACTTTTTTAAAGAGTATACCAAAATGCATCGACTGGTGCATAAATAAATATACAGTTCTTTAAAAAAAAAATGAGGTAATTTTGATTATTTATCGAATAAAACGTTCATTATCAATATATTACTGTTGCAATTTGTTGTCAACTAAATACCGACAAACACTTTTTTACCAAATTAACTATAATTAGTATAAGACATCATTAGCTGAGGCAGAACACAAACGATATGTTACAGAATTTATTTAGATTCATTGATATTAAAAAATATCTTGATTTCCTTCCGATGTCTTTTATACTTTTCGTAAAAAGTACTTTTAATGTTACCTATCATTTTGAAACCTCCAAAGTGGCGTACCCCCTTACGAAAGTAGATTTATTATTTGACTTTTTTGGTTACCTCAAAATTTCCTTGCAGAAAAAGCTTGTATCTAATTCCTTATTGAATTTGTTGAATCTTACATTGATAAATATGGTCATTCAGACATTAGAATATAATTCAAACTTATTATCGGATCGATATTAAACAATAACTTTTTTTTATTTCTGTATATTGTCGGCTGAACTGTGCTACACTCTGGCTTTAATGCAGCCAACTGCCACCGTCCGTAGGCGCATTCACCAATGAAGTTCCACTGTGTTTACCGTGGCAACAAAAGCCCCACGAATGTCGCCGATGATTCTGATCACTTGTAAATTACAGGGCGCCCATTTCTTCCCCTCGCACCTCCGCGCAGGGGATTCCGAACGGCAATTTCATTGGTCATTTTGCGCGAATAAGAGCGCATCATAAACCATTTTGGGAAAAAAGCTGTTTCGCGCGCGGGGTCCCCGTAATTCGTATCGCGATCGTCCTACTCTCCCTGAACTGGTGTACCCATTAAAACGTCCTTTCATTTTTCACGTTCGACACCGTTCCGCATCGAGCCAGCTCTCTCTCTCTCTCTCTCTCCCTCTGTCCAGCGTGAAGCTTTTCTGCTAGTTGGAAACAGAAGGCGCAAGGACGAAGCCAATTTTTTTTTACCACGTTTTTATTTACTCATTTTCTTGTCTGTCTGTTCGTCTGTTCGATACAAATTTTGCAATTGATTTTAAACTAACTCCCCGATGTGCTAGAGACTTGAAACTTTAAACATAGCTCAGAACTGGATGCCAATGCAATTTTAACTCGCTTTCTTGTCTGTCTGTTCGTTAGGGTTCCGTAGGGAACCCTATTACTAAGCTCACGCTATTTGTCCGTCCGTCCGTCTGTCTTACCTTTTAAAGGCCCCATGTTTTTCGTTTTAAATTTTACAAGTATTATCATAGCTATTAAAAATTCACAATCACAAATTTTCAGGGCTATCTGTATGGAGTTAGAAATCTGTATGGGGCTAGGAAACATTATTTTATACTTTTTAGTCCGTCTTAAAAACGTGGTATATTAAAATTTTTTTTTTTATTTAAATAATTTTTAATGAATGATTCCTTATGAAGCAACAAAGAAATACACGCACCGGTACTGTCCACGAGCACTGGAATTGGCTTGCGTCCCGTTCCGATTCTTTGCTTCTCAGCGGCAACAACTTATCGGGACGGACATCCGAGTACAAAGTACTTCGTTCCGCCAATGGTATGAACAAACGTCGGGCAAGAAGATCGAGAAATAGACGGAAACAACGCTGTAAACTTCATTCTATAAATACCGAGAGAAAAAAGGAAGGGGTTGTGGGATAGGGTGGAACGCCGAGGCCTGCATTGTCCAGGAAAGAAAGTAATAAAGGCAAGCTGGATGCACTCCGGCGTTCACCTCTTCTTCCTTTCTTCCCTCGCATCCCCCCTGTCTGCATTGCTGCGTCCCTAAGTTACACTCCCAGGAACTTGCTGACTCGGTTGCGGTGCGTTTAAATCTTGGCAATGGGCTTCGTCGAGGCTACACTATTTTCCTGGCCACTTTATTACCTGGAATACCGTGGAAGCTCGTTAGGAAAAGCTTCGGCGAGTCGCCCCCGTCCAAACGATGATTCATTCTCGAATTACCTGGACCCGTCCCTCTCTTTCCCCCTCTACCTCATCCTCCGGTGGACGTCTCCGCCCGTTACCAGCGGTAACTAATTGTAATCTCGTAATTATAATTGCCCGAAATTACGGCCGCCGTCTGGGTAAATTAACGAAGTGCGTCTACGGAGCCGGTTCCCAACAATTTGGCCGGAAGCAGAGGGGCGGGAGAGAGCGTTCACCGCCCGGAAATGACGAGGGATTAGATAGTCGTGATCAAGAAGAGTATTTTGCATAATTTAATGGTAATAGGTGCGGGGTGTAGGTAACTACCGGGGAGGGTAGTAAAGCTTGGGACCGTGTAAGGTTTAGCTGCGTTGCGGTGGGGACGGCGCTTATGCACTTTTCATCGAAGAACTTTTCGTGAATTTCTACTTCACTGAATTTGTATTAGTTCCTGCCTGAAAGTCATATTTATTATACAGGGTGTTCTGCTTAAATTGACCCACTCGAATATCTCGGAAATTATTAACGATATTAAAGAATGCTTCAGACAAAAGTTAAATGGTAGCAGGGAGCACGCTTTCTGTTGGAAATTGTTTTTTATGTGGACGCGTAGAGGTCATATAAAAGTCAACTGTGTTTCTTTAAGTGGAATCGTATATTTTTTAATGCACTACTTAATGCTAGTCGTTATTCCCTACATAAAGTATTAAGTCATTTATGGCAAATTAGTACATTAAAAAATATACGATTTCATTAAAAAAAAAGTTGACTTTCGTATGACCTCTACGCGTCCACGTAGAAAAAAGTCACGTCAGAAAGTGTGTCCCCTGATACCATTTAATTTTTGTCTGAAACATTTGTTAATATCGTCAACAGTTTCGGAGATATTCGAATGGATCGATTTAAATGGGACACCCTTATATTGTTCTATACGTGAAATTATGAATATTTTTAACTTTAAATGGTCCTGTACCGTTGACGGGGTCAAGCAAACACGGACTAGTATTACTTGTCTGACTGGACACTGAATTGTCGCCCCCTGTCTGATTAACGGTGACCTTATACTACTTGGTAATCGTTGATTAAACTATACTACGTATTTAATGAAGTGTATACCTAAGGATTAGCATACATTACCGTTTGTCTAATGAGTTGTATGATCCAAGATAATCCTGTACTTCTTATAACACGAGATGCGGTCGTTATACCATTTATATACTATGATACTAAATATAACAATCGTCTTATCAAGTATGAAATTTACTGTCCGTCAATCCAGATGGTATTTAAGACTGCTTCTCTGGTAAAATACAGTCGCTATTAGCATAACTGACTAGAAGTTGCCTCATACATTTGTATTAATATTTATTAGTGGTTCCATGACCTTGTTCTATTAACTCACAAAATTATTCGGTGACATTTAATGTCCAGAAAATTATGTAAACATAAAATTCACTATATTTCCCCTATTTCATTAATGGATAGTATCCAATACGGCATTCGAGGCAGAATTCTTGGACTGGCTATTAATATATCAGCCGGGTGTTTGGTTTACCGAGCTGTCACCTGCCCAACCTATCGCGCCCATACCTGTCATCGATCGTCCAACTCGGCTAAAGTTACACAGAGACGCATGGTTGCCCGTTACCAATATGGATGGTAATAGTCTCCGGTGACGTAGCGCACGGAATATGCAACGGGGTTCAAGGTAATAGTTCGTACAATCGATAGAGGGTGTCTCTAGCAAATTCGCAATATCGTAATTTCTCGGGAGGATTGATCAACGGAAATTCTTATGATTGTGCCGGGTCATCTCGTTTACTGAAACGACATCAGGCTTCGGTTCCAAACTTCTTCGATTTCATCAAACGTAGTGCTTCGGATTATTGATCCCCTAAAAAGGAATTTCACAGCTAACTCCTCCCCTTTCCCCGTGCAACGTTACTTCGTTTAAAACGTTTCCACCTCTTTCCAAGACTTCTAATGTTTATTTCATTACATAACGTTTCTTTTCTCGTTGAATTAGACGCGTCGTCATAAATCCATCGTACAAAAGATACAGGCACGAATGACGATCCGAAGAGAGTTTATGGTCGAAGAAGGATAATTCTGGTAACCGTAGAATAAACCGAACGAATAAATAAGGGATCGTTGGATTTCGTATAGACGACGGGACGTCCGCAATTGTCGTTTGTAATTCATCAGGATCCAGATGATTATCCCAAGCCCCATCCCCCAGTCACTGTCAAAACTTTACGACAAGTCTTTGGTTTTACGAGGCGGGATATAATATCGTTTCGACTGGCGATATACATCTCTGCCCTAAAAGTTTGATCGCCGTTCGTTATTTCATTTTCCGATTTTCCAGCGGAGCGAGCAGCTTTCTGATTATCGAACCACCTCCCCCTCTCCGCGTCCGCTCACGTTCGCGTAACGGGGTCAAACCGATGCTCAATGGCGGCAACGTGTTGCCTCCTCTCCGATGTGCTGGTGTTCCCTCTTAATGAATTTTCATGATCTTGCCCCCATTCCCCCCGTCGGATCCCGCGGAATTATTGAAATTTTTCGACTTCCATTAATACCGCGGTGCTCGGCACGCCGGCCATTACGTTCCGCGCATTTGCATTACACAGACGCACAGGGCTGCTACTCTCTACCCGGACAAAGGCTCGAATTGCAATTAGATTACACGGTTTTCCATGTTTTCGTTACGAGTCACCGACATTCGAATTCGAACGCGTTCCGGGCAATTCCCCTGGGGTTGGATCTAATGTAATTGACCCCCTCCCCCCGTCAGGACGTCACAACATTTTTGGAATACAAAGGAACACCCAATGCTTTGGGGGAGAAAATATTTTCTTCCCTTTTTTTTTTCTTGTCGCGAAAAAAGTCGACGTTATTCGTTATTTATACCAATGACAAGCGTGGTGTGCATACGTATTGTATTACCAGTTTAATGAAATTCGAAGTGGCCTGTGTGTGTCTCGGAAGTCGGTGGAAAGAGAAACTTACAGGGGACATTTGGGCATTTTTTTTGCGGTTGAGGATTGCCAGCTGAATTCGGAGCATGTCCTGAAGGGACCATTTCAGTGGTTCCGGTCTACCGCGAAGGAAAGAATGGCTGTCGTTTCTATATAAAGTCGATGAAACCGTGGTATGTGTTTGACTACGCACAGGACGTTTGCCCTGTGTCTGACTGAAAGAGAACATCCCTATGGTGTTACACAACGATTTTGATTACGCACTATACTCGATTGTGGACTGACGAAAAATAAGGAGAAGCACACGGATGTTATTTTAATAGATTTTCTTATGATTTTTAGTAGAAACAAAATATTAAATGCTTTGGCTGCTTTAGAGAATCTTAGTACTTCTCTTAAAATCGAGGTTCTCGTAAATAAAGTATTTCAAATGGCATTGAATGCTTTGACTAATTCATATAAAATATCCTTTAGTCGTGCCGAAGAGTCCTCTGGAAACCAGTTCATTGATTTATAGGTATTTATTCACCTACTTATACTTATTAATTTATGGATTATGATTCAAATGGATTTGATATATGTATTTCGGAAATTTTTGAAGACGTATATGAATAACTTTTAACCCGTTGCTCACTGCATTTTTTTGGTATCATATTAACAAATTTTTTTCTTCATAAAATCCAAAACCAATAGTCATTTTAAGACTATGTAAAACATTTTTTAAAATATTTTTTTATAAGCAATGTGTTTGCTCACGATAAAGAACAAATTAATGATCACACTGACATCGTTTCTCTAATGTTTGGATTTCATTTATAGAAGATTTGTACTGTCGATCGTCAAGAAATGTCTCAAATAGTCATAAAAGTATATAGTTATAGTCACTAAAGTGCTAAAATAGGCGTCCACTGTACTGTACCAATACAGTTAGCGGGTTAATATTATCATTAAATTCTGTTCCTTATATCCGTGATAAATCTACTCACCACTACAATACCTCAACTCCATGTACATTATTCACAGAATTCGACCACCGTACCCAGAAAATATTACGTGAAAACGTGCAGCCCCGTCGATCCTTTAAAAATTCACAGAAATCGACGCCCCTCCGATGTCTATGCATCGTGAATTCGCAGCTCGAAACAGGATCGGAGAATCCGAAATGTAAATCACCGACCGCCCGAAGGATAGTTCAAGGTTCCCTTCGTCACACGAAAGGTACACACACGTAAGGTACCGACGAGGGGTGCTCGGAGATTTTCTCCTATGGAAAATTGTTACCACACACGGTTCGTATACGATCACCCGGTCCCGAAGTAAAGATCGTAGAGATTGGTCTGGGGGTGTGGAGGAAGCGGGGCGCGATAGAATCGACGACGTTTCTCTTTCCTGGCAAGTTTAGTGCCACTTCCCCTCATCGATGCAGCCCGAAGTCGACGTTTTTCGAATTGCATCTCGTCCGGTGAATATACTTACATCCAGTACGATAGGGGGCGTGTTCCTCCTCCACCATCGATGAATCTCGTTTACCCTCGAACCGATCTACCGACGACGCCCGTTGGAGAAAGATATCGAACGGAAGGTTAATGGAGGGTATCCCATCGGCCAGCCAGAGCCAGGGTGTTCAGCCGAGTCTGGTGGATCTGAGGGGAATAAAAATTTCACGGAAATTTCGTCGAAGCTCTTGCGGTTTCGTTTCTCCGTTAGTTTCGTCGGGGATCGTTCGCTTAAATGCTCACGGCAATTCGAGCCTGTTATCCCCGTCTTGGGACGAACTCCGGTAGCACGTGAACGTGTCTGTATTGCTATCGATCGGTGACGTTGTAAAGTTTTACATCCACGATAAAATTTTAGGGGGACACCGCGGAGAATCTCCCGCGCGATTTCATTGGCGGTGTAAATCAGGGAATTGGAGGAATACGAATATCGAGGAGCATAAAAATATGAATCCGTACCGACGGAAGTTCGATCGTCGGTTCTGTTGGATTTAGTTTTTCGCGATGAGGACGGTTAAGGTTTAATAAATCCACGTGGTTTCAAAGGAAAATACGGCACGGAATTGTATTATCGCGAACAATGAGTCGAACGCGGATGTCACAGAGAGAGAGGTCTGGTGCAATTTTTTATTTCGAACGACGACGAATCGCGTGCATAGGGCGTTATAAATTTCTCATTCCAATGAAAATTCACGCGTGTTCCTGAGGATACCGCGAATGCATTGCTCGTGGCGTTCTTTTTCATCGACCTACCGTTATAAATCTTCGTATTTCGCCGTAGTGCAGCGAAAACCTTTTTTCGTGTCCCACGGGATCAAATTCTTCGGTCTTTTTACCGAACAAACGAGGAATTCGGTCTCGCTAATTTAACAGTTGAACATTTCCTGTGTCTAGGTCATATTGTCTGTGTTAGTCTAATATAATTAGACAAAATGAATTCATTCCTTTGATTACATAAATGTTTCGAATAATAACTCCGTTTCAATTATTGTGCTAGATTCACTTGTACATCGTCTGACTATTATTATTCATTTCTACTTCATATGATCATTGCGGACCACTTGTACAGCGGCTGACCATTACGAACCTCTTCTACGTCGTCTGACAAGTGTGATTTACATCTACTTGCACAGCCGCGATGATATACTTCTCCCTGATTTGGCTATTGTAATTTCTATCTTCGTCTGGCCATTGCCAAGCTCTTCTACTTCATGGATGATAGCGATCTTCATCCACTTTATGAGATTACTTCGTCCTACTTGTATTCTGTCTATCCACTATAATCGATTTCTACGTCTTTCGACCGACGAACATTTTTATTCCACTTCTCCAAGTAGATATATTTACATTTTTCCCTTCTTGTATGCTGGTCAAGATGAAAATAGAGTAGAGTATTATTACAACTACAATAGAAATATAATAGAATTCATAATTTATAAATTCCCGCTTTCCTCTATCTATGTTTTCATTTTTCCGTGTCTATTCAGCTACGAATCGCTAAAATTTAAAAATACTTGTTTCCAGGGATAAATTCGATAGCACTTAATATTATAGTATGCCGTATATTATTAACCGTGATGTACTACCACCAACCAACATGAACAAGCTATGGGTAAATAAAAGTGCGGATGTTTTGAAAAATTAGGAGACGACCTCGTCTCTCCACTCGTTCCCTTGAAAAATCGCCGTGGCGTGAGATGCACGCCGTTTCTCTCCTCTATTCCGCGGCGTAAATCCCAATAGATTCTTTTATGCGCAACAACAAAGCACGTCGAGGCAATATCGGTACGTGTCGTCGGCCGCTAACGGGGCAAGTATTATAAGCGGCGGTGGGGACAGAAACCGGCGGGGAGGCATAAAACGACGAACGGTAAGGGGATGGAAAAGGCTGGAACGGCGGGGTTGAACCCCGAACCATGGAAAAACGCAGCGATAGCAAGAGATTTATGCAGGGCTGCACCGGCTAAAGAACTTTCGAACACTTTCTTCGCTTAAAACGCGGCTGCAGACGAGATTACGTGGAACTGCTCTTGCGAATTGAAACTTACCCCCCTCTTGCGACCGATTCTTTCAAACTTTTCCGTACCTTTAAACATTTCCTTCAGAGTACTTTTTTTACGCCTCGGAAAGGGTCGACGAGAGTTTGGGCGGGGAGCAGACAACAGAATGAAATTAAGAGTTGTATTGTAACAAATTTAGTCCGAGGTTACAGCATGTCGAATTGTAATACATATATGTATTCGTACAGTGAGAATGTGGAATTGAGGAGAGCCATATTTTCTGTATTGTTAACTATACTCAAGTGTATGTATTCATGTAGTATACGTGTGTATAGAGAATAATACGAAATGTACTGTGAGGAAAATGTTGTTTTTAGTACGAACGTTTATGTGTAATATACGCGATATATGTATGCACACTGGTGTTTATGAGCGTATTTATGAGCTCATTTTTCGTAAATAAATAACTCAAGAATGCAGAACAACTTCTTTCGTCTCTTGAATTAGATTTCAAGATTCATCTGGTTCACACGCACTGACACAGAGTTCGGCTCGTCTGTCTGACCATGACTGGCTCCTTCTACTTATTGACTCTGGTATAAGACCATTTCTTCCTCACAATAATTTAATTTAAATCGATAAATAAAAAATACTAAAACAGATACAATGTAAAGAATATCGTGTTATTGTATTAGTCTGTGTTGGAAATGTAAATAGAGTGAGCAGTGAGACACATTACCCGCTGTATCCGAAAATAGGAAAACTTCGACTTATTTCGTCGCAAGATATAGCCTCGTATAAATATACGCTATCGTGACTGTCGTTGTATAATCAAAAATCGAGATCCCTCTGTCATTGGAAAACGGCGACGACTGCGCGGTATCTCGTGGCGAGAAATATCACGATACATTTGGAATCGTCTCTGGCACGCAAAACACTCGCTGCTCCGAGTAGCTCGACCTTTTCATTTCCACCCTTTTTGCTTCGTTTACGAGGCGTTTCCAACGTGCCCCGAAATTCGCAGTTGCGCGAACACACACATGTAAACACGCTCTTGCCTATTCCCTGCTTCGCCTGGGAGTTTCGCGAGCATGTTTGCCGCGGCAAATTGTCAGAGGTGCAAATGCATCGGAATCTCGTTACCTTGGTAGCTACGTTACGACACGACCTCGAACTTGTAGTCGCGTTCCATGAAAAGACAGTTTCCACGGGGGAAAAACTGGCTGCGCCGCGTAATGCGTGGCGCCCACGTACTGTCGGATAAATGGACTGCGGAAAAGTCACTAAAACTGGGAAAATTTGTTTCCGCGTTTCCTTTCCTGTTACAGTTCGTTCTACTGTTACGTACGAGCTCGAACCGACAAGTCTGACGTCTTCCATGTCTTCCATTTATATTTACATAAAATTAAATTTTCAAATAGCAAAAAGTTGAGAAACTTATAGTACAGTTGAATGATCATTGAATAAATTCATTAAGATTGAAGATAATATTCATACTGTAAATAGATACAAGGCCTGATCAGAAAGTTTGGGAACTTTATGTATAAATTATTTATTATTAATTTTAATAATAATTCCATACGATCACTATGAAGATAATTTCGTTCTACCCGTATAAACCTTTGAAATATTCTTCCCAGTTCTCGAAAGCCTCCTCGTAAGCGGACGCTGGGATTAAGTCGTATTTTTAGTACGTGTTTAAGGCGGGGGAAAAAAATGCAAATATCTTAAAATTAATCATAGCTGGGTACAAAACACGAGTCTACGATTACGATGTGGAGACCAGGCAGTAATCGAGGCAGCGGTTGAAGAATGATGAGTCACCTTCGAAGAAAGTATATGTGTGTCGATCGAATGTGAAACCCACTAGCTTTATTGCTGTTTCGTCTCCAATAATTCAGTTAAATATTAAACAATAATTAAAAACTCGTTTGCAAAGCTAGACATGAATCGACCGTCCACTTACCGCACCGTTTTTGAAAACTGGAAAAAAAGATTTCAAAGATGTATAAGGGCGAGAGACGATTACCTTCATGATGATCCTATGGAATTATTGTCAGGACCAATAATAAATAGTTTATTCATAAAGTCTCTGAACTTTGTGATCAGATATTGTAAAAAACTCCAGGGAAGTAACGGTACCCTCTCAATATTAATTCACCAAGATTCAATCACAAGCTCAACAAGCGTTGAATTTTAATTTTCCTGGCTGCGTAGAATTCTACGATATCCCCGTAAGATCAGCCTTTGACGCGATTCAATAACGGAAGTCAAAGGAAGTCGCATGACATCGGTGCAATATTAACATGGCAATATTCGAAGTCTCCTTCTCGAGAAACGCAATACTTCAACGTCCTCCCTTAACGCGGTAGAAACATCCTGAACAGGTTCAGAACGAATTCCTTTCGTGAATACACATATATATATATATTCCGCGGAAAAATGTCACATGCGTGACGGCGCGCCTCGAATCGGACGAAAATTTCGCGCGACGTTTCTTCCCCGTTTCCCGCGGGGGTTTCGACGGGCAGGGATTTTTCGCGAAATACCCCGGAAAGATATGCATTCGCCGCTATATAACCGTCCAAGCGGATCTACCGCTAGTGGAGGACGACGACGCTCGCCATGCGTCACGACTCCCGTACACTCGGAGACATCAATGAGTGTATGTGTCTGTATATGTACGTGTGTCACGCGCAAACGACACACCGCGGACTAGGACAATGAAAACGGAAGGCATTATTGCAAATTCACCGAATGCCGGGCTGTCTGTGAAATCCCACAAAACCGAGTTGTCCCGCTCGCAAATCGGCCTGAAGATACTTCATATACGCTCGTGCAGACTTTTACTCGTCCCGTACATAGTATATACGGCGGGTGTTCCACATACAACTGTTTCGCATCCCGTATTTTCTCCTCCATTTTTTGGTATTACGGGTAAATTTTGTCCTCGGTCCTTAAATCCAGTTTCGCCGCGGTTTCGGGGAAACGTGGGATGATGTGTGGCGTGGACGGTTGGCAGAGTTTTGTAGAGGCATTGATTTTAGAGAATTTTTTGGATGGAATTATTTCACGTGTGGCGACTAATGGATTAGAGTAGTTGTGATGATGAAGTTTGATGAATAGTTGAGTGATTGAATTGTAGGTGACTGATTAATAAATGTAGTGAGGTTTGTTTGAGACCCTTGTGACGGTCTTTATGTTATTCAGTTCAAATTTTTATATATTTTATAAGTAGACTACGGGTTTTTTTATGTAAATTCAGATTTTTGAGGCTTGATTTACGGAACTGAAATTACGTCAAAGATTTGTTTCTCTTATTAAAGGTTCTAATCTAATGTAAGGTTTGTACTAATTTTGACGAAATTGTTTTACTGTATTGTTTTTTGCGCACTCACATTTACGATAAATCTATTAAATCCGTAGTCTATTTATAAATGTATAAAGCCAACAGTATTGTTAGAAACAACCATTGTGTAAGTTGCGTCAGATATAAAACATCAATAGCTAACAATAAGTCTTCAACTTCATCAAGCCATCTCTTTCACAATGGGATCAAGCACTGTGAACATATCCACATAAAAGCATCCCTCTAAAATGAAATTTAAGTATCTTCTTCCAGTGAGTTGCTGAATTATGATAACAATTTACATTATGGGATGATATACAATACATGTATTAGGTGTATCGATAAGTACTACACTATGTTCCCACTAAACTGAAAATACAGCTCAAACCCAGAGTACCTTTTGAATCTTCTATTTAATCAAATTGGCGAAGAATGATCCTATTGGGGATAGTTAGCAATCAACGCGTTAATCGTTACCATTTTTCTAATGTCGCAAAGATTTGAGTTTGTAAGACTGATCTGAATTTGTAACGACGATCAGCCATTTATCTCCTGCAAACTTAATACTCTGTCCAAATAATTAGTATTAAATGTCATTGTTTATTTCCCATAGACTGTCTTTAATCGTCGCCTTTATTCAATTGAAATCTTGTACCGTTTCTCACAGAATTCACGAGTCCTCGAACAAACCAAATCAGACGGGGTAGGTGCAGTCAGCAATGGTAAGAGAGGTGGGGGGGCATCGAGCACGCCGAAAAGCTCTGAAAGCCGTACGAGCTCACCTGGGCTTTATAAGCTCGCCGCTGACGCAGCGATATTCCATACGCGGGGCAGCGTCTGGCAAAATCACCTGGCTCTCTTTCGCTCGCTGGCCTACACTCTTCTCACCTTTCTGCTCGTCACCCCTCCCTCTATCCTCCCAGCCCCCTGCCGTCAACGAAAAGATTCGCCCCTTCTTTCTCGACCCCGTTTTTCCTTTCTCTCGCGAGCGAGCCATCCACGGGAGTCGGTAATCGACTGGGGGGCTTCGACGATCCGCTCCTCGAGAGCCACTTTGATGCACCGTTTTTCTCCGGGACACCCCCTCCACTCGTGGCGAGGGAAAAATCAATTTTGATGGCGGCGAAAACGCGCTCGGTTGTTGCCTCCGTGGCCTGTAAAGACCGTTCCCGAGGAAATCTTTGCGGTAAGATTAGACGCTTTGTTCGGGGAAGGAACTGCAAGGCTCTTTTTTTAAGAAATTGGTGTAAATAGAAAGTTAGTAGTAGGTAAATAGTTAGGTAGTTGGAAACAGTTCAAAGCCTGTTCGTTACACAATTTAAATATTCCTATTGGACTGACTTTTGCAGTGCGTTGACTTGATACGTTTAGATTTTTCGTTCAAGAGACAGATGCTTTTCGGGCAAGAAGTCTTATAAATTATAAGACTTCTTATATTTATTATTTGTTTATTTCATTTATTTCTGTTTCTCTTTTTATTTTTACAGACTGCATATGTTTATGAACTTATACCATTTCTTAAATTGGAAAATCTAATAAAATAAAGGTTTTAATACAGTTTAACTCTCGAAAGGCGAATGATCTGGGACTGACGCGGCAGAGGAATGCAGGGTCAATTCGACCCATAGTAGAATTTCCGTTGTACATTTTTTTCAAGAAGGAATTGTTCGTAAAGTTTTGTGTATGTTTTCAAGTTCATATGTTACATTTATATGTAATTACAAAGAATACGACAACGATTACAGATGGATCAAAATGACCTTGCATTCGTTCTATGATGGTTAATACTATTTGTGTTATCATTAACATAGTATAGCTTTTAGAATAAAATATTAGAATTCAGATACTAGCTTCTAAAATTGTGAATTTCCATGAATTTCTGTAGTCAGCTTATAAATAATCAGGCAATAATAATATTAAGAAGTATAGAGAGCTATTGGTGTGATATTTCAGTTTCGGTCAGAACCACTCATGTAGTTACCTGGATAAAAGTGTTCAGAACTACGAGTCAGATATTATTCATCGATTGACCGCTTTTTCAGCGATGCGATCGCCGAAAGAAGATCTATCGATTTCCCTTTGAGAAAGTCACAGGATAAAACACACTTTGATCTTAAAACAGTCATGGATCAACGTTCCCCCTTTTGTATCTCTGCTCGTGCAACTAACTGTCAAAGCCTCTGGTTCGTGATCCGATAAATTCTATATTGCTATTTTGCTAATCAAATCTATGGAACAAAAGAACGAAGGAAGCCTTTGAACTGTTCCTTTTTCGTTTCTTTTTTTTTTTTTTAGAGACTTTCCAATCGACTGATATCGTTTTCCGAATACCGTACGAATAATTTCCATAGGAGCTTTCCAAACGACCAAAACGAATGTATGGTCGATCACCACTGACCTGCGTTTTTAAATAAAAAGAGGATCATGAAATGAACGATGTTTCAAATCAAAATTTCAGTATTCAGTATTCAGTATTCATTGGTGCAGGAAATTGTATCGTTGTACGTGACATTTCATGAAATTTAATCAATCATCGGTTACTCGAAGCGATAAAACACGTAGTCGCGGTCAGGCTTCTTTTCGATAAACGCTGGTATCAGCAAGAACGCAGTTTCCACGCGAGCGAACCATGCGACCGCCGATGCAAAGGTTGCGGCTCGTTTACTCGATTGCGTTAATTAATGCCTCCGCGATCGAAACTGCCCGGCCTGCCAAATGAATCACGCCCTGTCCGAATCTCGTTATTCCGCGTTTGATCAACGCGATGTTTTTAACGCCTAAACGGGTTACGTGATTAGCTGTCGGCGCGAACGCAGACACCGCAAACTGTGTCTAAATCGCTTTAAAATCGGTTCGAATTGCATTCGAACGCGCGTAAATTTCGTCCCGCCGTGAATAAATATCACACGAAACCCGTCAGATCCATAACAACTTTTAAACGTGTCTTCCTGTCGAACTGTTTGTGTAAAGTCAAATACACTGAAAATAAACGAACTGAACGTTATTTGAAATAAATTGAGTTGTTTGAAATTTTGTATTCGATAAGGAAAGTGAGTGTCTCGTAATTTCAGACAGAAATTGAATTGAAAATTTGAAAATATTAGATGGCTGATAGTTACGTGTTGTCGCGTAAAGAGTTAGCAATGCCTGGAAAGGTGAAACTAGACAAAATGGTGGAAAGAAAGATGAGAGTGAAAAAGTTCT
The DNA here is from genome assembly GCF_001272555.1 of Dufourea novaeangliae. Classification (NCBI taxonomy): domain Eukaryota; kingdom Metazoa; phylum Arthropoda; class Insecta; order Hymenoptera; family Halictidae; genus Dufourea; species Dufourea novaeangliae. Next base: position 591,032 of record NW_015373901.1, on the reverse strand, counting down.
TAATAAAGGATGACCTGTGTGATGTGCGTACGGTGAAGATGGGTTTGTTGATGATGTTTCTTTTCGTTATGACTTTATAATGGTGAAAGTATGCAACGCAAACGTGGGTTTCTGAGAGTCGTGTTCCTCTTCACCCATGATTTTTACTTTTAACCAAGTAAAGGCAATTCAGTGTTAGGTTTTTAAATTAAAACGGTTTTAAAATTAAACAATCGTTTCACACGACTATACAACAAGTAATTACCAATGTAAACGTCAAAATATCGCCGTGAACAAGTTCACGAGGATGTCGCAGCACATACTTACTTGCACACGTACCCCCGAAAACGAATCACGAAGCCGAAGTGTGATATCATAGAGCGGAGACTTCATAAAGATTTTACGACGCCGCCATACTTTTCGTTTACGATTGCTCCGAAGGATTGATTCGTTGTCGCGTTTTTCGATCAGGTCGCGACCCTCCACAAAATTCGAGGAATCACGTGTCCCCCGACGTCGTAATTCGCCCAGAAGAGGAATGGCACTCGAACCCTTTTCGGGACACGAATATTCTTCCGATGGTGTTTTATCGCTTTTGGCGACGCGGTTCTGCGAACTCTCATAAAACACGCGTTTCAAGACCGATCGATAAATTACTGCATTACCGGGACAAACTGCAGCACGGAATTATGTCTTAATCCCTTGATTCACAGAGGCGTGGCGGGAAACGGATTTAATCGGTTCACGACAAATCGAATTTCATATGCTAAACAGTCACCTGTTTTCGCACGTATTTTATACATAATTTCCTTCTACAGAGGTGTTAATGAGAATACGGAACACTTTCGCACAGGGTGGACTGTACATATCGTGCTGAGACGAAAATTAAGAATGACGAAATTGGGTTTCGAGGCTTTGTTTTCGTCGACCGATTATTCTACTTGAGAGGCGCGCTATTCAAGTGTTTCGCAACTTCGTTTCATTCATTTCACTTTATATCATTCGTTAACACTAGAATTCTCGATGATTAATGTATATCTATTTCTATCGGATCGATAGACATGACGAACTTCTGAAAATATTCAAATTTATATGTTAACTAATTTCGTCATTTTCATATTATAATGAAAGTTGTGAAAAGTCAGTAGTATTTTGTCAGTAGGTTCCAACATTAACACTAGAACTACCGACGATAAACGCATATTTGCTTCGATCGGTGGATAAACGTGAAAAACTTAAAAAATTTAGAAATTGACTAATATCTTCACTTTCATATCATAATAAAAGGTGCAAAAAATTTGAGAAAATGTATTGTCATAACATTTTAATCGTCGTTGTAAGAGCGTATTGACACGTCATTTTGACTGGCTTGGTATTTCTAGTGTTAAATAATTCAGAAACCAAATTTCCGACGCAATTTGATCAATCTTGTGGCGACGAAACGAATGCAATATACTTGTTCGTCATCTGGCGTCAGTAACGACGTAACAAATTGACGGAGTTAATATTATTTAAGATCCGAATAGCTTCTAATTTCCGGCGAGGAATAGCGAGGACCGATAAAACGCGAGGTTTGAATTAATACCTACTTTCTTTCTAAATTATTTAAACTCCGCCACTTCGTATCTCGGATCTTCCTTGCGCAGTAATCGTAATATCGTCGTCGGGAATGAAACGAATTAATTAAGTCGGGAATTAAACGACCGTTTAAGAAGGCACGAATACACGCCGAAAACATTAAAATTAATACTTTCGTGATAATTCTTTTACCATGTCGATTGTAATCCTTCGTCGTGGTGTTTAATCCGCCCAACTATACAGCTTTACGACACTTTTCTACTTTTCTATTCCGTACCAAAACAAATCCGACACGAAACATTCGTGACATTGGATTTGTTTTAAACAATCCTATCAGACACGGGCGAGCCGTTAAATATGAATTTCCATCGGCCCCGTCCGAAATCATGCTGAAAATTGATCGTTGTCACGTTTTATCGCGCGATTCGACGGTTTTTGGTGAACCATTAACGTCGTCGCGTTTATTTCGAATTTCGAATTCATCAGAACGAAGGGCGGCGGGGCCATTTTATTAAAAATATACCCGTTGGGCAGAAACAATTTGCACGCGTGCCACCGTGGGGAAAATTGTTATCGAGAATGGGTTACGAAAAAAATCTCAGGTGAAATAACGTTCACGAGACGGGGTTAACATTGGGCTCGATTTCATTCGACTTGATTGCATTCTCTTCCCCACCTCACCTGACCTTAATCATCGAATTATACAGAGAGAGAGAAACTTTATCGCGGGGTTTTACGATCGACCGCTGGGGAGGGAAGGTGGGTTGGAGAAAAAAAAATTTCACAATGTAGACTAGATTCTCGCGGTTGTCCGTAAAAGGACTTTACGAGAGCCCCGATTCCGCCGAATGAGAATCCGTTCCCGGTTCGATATTGTTCCGCCTTTCTGAACATCCCCCCGCCCCCAACCCCCAATTTGTGGTAACGAGAAATAGATGATGAAGAGGAAACGAATGTATTTAACCGGTTGGAAATCTTCTCCCGTTTTCAACCCACAGCCGTGCCAGGTGGAGAGGGAGGGGCGACGCCTGTGGTTCTTGCGAATAATAGAAAACTGCATTAAGATGAGGATCGGTATGCTTTTCTTTCCTTCGATTTCACGGCTTTACCGCCTGCCGCTTGTTTATCGAGCAAAGAACAGTCGCGGAACTTTTTTCATCGATGCGTCTGTAAGCTCTCGAAGATTCAATTTATTTTCTGGGACGGATCATGAGGTACGATTACTTTTATACTTGAAGATAGTGTTGTTGGAAGTAGAATTTGTTCGATGTTTCCGTTGATAATTAGAAGAGTGCGAAGTGGGATTCTTGTTAGGATTGATAGTAAATTGATAGAATTTATTGATAATTAATTATAGTGGAGTGCTCATTGACTGTACTCACGCTGTTCGGAAATATAGAGAGGATTCTGCGAGTATTTCATTGGTTAGCGGCTCTCATCTGCGAATCTCTAGATTTTATGTGCTTAAAGCGTGTATGGGTATCATAAAGTTAACGTAGCGAGAAGCTTAATAGTATTCAATAGAGTTTTTATTTTTTCCCGAATCTGATAAAATCGGTAATAAACAATATGAAATTCCGTGTAATTGCAGCTACACTATATTTATCACACTATACTTGTCTTTTGTCATTGTCTGTTTACATGACATTTGTTAACAATAAAAGTTAATAACTTAGTTGATATTTATGTAAATAAATAGGATAAGGCATAATGTGTTCTAGTATTTAGTATTCTTGTTTGAGTACTTCGAAACCATAAATAATATTATTTTATTAGTAATAATATTCACGTTATGTTATTAGTCTCCTCTTTGGAAAAGGCCATTCACAGAATCGTACGTCTAACAAATTTCTTTTTTGACTCAGGCCACCAGAAGGGTGAGGACATTCTTAAATTAGACGAGTCATTTTTCGTTACACGAATATTCTGTCTCGAAGAGGTACAGAAACGTTGTTGTTTCATCCTGTCAATCCGGGCATCGTTGTTTTATGGTGGGAACCGTTTCGTCGACGCGAATAGTCAGTGTCAGGGCAAACAAACGACGTGACTGCACACTCGCTCTAAATCGTCCCAGTTACGAGGATAATAAATACATCAGGCACACGTTCGAATAAATAGATTACCGTGGATTGTAAACAAAATCGCGACGAAACTGTCGTTCGACGAGAAATATTCCACTAACAATTCCGTCAAAGGTAGATCAGTTTATTCATCGAAAACCTATATTTTTACTTTCAAACGTTTAAAAACATATTTGATACGTTCTGTTTGTTGTTTAAATGCAGAGAAAATATCTTTCCTCGGCCAATTAACGAGGTTACCAGAATTTAATACGAGAGCTTTGCCAATGAAAGTCAACATTTTGATCGAGATTTTCATTCAATAAACAGAACGAATCACACGTTTAGCAAATATTTCCATATTCAGGAGCGTGCAACAATATTTGCCGAACAAACGTGTTTCTGGCCGAGCAGCACGGTTGCGCGCGCGCACGTATGGTAGCAGCCAACCAAAAATCTTTTAATGCGTCGAATTTATCATCCGAAGTGGCCAATCAGATGAACGCAATAACTCCCCCGGACATTATCTGTAAATGGTCGGGCGTTTAAACGCTTTCAGCTGTAAAATGCGGCCAGCTTTCAAGCTTTCAAGCGTTCAAGCGTCGAGCCCGCGCATCCTCTCAGCTTGAAGCGGCAATGAAGAAAATTATTGTCCCGCGGGAGCGTTTTGAAATTCTATTGAGAGCACAATATCGCGAGTCCGAATCATTTTCATCAATTCGGAACCCCTCGAAGAACCATCAGACACCGAAATCCATTGTCGTTTAAACTCTGCCTCCGTATTTCGACGGTTCGTCCGTTGTATTTATTCATGACACAATCACCGCCTATTGTTCGAGCCATTAATCGCGATTGGTAATATGTATGCGATCTATATACCTTCAATTACTCGTGCACGCGATGAATTCAGAATTTTTTCGAACAGAGATAAAAAGAAAGCGTTCCATACGCGACTAGAATATAGTAAAAATAATTCCTCGAGATGTTATAACAATGAAAGAGGAGTGTTATTGAAAACATTCCATTTCGTTGAGTTTAACTCTCTACGAATTTCTCGTAGGTGAGGATAGTACTGGTGAAATTGAACTGTAATCAGCAACAGATACCTTCATGGGTCTTAAATAAGTAATAATTCACACTTTGCAAAAACTAACAATCTCTATTGAATGTTCAATAGACAAAGATTAACGCCATGACCGCCACATTGCCCACACATTAATAACACAATATTCAGTTCAAAGCTAGAAGCTGAATCTATAGTGAAATATTGAATAGAACAAATTTATTCAGGGGACCCACGAGAATCGAGAGGTTTAAAAGAATATGTACATTGACAAATCCAGCTTTCAAGGGTCCTGTTTTACGAAATACGGATTGTCTTGTCAGAATTCTTATAAAATAAAGGACACAGAAATAAACAATCATTCCCCACTCAATCGTTTCTTGTCTCTTGACCGTCTGACAATTCCCATTAAATTTTCCACGGACCAGAGGTTAAAGGTGGGGGTTCCAAGAAGCTCTTCCTGTGGAAGGCGGCAAAAGAAATACGGCTTTATCGTGGTAGAAAATCCGATGTCCGGTTTTAGAGTCAAAGATAAAGGAGGTACGATTCGTGCCCGTTTCCCTCCTGGAACTTCCAGCCAGTTTCCTTCGTTTTTCCTGTTTTTCTTGCTTGTTTCCTTCCTTCCTTCCGCCCCTCGGGTTCTCTGCTCTAGAGGAAGAGTAGACGTTGTACAAAGGCGCGCGGGGGCTCGGCGCGGTTACTCGGGACGTTAGGAAATCGCAGGGCTGCTCGTAAAAGGATAATTACAGCAATCTCTTTTGCCACGGGAAATGGCCGTCGTCACGTTGAATTAACCGGCCACCCTTCCCAGACTCCCCCGTGCGCTTGTTTACCAATAAATGAAGGAGCTGCGAAATAAACGCTTTCGTCCATCGCGAGACGCTGCCCGCATCGACGAACGTTCGTGTTTCCATCCATTTATAATTCGTTTACCCTACAGAGAACGGAAATATCTCGCACCCTTTTGTTCTTTCTTCGTTCCGGTAAGATCGGTGACGATATTAATTCACCAACTGACGCTTTCTTAACCCATTAAATACCCATGTTGCGTTAATGGAACATTTTATTTGCAATTTCTTTCAGTCAATGCACATTATTGGACTCTTTTTTTTTTTTAACATTGCGATTGTGAAAGGGGATTTGCTTAATAATTTTTTCGTCATTATTTCTTCTTCCACCAAGGTACAATGGACTCTTATATTAAAATAAGCAAAATATTAATATTTGCTATTCCTAAAATGTTTGCACTGTTTTAAATATACAATTCGTACGATTTTACAGAAAATGTAAGGAAATAATGTGTAACAACACTTGCTTAGAAGCCTTCAGATTTGTTGTGTGTATCGAGTTCTCACATCGTACGACTCAGAAAGATTCCTGGGGAATATTTTTAATTGAGGTCTTAATTTTAAATATAGTACCTGAGACTTATCTGAATTCCTGATTTTTAGAAAATTGAGATTAAATATCACTTGCAAGCAATTATTTCGTAATGTTACAGGGCACAAACTTATGAAGTATTATCCACTACTGCGTCGATGAAAATTTTCCTTCATGTACTCTAGAAAGGAATATTAAAATACTTTGCAAATTTTTAATTAAATTTCCAAAACACTTGTTCATATGAACGTAAGTGCACGTCCTTACCGATGAAACATCTTTCCTTCCGGGTCTGACTCCCTGCTAACTGATAGAATAAAGTGACAAAGAAAACCACTTGCCGAAATATTTCCGATGATATCACCAGAAAAAAATACAGGAGATCCGTGAGATAACGGGAACCATTTCCGTAATCGTCGATTCAGCGAAACACACGAATCGAGGGAGAAGGACTTCGATACCGTAAAAAATCGCGACGAAGCTTCGGGGCAGCCAAAACAAACGCGTTAGCAGAGATTGCTATTTTCACAGTCGGCCTCGGAAAATATTTGTTCTACTCCTGTACGAACGGGAGAGCTCTCGTGTATTATCAATCCTGACGCAAGGGCGCGCGCCGGTATTTGGAATCCAAATAAGAAACACCCGAGGTCCCCCCGGTCTATCAGCATTGTCATCGCGTTACAGGTTCTCGCAGAATCTCCAAATTCGGTAATTCCCGTCTATGAGATTCATATTCGTGTTTCGTCATCGGATTCACGCATGTAAAGTAACTGCACCGAATATGAGACGCCGTTTATGTTTGATTAAATATCGAGTAATAGAAAGGGAAAAAATTAAGCGTTCATGCTGCTGAATTCATGATTCATTTTTACATACTTAGGAACAATATTAGTTTCATAGTCTACTATGGTTTGTTATGAATATAATGAAAATATAAAGGAGTACAAAATTAGTGGTTTTAAATAAGTGCTCTTAATACAAGACCCTGTATGTCGATTTCTGTGTTCCTTTTTTGATCGTTGGTTTCCTTAATTATTATTTATTCGAACACTATTAAACTATATTACGTTAAAAAAATATTGTAAGTATGCCGAGAAGAATTCAAGCAATTATAGATACGAAGGGTAGGGTGACAAAATATTCATATATTTTCGAGAAATTATAATCGGTGTCATATATCAGTAAAAACATAACAGTATGTTTTATAATAAAGGAGGTACCATTATAAGTGTATTTTCAATTCCATTCTTGATGAAAATTCAACTGAGTGGTACTTTGAAGTGTTCATAATAATTTGATCTGTACTATGAAGTCTCGTATTAGGCACACGTCTAAAATTCGGTGCCGTTATTCTAAACACAACAGACACTAGTAACCGTGTCAACTGCAGAAATAATTAATGGAGGAGAGACAGAAACAGGGAGAGCCAAAGGGGGTGGGAAAGGGAACGGGTTCATCCTTTCAAAGGTGTTTCTACTTGCCTGGAAGGGTTTGTATCGAACGATTTCCCCCCTCCCGTTCTACCAAGTATAAATTAAGGTTCAGCCAGCGTGGCGAGCTAATTAACTGGAAATCAAATGTCGCGTTCCACTGACGCCTCTGTCTTACCAATTCGCCCCGGGGAACTCGAGGACGCAAGAAGATTCCCGGCGAGTGTTCCATTAATCACGGTGGCAAGAATCGAAACGCGGTAGTTCCGCCGACTAATTGTAAGCGTTGGGTAATGACGGAAACGGAAACTTGGGAGTCATTAAGTTCGGTTGTTTCTGGTAAACTGATGCCGCGCCGCTTGTCCCGGGAGGAACGGTTCGTGAAATAATCATTAGCGAACGGGTACCGTTGATAGGGTTGACGTAAACGCTGCTTAGAAAATTGTCGGATGCGGAACGAGACAGGCGTGGTTGAGGTGAAGAAAATAGATCACGTGGCCTGTTTTTGATCGATACCCGTGGAACTGGTGAAGCGAAACTTTCGATGATGGTTTAACGATGGAAAATATACAGGACATCGTGTAACTGGTGGTGCAATCAGGTGATTTAATGTGAAAAAATAAATCGACAATGTGAAATCAAATTGTTTCATTTGAGACTTCGTTTTCGAGAAAATAGACTTTGAACATTAATTCGAAACGCGTGTACATACAGGGTGAATCGTCCGCTGTTAGGGTCGAGAGGCAAGCCGCTGACTAACGTTTAGCATGACAACTTTTGTACAGCAATTTCCCTGAAATAGGGCGTTGTCGTTCTCTTTATAAGTTCTTTATTATCCCCATCGCACGAATAAGTAGACATCGAAAGTTAGAAGGATAATAAAAAGTGAGCAAGAGGGAAACATCAAAAGCGGACTTCTAGCCAATGAAAATGTTCATTGGTGTCTCTAATCGCGTCTTCATTTTTGAACGACTCAACTGTGGGGAAGTACATTCTATGGTCTGCTTTAAAAGAAGGATATAGAATAACGTTAACCTGATTTTTAGATAAAGGAACGCTATTTTTAGAAGATTGTGTACTTGAGAAGTTGTGCGTCGTCTTGGTTTACTGAAGCTACTCCATTTTATATACTTTCATACGAGATCAGGTGGGTAATTGTCAATATAAGTTATATATATCTCGGATATTGAATGGTAAAGTGGAGAATTTATTTGCCGATATAGACGATGAAGTGAATGACGAGCAACGATATGGGACACTTACAAGCACCATATACAAGATTGAAGCGCTGGCAATGATCGGTAGCTGCGTGGCGTTATAAAATCGAATGGCCCCGCAGTTATTGCGATGTAACCGATTATTGAATTCCTCGAAATGAAACTCCACGGGAGTGGCGAGTTACTGGCCATTTCTTGCGTTTATACCGCGTCTCGTCCATATATCGCGATTGCCAGTTCGCCGTTATATGCGATCGATTGTTTTGGGGGTTTGGGTATGCCGCGGTTTCGTTTTATCCGATGAAACACACGTGAAATGCTGTTCGAAAATTTGTCTATTCCTGGCGGTATTCTTGTCGAGTGGTCAAAGGTTAATCCTTATTTCGGAATGTGATTCGAAAATCGAGTTCCAATGGGGTTTTACTAATCATGTGATATTGTTCTGTTAGAAGAATGATACATAAACTAATTTACTTTCTAATTTAAATTGCTAAAACTTGCTTCACCGACGTTCTATTTGATCCACATACATGTAAATGATAGTTTAGGCTCAATTAACTCTCGATATATGTACACCAGAGAACACGTTTATCGTGCAGAATTTTACCGTGGGATCCAGTGGAACCATAACCGGAAACGAAAATCCAAGCTCGAATTTCAGTCGACAGAATAGTTCAATACTGCTACATTTAATTCCCCTTATTTATCGTTCCTCGATATCGATCCACGTTCTCAACATAAAGCGAAACAAAGTATTGAAGTTCAACTAATTCCAGTGCAAACATTGACGCAGCGTGAAATATGTTAAACCTCCTCCCGAAACTTCTCGCGGCAGAACCTAATTCCGGCCTCCGTCGACGCATGCGAACAAACACGCAGGCAGTCGTGAGTTGACGAAGCGTGAAACAATTTTCGGAATCACGAACGAGAGAGCCTTTCCATCGCTAGTACGCATAGCTTTGGAACTTTCTCGCGCGGCCCCCGAAGAAACACGTAACCGCTCCCTGGCGTAGTCTATACCCCCCATATGCCCCGTCAAAAGCAAATTCCACGAATACCTGCGAAACAATCGCGAATTTATGAATCCATGGGGCAGAGAAGAGGCTGCATCTCCGATGCCGAGGCGATCGATCGGGGAAGCGGCTGGCTGTTTACTTCGAATTCCAGCGAAGCCATCGCGATGACTCCACCGGTTGGAGAGGTGGGAGGGAGGGGCGTCGATAATTGTAAAAAGGAATCTCCCGCGAGCGTTTCGACGGCCGAGGGGGTCGTCTATTGTCGACGCTGAGCAGACCATAAAATATCGGAGAAGTTTCGAGTCGTGCGTGTGCACACCACGAGATACCCCAGTCAGTCGATAACAATGCCTGCTTGTCGGCCACTCGACTTCTCGCAGACCAACGAAACTTCTTTCCTTCTGCCCGAACTCCACCGAACCGCGAAAACTTTCAATGCCGTCTCGGAGACACGCATTCATGAGACGGACGCGTGGTGTCCACGGCGTAACGGGAAACCTCGAAAGAAATCCCATTATTGATCTAATGATGTCCGTATCCGTAGAGCCATTTCAGTCGTGTTCCGTGTACACGGCCCTGTTTACGTGGGACAGCGTCCGCTTGTTAATCTTGAAGTTAGACTTCTGCTTAAATAATGGCGAAGTTGGACGGGAATGCTTGGGTAAGGATGATTACTTTAGAAGAGTAGAACAGAGATGCTTGTGGAAGTGAAATAGAAATTGTTGTGTACCGAGTCTGGAGTACTTTAACGAGTAGGATATGTAGTTGCTTGATTGGGTTCTGAAGAAGTTTCCATTTTTCATGAAACTCGAATCGGACCAAGTCAAGGCTGACAAATTTGAATTGATTTAATAGCTATGTTAGAGACACGAATTGGATGCATTCGGAAACAAGATATTGGATTGGAATCACTCCGAACCAAAAGACTCGAATTAAACACGTTCCGAAAACAAAGACTCGAATCAAGCTGGTCTAATACCGGGTAACCCGAATCCGATTAATCCTATACCGAGACACATGAATTGGAGAGTTCCAATATCAACAGACCCGTATCTGATAACCCAGGACCTGCAGACTCTACTAAGATCGATATAGAAGGGGGAACCTCAAATCAAACCGATCCAAACGTGAGAATTACAAATTAGATCGAACTAGCACTAAGAAATTCAAATTATTCTTATTCAAGGCCTAGATACTCGAATCGAATAAGCCCATGATCGATAGAATATCGTCAGACGAACAGAGAACTCACATACATTGGTTGATCAAACTTACAATCTAGAGACCCAAGCTCATGGACCTAGAGACTTAAAGATCCAAGTCAAACACCCTCCACTCCCGAAGTCCCAAGCATAAGTCCCCTCGGACCAAAGACTTAAAGTCCAAGACCCTTCGGACCCAAGCACAAGATTTCCCGTACCCAAGAACTTAAATTTCTGACTTAATCTTGGGTTCCTTGAGTACGGGGAGTTTTGGGCTTGGATCTAGAGGCTCTTGGGTTCTGCTCTTGGTTCCAGGAAGTCTTGGGCTTGGGATTCTAAGTCTGGAGGGCCTTGAGCTTGGATTGTTGGGTTCGGGAAATCTTGTGCTAGGCTTTTTGGATCCAGGGACCTCCTGATTTAGGCCCCTTGATTTTACGTTGGTCTAGATAATCTCACTGAAACTTTCATTGGTTTGATCCTAGTCCATCGGTTATGAATTTGCCCGATTGAAGCTCCAGTATTTCGAATAGCTGTGATTCAATACATTGAACGTTAGGTTATATTTTCCACAGCACAATATTCTTTTCTTATTACAAATGCACGATGTTATACGAATAATAGAAATAATAGTTCTAAAACAGATTTTGTACTTGTAAATTTTACCCTACGGAATGTCAGTAACAATGTGATTCTCGGTGAGTGCGTTAACGTTTATTCTCGCCCCGTCTATTTTTATGCTTTTTGCATCGATCGTTCCCGCGGCACTGTATGCAGACCGCCTTCCCTTTCTGCTAAATAAATTTCGGCTATCCCGAGGTTAACGAGACGGAAGATTGCGGCGGCCGAAACTTTTTTCCCCGGCGGGCGACGCGGAATTTTTCCTGAAAAATGTAATAGCGTCGAAAATTCGGAGGTGGAAATTGGACACGGGACAAAATAGGAATTGCTTAACGAACTGTGCAGCCGGCTGCCAGGGAAGAAAAGGGTGTCCGGCTCGAATGGCTAACGAGAGAAGGACATGTTTCAAAGAGGCCGGAAGTAGTTACCGGCGGTCTTCGTGTTCACCCAGCCGGCATCCATCGCTCTATAAGACCTACAAAACCATTTCCTTCGAAAAATTGTGTGTATATGTATATGTACATATATACATATATATCTATATTTCTCGTCTTGGCATGTGTCCCTTCTTTTGTACCCGACATCAATCATTTCTTCACGAGATCCTATAGACACAGTGCATCTATATAAAGTGGAACGTAAACTTAGTCTGAAATCTGTCAGAAAAATATTTACTAGTTAACAATTTCAAACAAATTATTTATAATTTATTATAACTTATTATTATAATAAACTTTGTACCTCTAAGAGCATCCAGCTACGTTCCATTATGGAAGTTTCCGGCTCGTGACCCCGTCTCGTTGTCTAACAGCGAACCGGAACGAATAACATTCGGCCAGCGGAAGAAATTTCTCTCTTTGGATTGTTTGTTCCGCACCTCCTCGCGAGCGTATAGTTCGTCAGCGAGCCAATAGAAATCCGCTGTGCGAGACAGTCTACACGGCCGTCTGTCAAAACAATCGAATCGAGCGCTCTAGAAGTGTACTGTTAAAAACAGTGAGATAGAGAGAAAAAGAGTGAGCAGGGGAACACGAGATTCAACATGTCCCACGTGACGTTATCGAGGAAGCTTATAACGAGGTGAGGTTCCGTGAGTAACCAAGAGTTCGTCCCGCTGCGAAAGGAAGTCGACGGGGAGCACTTTGAGGCAGAAAAGCCCACCGGGAACTCTGTCGGCGTCAATGAGACTGCCAAGTTTTTCTCGATGGCAACGTGCCCTCGACTTGGACGTGTCGTGCCTCTCACTTCGCTACCACACTCTGTTACACTCGAGCGGAAACCATAATCAATCTAACGGTAACAAACTCTAAACTTGTGCTTAACCTTCAAACCACCCGAAAGTAAGAAGTTCCGCTAAGTTTAAACAGAGAAATAAGACCTGTTTTAGAAATTTTAACAGCAATCGGTTCGCGATTTGTATAGTATGGTCTACATATGTTGTAGCCATTTTTCAACACTCTTTTTTTCAAATAAGACAATACAAAACAAGGAGATGGATTTGGAAAATTTTGTTTCATGATTTTGTGGCACGTAAATTGACAATTTCAGAATGTTTTATTAAATTTGACATAAATAATGCATTTAAGAGTTAACTTTTTAAGATGCCAAGATGTAGGAGGTGGGGACGAATTCCAAAGTTATTGTTTATGAGATAAAAAAGTGGAAGGAACGATGAATATGTAAAGTGTGCATAGGATTTATATTGTACTACAAACAGGGAAAGATTCTCTCCGAATTTTTCTAAAAGTGCCTGAGGGAATCTCTTACTAACAATCTCCCAACAAACTTCCAGCGAACTTTTCCATCCTGAACGTCCTCCTGCGAACCCTTAGCAGAAACTTGTTTTACTATGTATGTTTCTTCGCCAACTGGAACATTAAATTATTACAACGATTCCAATTCTAGGCGTTAAGACTTATCACTGATGCATCATGGTACGTCGCAAATGAAATACTCAAAATAGATAAGCAGATTAGAAACTCATGCGAACTTCTACTACGTTAACCTTCGAGACAAAAGCCAACAAATACGGGGACTGAAAGAACATCATACGTTGAACCTACCCCACTGCTTCCAAAACACCTAAAAACGTTAGAATCGTATTCATAAACACTCGCAGCCTAAACAAATAGGAATATATTATGCATTCCTCACAGCGACAGTACCTACTTACAATGCATTTACTTCTAATACCCTTTAAGGGGTTATACTAGTGTGACGGCTATATCATAAGGCAATTTTTGGGAATTTTTTAGAGAAAAACTATTGAACTTATAAATTTAAATAATATTTATATTTACTAAATAATATTTATAAAGTATGCTATATTTTTATGAAGTAAAAACAATGTATTGTTTAAATGTTACAGTCAATTAGTTTTTAAGTTATCATGGCCACCGATTAAGAAAAAGTAGTATCGAGAGAAACGCGATCAAAGTTTCCAGTACTGTTTTAGAGCATAAAAACAGAAATGTTTCATACTTACAGCTAATCACCTATCCGGGGCCATATAATACAGCTTCCTCTTCCTCAAAAAATTGTTGCAAATTGCAAAAAAGAAAAATTCTATTTTCTGAAACCGTCACACTAGCATGACCCCTTAAAAAGATTGATTGCAAATATATAACATGGCCGTTAAAAAATGCATGTTTCTGATATTAGTAACCCTCTGATAAAGTTAATATCCTGTATAGTGAACAAAGACATGGACGGGTCAAGCTTGTTGCTTGATTTCACGAAAATTACATCTTCGATTTCTATCGGCAATCAAATTTCCCGCCAGAAGTAGTTTTGTACGCTTCACAATCGAAACGGAAAACTAAGAAAAAACTAAAAAAAAATTCCGGAGACCACCAATAGTTCACGGGTAATGGCCACAGGCCGGACGTTAATCTCGCTTCGTTCACAGTTTTCCCGGCTCACTGATTACACGGAAGCTACAGCCGAATATAATTTCCGGGGGACGGACGCGACCTAATTCAATATGGAGTGGCCCAGCTATGGAACAGTGGTTTCTCCCTCGTCGTGTGTACGTGTTCGTCCCCCGGCACCCTCGCAAAACGTTCAGCTTCCACGGAAACGCTGCATCGCGATCGCCTTCAGAAGTTTCAAATGCTGTCTTCAATATTATCCAAGGAACCGAGGCGTGTGTTCCGCTCCCGCATACGTACGTGATGTAATTAACTGGGGCGGCCTCGATTCCACGCGTTTTTGCCACGCTAAATAACCGAACCGGGGCGGAATGTCGCTCGTGCGACCCCTGTCACCCGTGTTCTATTAAGCCCCCGTCGTAAAAACGATGGGTTCGTAACTTTTGGCCGATCGATGCCTTCTGTTGGCCCGAAACCCTCTTCTTGCATCCGAGTGTTTTGCTGATACCGCGTATCGTTTGAGAATTTGGTGGAAATTTTTACAGACTTAGTTCCATCCAACTTTTAAGGTTACGTACATTTATTGGATTGATTATTGGTAACTGCGTTGATTTTTAGTGGTGTACAATTGTTGTTTCGAAACGAATTGAAGGAAGTTTTGTGCTCCAGGAACAGAACAGCTGAGGAGGAATTCAGACTTTTAATGTTAGAATTAAAGTTTTTTTTTTTTAATTGTTTTCGTGAATATGGTTGGTACTGTTGTTGTTTTACCTCATCCTGTTGCTGTGTTTTACAAGTTATAATATTTTGGGCAGAATCCTCTGCTTTCTGTATAATATCTTCTAAATGAAAGTTAATAACATTTGTATTGTAATCAAGGCGTACCATTCTGTGACAAAAGTAAGTGGACAGGTAGTGGAAATGGTTATCCATGAAGTGTAATCAAACTAGTATGGTATTATGTATATTATTTAGTCAATAATCGAAATTAATGTTTACATATCTGTATAAATAAATTGTGTTTAATGCATAAATCAGCCGATTCCAGAGGAACAGAAGTGGACGTATCGTAGGGAATGTACCATAAAGATACGTAATTAGTTGATAGGTATATAACAGTAATACTATTTTAATTAAACTTGGATGATAATCATTTCCACGACAACTTCCACTATCCCGACTGTAAATTTGCACGATGACAATTCTTGTTCAGTTTATATTCCGTAACCATATAATATAACATATATAATTGTGTGGCGGAACTGTATTGTTACTACAGTATAATAAGGCCTTTTAAGAATAATGACAGTTCTCACGAAATTCGAGATCAAAAGAGTATTGTTGTACCTAATCGTAATTGTCAAAGGTAATTTCATGACCATGTACAAACACTGTCTAATTGTCGCGTCGTTGCAAGAAACACATTTAATTCCATCGACCCACGCATACCCGAACAGAGGGAACCAGGGGTAGGTTGACGTCTCTGTAAACGGGGCTAAATAATTCCCCGCCCTTTTTGCTAATTCCCCAACTTCCGCTTGTTATTTGTAGAACTAAAAGCGTCGCAAGTAGTTTCCGCGACGCGAACGAGGGAAGCCTGCTGGGGGATTATAGTCACGTGAAATTTCAAGTTTGTTTGTAGACACTGGAACGGTAACGAAATTTAGAAGATCCCCCGTGAGATCCAGCTTCGTTACCTTCGTTACTCCCGGTACCTACCATTGTGAAACTGGGAACCGAACTACATTCTACGGAATCACGAACGGTGAATTGTGCACATACTCGAAACAATACAATTTTTCTCCTATGGTTCCTGGCTTCGAACGAACATTCCATGAAAATTCACAATTCCACTTCAGATCTCATCGATAGATCGTACCCAGTTATAACAGAATGAGTTGCGACATCGAAATAACCTTGGCGATTCCAAAGAACAATTTTTCTTCACCAATCTCGAATTCGCGAACTAAAGGAAATGACAGGAGAACACCGAAAAGACAAAAACGACGACAAGCTGGACAAATATTTCTGTTTGGCAAGCTCACGGGTTCGAAGTTCCCTGCTGGTTCGTTCCTCCAGCAACCGCGACTTTCGTTTGACTTCGCCTCACCGTCTTCCGACCATGTCCCGGCCCAGTTCGTTAATTAAACTTCGTTGTCGCGAACGAAGTAACGAACGGCGTGCTCGACGGTCGCTTTGTCGCTTCCTATAAAATTCATGTCAGCCGCTCGCGCCTGAGAACGAGCTTGCGGACGACGGGGCTGCTTCACTTAGTAATAACGGGGCCAGGCGACAACCAGAGAAATCTCGAAGCTCTGTAGACGGCTACAAACGAACTCGTTATATAATCGCGACCTTTTCGCGTCACCGATGGCGCGAAACTTTGGTCCACGCGAAAAGAGATAGGAGACGCGACAAGTCTCTGGTGAGAGAATAGCCGGACGGGAGAAAAGCTGTGACGGTTGGACGGTTGGTCGAATGGTGGGGGATTGGCGGGAGAATATACAGAGGAGCGCGCTTACGCGAATTAAAACGAGCGGAAGGAATTTCTTTGCGCCCATAGCGGTGCCTGCATCCACCTTCGTCGTCGTAGTCGTACTTTTATTACGTTCCGTCCGGTGCCCGGCTATCAGCTAGAAACGACTGGGGAGGGACTCTCTGTGTCGGGGCGCATCGCTAAGGCTTAAAAGTCTGCACGGCCTCGGAAAGGTAACTGACGTTTTTTTTCCCCTCCCGTTCGAGTATATAAAGGCCGGGAGAGAAAAGGCTTCGAGGGAAAAAAAAAAGGGGAAAAACAGCGCAGGCGGCGAAAAAAAAACGGGAAGAAACGCGCCTGTGTGTAGGTATACGTATATACTTTTCCGGTGGATTCTTGAATAGCTGACCGGCGCATCCCGCGGAAGCTATAAAATAATTGCCACCCCTCTACCCTTCACCCCCATTCTCTTTCTACCTCTCTCTCTCCCTCTCACCCTTTATATTTCCTCGGAATGGATAGAAGCGCAAGTTTTCAACGTCGGACGAGAGACAACTGCTCCCGTCGCCTCGGAGGTAGAAAAGTTCTCCGCCGTGTGTCGCGAAAGAGGAAAGGAATTAGCCGTGAAAGAGCGTACCCGTTCCGTGCCGGTGACTTTGAAGGGAAAGTATTAGATTTTATGTTTTTGGAGAGAGGGACGCGGTGCGTGCGAGCCCCCAACTGGGGTATGCTCCTCGAGAGAGTGCTTTTACTTTTAATTGAAGGAATACGAGCCTCTTAACTGGCCCGCCGGTAAAAATTGCCGCCGTCTTGGCCTAGACTCCTCTGGTATTCATGAAGTTTTGAAATAATTAAATGAACTTTGCCTGGGCTGGAACGACTAAACGCAGCTCCCTTGGACATTTCACAATGACGCGCAAGAGGCCCTCCTTTCCCCAGAAATCGTGGCGATCTCGTGAGTTTCGAGATCGACAGTTTTTCGTAGATAATTTATTTAACTGGTAAAAATTGATAAAGCTGTTTTGTTCTATAGTAAACCCTCGATGAGTGTTCGAGGGCTCCTCGGGATAGACAAGAAGCGGTCCTCAGGTGCAATGCTGAGCTTTTAATGAGGTTTAGTACAGTGATAGAGCTTGAAATTTGGAAGTCGATTATATTTGTTTCAGCCACATATGGCCATTAGTTTATGAAAATATTTAATGTTCAATGGCGAGGAGCCTTCGAACACTCATAGAGGATGTACTGTATTGGAGGTCTGTTTTCGACCTGGTTGCTGCATCCCTCACGGATTGCGCAGACGCGCGCGTGTGCCACGTGAAAAAAGTAGTAATGAAACATGAAAATTCGCCTGAGATTACTTCCCTCCTTTTCGTTGGTGTTTCGAGCAGCTCGAACCGTAGAGGAAATCGGTTTGCACATCTTCCTCGTTCGTGTTAACTTTCGTTCGCCGTCGGCCGGAAACCATTTTATATTTGAGGATTCCCTTTTCCGTCAGTCGGATAGAAACTCTTCCGTGGACTTTTGCAAACTTTTTCTGATGGAAAGTTTACCGTTGGCACGGCCACCGTATTCGACAGGCATTAAGGCTTTATTTAAATAACTTTCCCACGGCCGAACCGTCCGTGGTAGCTTGTATGCTTTTGGTTCCTAGAACAAAATGTTCTGCGACCACGAGAAGTGTTATGAACGCCGCGATCTTTTTAAAATATTTAATACCTGAATTGTACTTGTCAGACTTAAAAGTTTCGGATTATTTTGCAAACAGCGGAGAAACGCGAGTCTGTTGAGAGAAATTCGTAATCATGACAGCGGAAGGTATTTTTTTTTAAGTTAGAGAAATATCTCGTTCAATCAAAGTCCGGAATATTATGCTTGAATTTCTAGTGCAGATCAAAGACTTAAATTCTCGTTTAACATCTCTTTCACGGGTATTTCAAGATTAAATTTCTTTCTCGTTTCGTATGAACAGACTTTGCGCAATTAAACTGCATGTTTCTATGCGTATTTAACACGTGAATGTGTTTATACGAAGTAGAATCTTTAGAAATAAAAAATGATGTTTGTACAGTGTTCCTGAAATTCGATTCCTATACCTTTAATTAAATTTATAACAGCCCTAAAATGGACAGAACGATACACGTATGTAAATCTACAGACATTAAAGAACGAAAGTATCAGTAATAGATAAGTTTAATTACAATCGTTGTTACTATTCCCGTTACAACGGGCTAGAACAAAATGCGGCAACAACAAAGTTTAAAACAACAATCACGAAAATCAAGAGCGTATAGGAACGTTTTATTCCGTTGTAGGAACGAAACTAACGTTGCTTCCTACCGGAATGATAGTTACTGTATTTCGTTGAGGTATTAGTAACAGGCCAGTTAACGGCAAAGGGAATTGTTTCTCGTTCGTTACCGGGCTATGCCTAATCGCGATAGTATCTGGTTGATGTTACCCGTATACGTTTGCATACACCAGCTACGAGAGTTCAGAAGCTTCGCCCTGTGATCTACTTTGCCTGAAATTCGTCTAGACGTGGATGCTGACGTGGATACCACGATGAGATAAACGTCTGTCTCTATTATATATGCTATTCCAGAGCATCCTCTTAACGAAACAATCATTTGGAATGATAAATATCCGCTACTAATGCCCAACTCTAACAAAATCTAGGAACCAGTCTTTAGATTCTGCGATACAACGATATCTTCGGCATAAAAAGTATATGATGAATTAGAAATTTTTTCAAGACTAATGTTTCGTTGGAACTACTCGACTAGAATATATGGGATACACTAACAATGTAAGATATAGACAGCAATTGTGAGTAACCTAGTCCTACTAATTGGCTACCAATAACTAGGACCAATTAATCGATAATTTCTAATGCGTTTACCCAGTAAAAGGAGATTCGAAATGTTTCTTTTCTGTTTAAGAATATTCAGAGATGCAAATGAATGGAAATGCATTGCTGCGATTAGAATTTTGAGAACACTTTTGTTTTCTTGATCAGTGAAATGAAATAATCTTAATACCTCTATTGTGTGAAACGTCACGTGTGTGTCGGTAAATAGTCTTATTTCATAAAACACGAAGATATTAACAGCCCATTATTTAAAATTTCTATTGAATACGAATTTAATTAATTTGTTGAATTCATCCATCGCGTTTTCAACTAATATAGGTCTGCGTTCCCCGTGAAGCTGAATTTTCAAGCATCTGCGTAGCTAGTCAGGCTATACATAAAATATTTTGCCTATTTGTGGGGCAGGATGCTTTCTCCGCCCGAAAATCTGGTAAACAAATCTATCGATATTCATTTGCGGTTATTCGACGGGGATTTACCTGTGCTAATTCCGCTTGAATCTGCACCAATTACTTCGACGACCGGGGGGCCTGGTGATCGTACAGAAAACCAATTAAATCGATGCCAGCCGGTAACGGCTGCTAATATTTGCATGGGAAATCGAAGTGAACTGATTCCGGGGTCGCCCGATACCTTTTTCTTCCATTGAAATTCAATTACAAAAGCATCAACGGTATATTAATATGCTCGATGTTTGCTTGTTCACCACATTCGCAGTAATCCCCTACTCGATACATAACTTACCCTCCATTTTCACAATATTCAACACATAATTTAGCTTTCATGTTTGCAATGATCACACAGTTGATACATTTATATATATCAGTGTTTAAAATGATTTTATGCTAACAAGAGAACTTTGATGCACCGAAAATTTTGATTTTTCTTTTAACTCCGCAGGCTTGTAGAGGACCCTAATTAAAGCATCGGGCATTTTTTCATTTTTGCTTATATTCGTTTCTTTAGGGCAAAACCATCCCTTAAATATTAATGTGTGTTTTTCTAGTTTTCCGTATATCCTGAAAACTATATTTAGACTTTTCCTGTTTTATAAAACTGTGCAATGAAATTGTCGAAACTTTGTTTATTTCTTTATTTAAACACCAAATTTAATGCTTTACCCGACTTCAAGAAGAAATATTAGACATTTAATTTGAAAAACTGACGGTGACCTTCGTATCTCGATAGAAAATCAAAGTAACAACAAATTGGTTACAATACTGTATGTCTCCCTGAAAACCATGCAACGTTTATTGGAAACATTTTTTCGTAATAGGAAATATTGTATGACTTATTTGAAGTCGTCACGTTACGAGACTCACCGTGCATATAGGGGTAGTTTTCACCTGAAAATTGGTAAATAAGTTCCAGTGAAGGTGATGCATAAATTCGAGATGAATTCAATTATATGTACAAGGGCTGCGATGATTTATCATGAAATCAGTTTCAGGGTTAAAAATTTCACGATCACTCAGAATCTCAGAAAAATTGTAAAGAATGAAAGAAAACTTCCAGTTAAACGTGCAAACTCTTAATTTCTCATTATCCACTGAGTATTGTTCCAAAGGAACGAGAACTACTTAGCCAGGCTACTGCCTCTGACCCCTTGCTTAAAACTACTCCAATCCCCTTGTATAAAGCCGCGCATTCGACTAACAATTATGCACAATGAGCTCAGAAATCTTTTATTCCCCATTACCACCGTAATTCCCCTTGAAGAAACTAATTCCCAAAGTGGCAGTTTTCTTTGCGTGTCAATAAAAGAAACTTCCGGTCGTGGGTAGCAGCAGAGTTCGAAAGCAGCCGGCATTTCCGGCGTCGTTGAAAGTTTTTAAATTATTGACGGGCCTTGTACACATTCACTTACCTGCGCGACGTGTTTGATAGAGTTCGAGCAACTGTGTTTATTAATACTTTTCTTCCTCTTCGTCCCCCCCTTCCCCTCCCAGTGCGTTTCTAAGTGCGAGGTCACAAATACATACGTGTACAACCGGTTCCGGGGAGAGCTGGGTCGTCGACGAAATTCCAAATTACCCTTGTATACTGGACTGGTGTGTCTAATTTAGAGCTGGAAATCCATGTCTGCGCGTGTTACACCTTGTAAACGTCCTGTCCGTGGAATTTATATCACGATATTGTCAGACGCACGTGGGAAAACACGGTCACATGTTAATCTTCGCCGGACACGCGTAGGTATTCAGGTGGATGCTCGAAATCGAAAACGAAGAATGGGCGGCGTGGAACGACGTAAATCCTCTGGATAGATCACTACTCGCAAAACGGAAATATAGTAAATCGATCAGTAAGAAGGGGCCTCGGCACTGACAAGAATAGGTCCCCAGGTGTAACGTTGACGTTTTTAATCAGGTTTGCCACAGTGATAGAGATTGGAATTCTGAAGTAATGCCGAGGAACCTTCGAACACTCATCCAGGATTTGCTATATTTCCTTACCGTATCATTATTCACATAGTATCAACAGTTGGTATCAGTTATTTGTCATTTGTTACCTTTAAATCACCACATACACTGCTCCCGTTATTTCAATCACATCAAATACCCTTATTACGTTAATTTGTCTTATGGGTTCGAGTATTAACAATGTCGAATAAATTCGTAGCAGAGATTTACCGACCTCCGTTGACTAGAGCAATCAGAAGTCTAGTCTCATCGTGAGTTCGCGCAGAAACAAAGACGTTACGGGATGGTACAAACGTGAAAATATAGTTTCGCCCCGTTTCGTTGAACAATAGATCGTCGTCCGTGAATTTGTTCCGCGCGTCCACGGCGAAACGTGACTCCCCAGTCTGTGTGTGTCGATAACACCGTCGACGCATTAATTTCCACCGAATCGATGCGCGACCCGAGATAAATAAAAATCACAAACGGAACCGTCGAATTTAGTGGTTTCGCGACCTGGGATGGCGTTGCTAGTTTTTTGACAGGAACGATTCCCTGTCGATCCCGATATTCGATCGGTGTCACCGTGAATGGCGCGGGAACGCTGCGAAAAAATCGCTGTCGGACACGACTAATTCGCGCGAGAATCATCGATCTCGTTGTATATTTGCATTCGTCGTGTCAGGGAAATATTCCTGATGAATAAGCCGTCCATCGCATGACACGAACTGAGGTTCCGTGTTTCGGAGTGATGCTGATTTTACAATTGGGCCGCTCGATTTCGCGACACATTCGACGATCGTGATAACGATCAAATTGGAAATTCTTGGCCAATGCACGCCAGGAGATACGTATACAGGAGGATATTCAAAAAGGGAGGGTGTAAGCTTTTAGGTGCTGATAGTATACACCTAGTGGGTCAAACACATATGTCCTCAACTGAATCCTTTTAAAAAAACATAGTGTAAACGCATCAATCAACGCTTAAGAGATTTTGTAACCGTTAAAGTCGAATTTTACATGATAATAATATTAGTAAATATTTGTCGCAGGGAAATTAGATTTGTTTCTAATATCTGTACCTTTTTATAGCGTACAGATTTTAAATTGAAAAATTGGAAAAGTGTAATTAATTAAATTAGAAGAAAGAAATAGAGATTGCGCCAGTGCACGAACGATATTAAATAAACAAACATTTCTAACCAATGGCGCGAAAATTGTTTGAATATAAAATAAGGAATTGAAGAGAATCAATATTTAATCATTTTCTTATTTTGATAACCTAATTTAACACTTTTTACTCCACTCGGTGAGTACTAAAAGCTCCTAAACTCTTAGACTCTATTTTCTGAATATCCTTTTTTTTCCACAATGTCGATTTACCTTGGTATTCCATATTTTTCTCGCTGTTGCACACCCTCTCCACCTCGGTCAGATATTCGACGGCACGGACACGAATCCGTGATAATATTTTAATATCGCCTTTTTTTTTTGTTTTGTTTCGCTTTTTTTCACGGGTGACACGTACGAGGACTGCGCCGCGCCGTTCCGTGCCGTTGAATCGCGTTTTTAAACAACGCGCACCGAATAAATTTCCCGCGCGACCGGACCGAACGAACGAACGAACGAGAGAATATCATATATTTTCATGCATCGCGCACGAAGTCACCCGATGCTTTGTGTCGTACGAAATCAAAATAAATTCCGTCTGTGTAACCAGAACAGGGGCGTGGGGGGGCTCGATTACGCGAGACGATCCGCGGCGCGGGAGCAGAAACCCTCGACGCGACGATCCGCGTTTACTCCGTTCACGTTCCATCTCTTCCGGCCTTTACGCTAATTTCATCACTGGAACTTCGTGGAAGTCGAACACACAAGTTCGTTCCTCAGTTGGACGTAAATGCGGCGCCAGAATATGGATGGTGGTGGTTCTGTTCCGTTCGGAGTAACTACTTAGACGATTAGTATAATATGGAAGTAAATCTTATGTGCGTTCAGCGCTTACTGGCTGAAGCCAATCTGACGTTCATCTACCTGTAAAATAAAGATATAACGATTAGTAGACGTTGCACTTGCTTACTGTGAAATATATTGTTTCGTAAACGCTGGTATAGTCCGTTCAGGTAGAGCTGATGGTGGAGGGAGAAAATTAAAAACTATTATGGGCACACTTTTAAATCTGGTAACCTTAACTCTACTGTAATGGTGGAAATAGCAGAGCAATTATAACGAAATCATCGAAACACAGATATTGAAAGGGAGGAGTAGGGATTCTGGGTATCATTAGAGTCCTACGCTGTTTTTAAAATAAAGATTAGTTAATCCTCGATGAGTGTTCGAAGGCTCCTCGGTACTGAACATTAAATATTTTATACACTAATGGCCATATGCGACTGAAACAAATATCATGGACTCGAAAATTCTAAGCTCTATAACTGTGCTAAACCTCGTTAAAAAGTTAGGGTTACACCTGGGGACCTCTCCTTGGAAGTACCGAGGATCCTTTGAATACTTACCAAGGATTTACTGTACTTACTGAGTAGAGGAGGGTTACCGAATTTGAACCATCATAAGCAATTTGCGCTGTATGATAGACAATATATGTATGATACTGATTTCATTAACTAACTTAATATATACGCATCGCATATTGTTTATCATACGGCATAAATTATTTACACATGAC
This sequence comes from Dufourea novaeangliae, assembly GCF_001272555.1. Lineage (NCBI taxonomy): Eukaryota > Metazoa > Arthropoda > Insecta > Hymenoptera > Halictidae > Dufourea > Dufourea novaeangliae. Next base: position 566,189 of record NW_015373901.1, on the reverse strand, counting down.
AAATTACATTAGTGGTCCAACCTAGGCAATACCCCGAATTTGGCAATCTTCCCCTAATACGTTCTTTCGTTAATACTGGGGTGGTCTCTTCAGGTAGCGCTGATGGTTGATGGAGAGACTCGAAGACTATCGTGGCGACAATTTTAGATGCTACTAACCCTAACTGAACTGTATGTAACGGTGGAAGCAGCACTGTAATTAGAAAATATTCATCGAAATACGGATATTGATTCTAAGTGGAGTACGACGCGCGTAATGCGATACATTACACCTCAAAGATTTCTACCCTCCACTCGATCGTTCTTCGAGCCAGCCCTCTGTGCTTGGCAGAAAAGTATAAATCACAGCGAAAGTGGGCGATTATCGTGAGCTGGAGGCGCCAATACAGGTTTCCTGGTGTATGAGCGATGATTCCACGACAGCGTGGAGGATCTGCAGGTCGTTTTAATCAGATTCTTCATCGCGCTGTCGGTTGTGGCCATCGGTGGAAGATTCTTCGGCTCCCTAACGTCCATTAACGGGCCCCGATGTATTATTTTCCCGGCTCTTTCACCGCGTAGCTCGTAATTTATTGCACACAAGACCAGTTGCATTATTTCTGCCGCGGCGTTATTATGGCATTCGTTCGTGGTTTATTTATCCGTTTCTGGATGATTTTGATGGAGGCGAACGAACGAACAAAAGGCCTCAGCCGCGAACGGATTGAATGCTTGCGAAAGGTTATGGCAGGCCCGATGGATTTCGGTTGATTGCTGTATTGTCGATTCCCCTGTCCCGCCCCCTGTCCTTCGCCATCGACGAATTGTTTCTTTGATTGATCTCGTATCGGTGAAATGGTCTATGAACGCAGGGGTGCGATCGGGTTTTTTCCAATCGCCCGAATACTGAGATAGAAATTGAAAAAAAGAATTCCATTTTTACGGTTCGTTGTAGCGAAGGATGACGGTAGCTGCCGAAACACTAGTGACGCGCGATTGTGACAGGGAAATTGGTTTTTAAGGCATTTTGTACGAAGTACAGAATTAAGATATACGTTGGAACTTTTAAGAATGTAAGAACTTGGTGCCAAAAGTGTTCGTTTAATGAGATTTCGTTACTAGGACAGGAAATTGGTTTCTCGGACTGTTAACTTCATCCCTTTTATCTATATTTGTGACACGAATTCTCTCTTCTTTTCGTTCAAATTTCTTATTCGGAAGATTGAATTTGTACATCTAGAAAAGGAATTCTTTTCATTTACAGTTATAAAGTATCCTAGGATAAATTTTCCAAAAATATTAGGAAAAACACCCGGCATAGTGTATAACAGTGCTGAACATACCTTGTGCGGATAGGACCCATATATCGTCTATTAGAAATACTCGAGAGCCGCATACTCTGTTTCTATTGGAACGGTATTAAATTGTAAGTTACGCTTACAATCTATGTGTATATCAGCATAATACAGCCAGCAAACATACAAAAATACCATATTACATGCATGTATGTTTTATGTGTCAAGTTTATAAAAAAATATTGTAGTACCTACATGGGAGCCGCAGTAAGGGTCTAAATTAGCCGTGTGCAGTTTGCAAGTCGCAGGTTGGCAACTGTGTGTATATAAATTTCCGTTTTGAAATAAACCAGGATTTACCAAGATTGTATGTTAACAATTTATTCAGTTCAGATTAAAACATAGTGAACAGTATCTGTAGAGGAACAAACATCGACAAGTATAGTAATAGTTTGAAACTAATCGAAATGTATCAGAATTGGTACCAATATCTCGCAGTCAGGTTAATAACGGGTAAATAATATTTGCGAACCAAGAATCGTCGTTAACAAGCAACCCTTCATGCGGGAAGATTCGAGTTTTAATTGTTACATGTACGTGACAGACACGAGGATCTTGTTCCTCGCAGTGACGAGAAGTGCCAGCAGTCAGTACTCGAAGAACGTACAAGTGTTTTCCACTACGCCCCTTCGCCGAGACCCCTCTTGCAATTACAACCCCCTGTCTCGGTGGATGCTCTTCGCCAAAGTCGATCCGCGAAATACTGTTACCGCACTGTTTCAAATTTCAGACGCTACATCCGACCTCGTTCCACCGTTCACGCTGTGAAATCCCATGGATAATATAATCAGAAATCGTAATGCTGCGTCTTCATCAGAGATTTAATATCGTTGGAACGATAACGTTGAGATAAACAGTGTCGCAAGTTTGCCGCGGAAGTTTCAGTACGATTATTCGCGGTAGAGGAAGATAAAGCGTAAAATTTTCGGTTCCTTTTCGTTGCGTTACATCAACCGGAAAGTTTGAAAGCAGTATTTCATTACAAAGTAAAAGTCTCGAATAACAGAGGAGAGATGAAAGACTTCATCGCTCGTTACTTGTCGAATAGTGGCGAGTGTTTTACTTATACAATATAATAATATTGGGTTATTAGAAAAGTTTGTAATATTTTTAAGAGCAGAGTTACAATCTATATTTTTCAGTTTGTATTATATTCCTATTTAGTACTTCTTTTGCAGTTTCTTTCTATTTCTCTTCTAAAATCACTTCAACCTGCTTTTAGATGGATTTTGTTCTCAAAGTTCTTCCTCGATACAAAATATTTTAGCGATCTAAAGTAATAATCATTTAACTGTGTAAAGTTTAGAATTCAGTAAACAATTTAAAAATTTTCCAGTCGATGTAGTGTCATTTCTTTGCAAGTTCGATAAAAAGTAATTAAAAATGGACTTTGTGTTTGTTTATACGTTTCGTTGATACTTCTTACAGAAAACGAAGCAAACTACGAGTAATTTGTTAATAGTACCCGTTTATCGGATCAAACAATTTTTTCTTCGATCACTAAACAAGCAACGAAGACACCGTGCTAGAAACGCTAAAAACTTTCCAAACGACCCAATATTTTAAATAAAATTTAAAAAGATGTCTTCTAATAACTAATTACTTTAGAAATGATTATTACAAATATCTCACGTCTAAAACGAATTAGAAAATTCATTCAAAGTTTCCAAAATCCGTAAGTTTTTTAGGCAAAGTATCGCTTCCAAATACACCTCGGCAGCATATATAGGGTGAACCACGAAACGTGAACAGCATAGATTATTCTGTTGCTAGCTGTTCGATCGAAATGTTTTTTGCGTGTTTAACCATCAGTGCAGACGACATAAATAAGTATTGCAGCTGATGGAAACCATTTTAAACTTCGTTTCAATGCACATGATATTTTCTTAATGATTCTTTGGTTCAAAACAAAACGTTATTTGTTATGATACTTACAATAATAATAGGTTTATCTGTAAAGAAGTGAAGGTAATCTTGAAAACTGGAAAAAAAGGGTTGACATAAAATTTGGTACAATCACGTGCAAGCTCTCATCGAATCACGTTATACTATTTAAAAAACGGTTCGATCGAACAACTACGAATAAAATAATCTAAGCTGATCACGTTTCGTGGCCCACCCTGTATAATTAATATTTCCGTTTCTAGGTCACGAGAGAAGCCGAAATATTTCTTTCCCTCCCAAATATTATTCCAACCGAACCGAATTCAACTTTCAATTCGAAGCTCCCCCCTCTCGATGTCGCCGGGCTTTCTGCCCGTATTAAACGCGAGATTACCAGATGTAACAGACGCGCCGGACGAACGAGAAATCCTCCTCCGTTCTCGTTCTTATCCAACTGAGAAAAGGAAAAACCGTATCTGAGACTCCGTTGGAGTATCTCTGTGTGTGTGTGCGTGTTTCCTTTCCGGTTGTCGAATCTCGGCCAGGCTCTCGATGCCGTACCGTGACTTTTGCAGGCCGGCATAGAAGAAACGGGGGCGATCCGAGGAACTCCTGTAATAGAATTCATCGAAAGAAAAAACGACGACGACTGAATATATTCGGGAGCTGGTCCAGCCGGATAAAAGGATAGCCTTCAGGGGGTCACTTATCGAACATTCCCGGGCCAGTGGTTAAGACGGGCCAGAAAAAAGAATCTCTCCATGGACAGTGGGTTCCGCAACGGTTTCGTGGAAGGACCGCCGTTATCGTCGTTCGGATATCGAACGTGTTAGCCTACAGCAGAGGTGTGTCCACGGCGAAAGAATCTGGCCACTCATGCGTATCAAGTGAAATACAGGGTAGCCGGAAGTGCTGTCTCAATGGGAAAGGATCCTCCTCGTTCCGTGAGGCTGCCTTTGGAAAGACATCAGCCTCGCGCAGCTCGATGGGCCACGGTGAATCGTCGAGCGAAAACAGACGAACCAGAGGTTGAAACGGCCCCGGAGTGCTCGAGCGCCGGGGAGTTCGCCTCGTTCCAACTTCCAAGGCAACGGGACAGACGGGAAACTTCGGGAACCGTGGAACGATACCACCTCTCCTCCGTTCGGCCGTTGAAAAGTTCCACGGAAGTGTTACGAGCGGCACGGGCCAACCTGATGGAATCTTTTCTACTTTTATAAGTGAACCCGGTGGTCGGCTACCGTTTACGGGAACCAAGTGTGTAACCACAGTGTCCACACGGACTGGATTCATTAGTCGTGATCGTTATTTCCCGCGGACAGTTTATCCGAGGCTTTTGAGAACGTGATCGAGATCTCATTGGTCCGTGTTAGCATGAATACTTGTAGACACTGCTATCGGACAGGCCGTACACTTTGCTCGTTTAACGTTTGAAAGCTGATAGGGGGGAGGGAATTACTTGGGAGATCGACGGTTCAAGATACTCTGTTATCACGAGATTGTGATCGTCGTTAGCAACAACAATTCGTGCCTTCGATTCGCAACGTATACTATAGAACTTCAGAGATCGATAGTCAGATTGATAGAAACGGTCTGGGTTAGGGGTCTCGATACATCTTTCTTCGTTCCGTCGCACTGCCCCTGACGCAAGTAGGAAAGTGATTCGTTTTCTGGCCGATAGCGATCCCCGGTCCGTGGGTACGCTTTGAGCGTATCATCGAGGACCCTCCGTAATCCTGATGAATTTTACTCGGACCCGTTGGCAGTGAAAAATGTGGAAACCAAACGAAGGATTCGACGGGGTGGATCTTCCGTCTGGACCAGTTTGCCGGGCAAGGATGTTCGTTCGGTTCGGGTCGAGCAGCTAGGAACGAAATCGATGGAACGTGGCGCACGTGAGGACCGTTGTTCGACTGGCGACCTGGAATGGAGGTGAAGTAGGATCACTTCGATACTTTGGGGATTCAAAGAAGAATGGCGGTGAAGTGACGAAGAATTTATGGGAGATAGGTTCCATTAGAAGAGAGAGAAATCTTGACGCGGAGAGTGGGGCTAGCACGAGTTAAAAATTGGATTCCGGGCGATTCGATCGAACGGTTCTCTGAAATATATATAATGCGTCGGATGAAAGAAGTGCATACAAGAAGAACAACACAGGTAATATTAGTATTCGCAGACAAACTGAACAAATGATATCGAAAGTATTATCGAAATAGTAAAAACGATGACTGGAAATTCATAAGACTTCGGAAAGAACGTATGGAACGTCACTAACTATGGGAACAAAGTAGTAAAAAAATAACAGACAAATCCAAAGGACTGAAAAAAAATTTAGTCAGAGGATCATCGTTGTAGTTCTTTGTAATTTCAAGTAACAGCAGCTGAATCTTCGAAGAGAACAAACCGAATTTATGAAAAACCATCCGTGAGAGCAAAGTAACGCACAAGCCAACAAGAATTATTTCAGACACTGGGGTCATTAAGAGGGAACGGCTCATTGTAAGAAGAGATTTCAGTGCTATGCATCGTGTTGGCTCCTGGAGCCTCGATGACCCTGATTCAGCGAGCATGAAGCACCCATCGAGGTCACCGGGACTTGAGATTGCTATGGCACTGTTCGGGATGGTCTGGCTGCTGCGTGTTCGCTCAGAGATGCGCCGGTGCTCAAAATGCCGGCACGAGGAGATTCTGGCGGCTCAGCAGCAGCAGCAAGAACAGCAGCAGCAACAGCAACAACAGCAGCAGCTGCAGCAGCAACAACACCATCACCTTCACCATCATCCTCATCACCAGCAACGAACGCTGTCGCAGACTACCAGTCTGTTACAGACTCCTGAGGACGGAGTTAGCTCCTCAGCGAATACTTTGTTCACTTTGGACACGCCTGGTGCTGCTGGTTCCGCCGGAAGTTACTGCGAGGTCCATGGATTCGTGCAGGCGAAAGAAGGTAGTACCACTAATTTCCTGATTTCTCGTTATCTTTTATGACACCTGGATTTTACAGTACTAGTGTAATTCTGTAAGTAAAAATTCTGGGAAACAATTTTGGACTCGAATTGGGTTAACCTAGGACTGAGAGATGCATATCGAAAGAATTTGAAATCCAGATATCAGAATTGAACCTAATTAGGACTGATAGACTGTAATCCGACCATTTTGAGGTCGGGAGATTCAATTTCGAGAACTTCTTAAACCCCTGAACCTAACCCTGAAGTTCCCTAAATAAAAGTACCTAAGCACAAGATGGCCAAACTAGATCCCTGGGTCCTAGCTACAATATCCCCGGACCCAACGGGGACTCTGTCGGTCCTCTAACTTGGGTTCAGGAGTACCCAGGTTGTAGTACCAAGAGGGACCCTTAGTATATGTCCTTTGATAGCAAGCAAGCTAGGGTCCTTGGACTTGAGGTCCTCTGGTTTGGGTTCCTATGTCCAAAAATCTCTGGGGTCAGATCTCTGGGTTCCGGATAGATATGATTCATGTCTCTCACAATCAGTTCTGATTTAGTCCAGTTTGAGTTTCCTGTTCCTGGGTTATCCTAATTCAAATCCTTTGACCCTAAATGGGTCTAATTAAAATCTATCGGATCTATTTGATTCAAGTCTCTCGGTACTGAATTAGTCTACCCTGTCTCTTATTCTTGAACTAGTCTTACCGTCCTGATCTGATTCGAATTATGTATCCAAGACCCGTATCAATTTATCTAGAATCTCTAATCTATTTTAACACAGAATTGCCAAGTAATTTTATATTCCAGCCGTAATTTTCGTTGCAAACTATTAGATTTCAGTGCTCATTGTCTGCCATCCGTGACAAACTCTGCGAGCAATTCCCCGGAGCCCTTCAAGACGCTTTATCCTAATCCCCGGTCTATAGTTCGAAAGAACGATTATGATTTTCTTTGAAGTACTTCAAGAAGTTTCCGACTACTTTCGTAATACGGCGGGGTCATATTATTAAAGAATAGAAGAATGTTACTAAGCGAGGATGCTCGAAAGAAGTTTTCAAATTTACGGGTATAACGCCAGCCCAAGCTTCTTCCGTATGTGCGACGAACAACCCGAAAACCAAAGTAGGTCGTTTACATGGATGGCGCGGCGTAGACCGGAGGGCAAAACTTTTATTTTCCTATAGAAATGGTACGGCTTGTCGTGCTTTCGCGAAATTCACGTTTCGATTCCGTTGCGAAATCGCAGTTTCGAACTCAATTATTAATATCGTCGACGAACGGTCAGTGCTCGTCTTCTTTTGCGTCGTACTGAGTTTATCTTCTACATAAACAAGAATATTTCGACGCATTTCCTTCTCGTTATCGAATTGTCGCGCGTAAAAGTTATGATTACTAAGAATCGCGAGCGTTTCCAGCGAAACTTAATCGAGGGAGGAGGGAAAATCAGCGTTCCTGGCTTTTGTCGTCGTGGCCATAAAAGCCGTCCGCCAACCGTTCCCCAACAAATCGTCTTTTATCGGTATTCCTCATCTGTTGGTCACGGCGACATCATGACGCCGTGAGTTGCCGAGTTTGTTGCCGCTTTTGTCGGGCATTCTCATTGTTTCTCGAGCAACAAGGGAGCATCTGTTTCATAGGTAACCATTCCACCCCCTCCCCCTGTACCTTTTCCCCTTCCCACTCAGCTACGTTTCCGTCGCTCTCATTTGAATGGCATTGTATTGCCCAAGGTAAATTCGCATTAAAGACCAAGCGAGCGAAGTTCGGGAGAGCCTTGCGTCTCGGGCAGAAATATATGTACATATATGCAATTTACCGTGGACCTTCGTTGAATATCAATTAAGGGCAGGTGATTCGATTCGTGTATGATAATGAGTCTATATGCCGAGTTGGTAAGGGCGACTACGTTATTTGAATTCGAAAATAAAACGATAATTAGCCCAGTCGAGGAAGCGTGGCGGTTCTGTAAATCCATATTTATCTCTTCGAATGTGGTTTATTGAATATACTTAAGAACGATGGAGTATTTTCTAATTCTATATTAAATTATCGAAATTATTCATTTTATATCCTTGGTCATTATTACTATGCAAAAGATGGCGAAAATATTTCGAATGGAAACTATGAAAATATTGTGACTTCATCGTTTTGATCGTAACGATTTGGAACTCCGTGATCAAAATTAGAAAAGATCGTTATCTTTTGATTTCTTATTATGTTCAGTTTGTCTTCACTATAAATCGAAGACAATCACAGAGTTTAGTCCTTGACCAGTTCATATTCTATAACTTCGAACGAAATCTCGAAAATACGTGCAGTCAGTCATACAATCTAACAACCCTTAAACTACTTTCCCACTATGAAACCTTGTAATAATTCGCTCCGCTACGAATTAGTGACAGTATAACGCAAGTTGGAAACACTTTCAGGGTTGCGAAACGACACGTCGCCGCGGAACTCGAGAAAAATTGATAAAAACGGTTTCACGCCATTTCCAGAGGAAAATCGAAGCGTTCAATTTTAATAAAACGAAGCCAGACATTGTTAACGTATATTCGACGCGCAATCTCCATTCCACGGGTATGAAAGGCGGCAAAGAGAGACCGGGAAGCCGTTTTACGCAGACCGTCTTTCTTTTTGTTTCTTTTTTTTTTCAACGACGCACCCTTTTATCCGGCATCCAGCATGTACCTACCTATGGTCCACCTACTTGCTCGACCCAGTTATGAAATAGTTTTCCTCGCGGCGCGTCGAGGGGGTGGGGGGCGAGTGGCGACTACGGCGGTATCGCGCTTTAAAGCTGAAAGCATGTTCGTGTCGTGCAGGCGCGCGTCGGTTGTCGTATTGTTTCCAGTTTATTATCTGCGTCTGAGAGCGGACTTCTCTCGCGAGGTTACGGACAAGAGGCGAATAAAAACCATTGGGTTGGAGGGGGGAACGGTCGACGGGGGGTCGGACATAGGAAACTGGGAGAAAGTTCCGTGATTTAGGATACTTAGTACTTACTACCGTCGACGAGAAAGGGACAGTTTACTGCCGACCACAGGCCTAGGATGTTCGGGAAGAAGAACATATTGTTGACTGTGAAGTGGATCGATGTAAAATGGATACGAAAGGGCAAGTTTTCCTGCTTGTAAGTATTAGGACACTTATCGAATGTGCAGTAAATTTTATAAGTAGACTGTGGATTATATGCATTTAGAGCAGGTGCGAGTCTGTGGCAGAGTTGGGCACAATTTTATTCGAATAATATTGTAGTGAAAAGCTGCAGTATCTAAGGGTACCATTATGAAGTTTAAGCAGTTAATGAGACTATGTAATAAGTATTATTGTATTATGAAAATTGGAATTTTCATGTATAAACGATTAAAAGTGACGAAGTACTTTTTTTAATCTTTTATTCGTTATTCGAAACTCTGTATCTAGATATTGAATTTGCCGGTCTCTGCTACTGTCTTATTCTTGTCATAATAGAAATGGAAGAAAATGTAATCTTTACATTTGTCTTTACAGATCACTTCGAAAAATATTATTTTGCATAAAAATCCGCAGTCTAGTTATTAGGTATTATGAAATTGCTGAAAGTTCCAAATAAATACTGTTTAGAGGATGTTAAATTTCGGTGGATAACATTAATGCTAGTATAAACTAATGAACGTGGCCTAAAATATATCATTTTTACGATCACATCAATAAATTCATTGTGCAGACTTTGTATCCATTTACTTACGAAGGATAGCGTACACGTTTTTCTAATGATAAATCCTAGTTTACTCCAATAATACTAATTTTCGTTAAACAATTTTGTAGAATCTTGAACCACATTATAAGAATAGATATCACTATACATTTATTAAATGAATAAATACCTATGTGGTGCATCGAAACCAAAAAAATTGAATAAATACGTATCGAGTGTATATTCCAGTCATTGTATTCGTTGGCTCAATCACTGGGTAACTTGTTTAACATAAAACGACATTAGCACACTGGAATTCATTCGTGTTAACGAGTCTCATGATCGAATCTGTTCACCAAGCAAAACGATGCGCGAGCGTACACGCAGCCGAGTAATTCGTTCGCGGAATATCATGTATAGATCTAATTGAACGTCGAGAGAATTAATAACCGAAATTTATTAACTAACGAATCATTATCGAATACACGGAAATCAGTTATCGAGACGGGTCGAAATGATCGCTAGTGGTGATTTGTTCAGTTACCTCTCCTGGAGGGATAACAATTTCGAGAGGGTAACCGAACACCGTTTCCCCGTCCGTGTGTTCTGTTAATTATTTATTATCTTGTATCATCCGGGTAACGAGCCACGGCGGAGTACTTAGCGAATGAAAACGAGGCCCCTGTAGGTGTATACCTCGTTATCCTGATTCGTCGGTGAGCGCCGCGCCGGGGGCGAGAAAAAGAAAACGTGAGATAGAGACGAATGGTGGGGAATCGTCAAAAGCAAGGGGGCCGTCCGATGTTAATTTACATCAGGACAGACGGGAAGAAAACCACTTCGCGCGCTAAAAAACTATCCATGCGGCGCGCATTAACGCGCACATCTCTCGTCGCGGTCGCGTAAGATATCTATTTCCAACGATTTGAACCGACATCTCGTGTAGGCACGACGTCCCCTTTTAATCATCGTCTTCTCTCATTCTCGTTTCTGCTTTTTTTTCTCTCACTCTTCTTTTTTTTTTTTATCAGCAATGGAGTGCTGCTTTTTATCAACGGCGAAGTACCGCGTTCAGTCTCTATGCTGATTTGGATAAACCTCGAAAGAGAGAGGGAGAGTCGTAGTGTCGTTTCTAAAGATGAATATATTACGGTTGCTTTAATTTGTACGGGATATGGAAAGTCGACGTTTCCTGGAATTAACTAGACTAATTGTCGGTATCTTATACGTTGATACGAACGAAACTGATGGATTGAAGGGTATTCGTGACAGGGAGAAATTTGAGTCCTTGTAGAGGAAATTGTTGTTTGAGTGAGTTTAGGGGAACAGATTAGGTGATATGTGATTTCAGAAAAAAATTCGTTTGCGGTAGATATTCAGTACGTTGTCACCCATATGACGCGCAACAATCATCGATTAAACGTCGTTTAATTTACATTATCGTATCATGAGATTCAAACATGTTGCACAGTTAACATTGTACTTCTTCAATTTGTAACAATTAACGTGGTTTATTGTTGTCTAGGTGGGGACGTAATTAATATTCGAACAAATATTTCGATCATATCTAATTAAACAGTACACGGTGCAATTCATCTAGTTAATATTGTTTCTAACAAATTAAACCCCTCGTATCAATATTACAAAACTCCATACTACTATCGTGGTATTCTTGTGCAATTCAGGATACGTTAAGTTTACACAGAACGCGTGGAACATAAAAGGATCGTAAACCCTCAGCCTAGCGAAATTTCAGTGAGTGTAATCAGCATTTACTTTGAAAACATTTTGTCCGGTTGAACATCAGAGGGAAACGTGTGCTCATAATTTCTGCTAACAGAGAAACAACAATAGATAAATGAATAAGAGTCATTATATTCATCCAGAAGGTCTGATTAACGATGCTACAACCGGTTTAACAAGCTTCGTATCTAAAATTTCGGTAAAATATGATCACAGTACTTAAAGATACGCCTCTGTCATTAATCTAACCGTCGCGTCGGTATAAAAGCCGACCAAGAATTTATGGGGCGGGGAAGGACATATTAAACCACTTGAACGTAATTTGCAAACAACAGCTGTCGTCCCGTGCAAGATAATATCGTTCCGCGCAAGATAATGTCGTTCCGCATCTCGTTAAGCTTGAAAGAGGAAAGAGATACAGGCGACCGGAAGCTTCATTAGAAAACAGAGGCAACATACTCGGCGAGCTCTTAAAGCCGTTTTATTACGAAATTTCCTACGCGGTGTACGGGAGTCTTCTCCACGTTTTACTTCCCTCGAATCTATAGAGGATTGCCCTTCTTTCCTTTCTTCCCTTAGAATTTTTTTCCCTTTACCTGGCCTTGCTTTATTGCCACGCGTATTCAACGAGCATTTTTTCTCGACTGCTAGACCGGTTAGCGAGCGATATAGATTAAGCCTGAAATGCAGGGAAATTTAGTAGCTGAGGAGGTCGAGCGAGAACGGGGAGGGGGAAGGAGCACAAAACGCGGTGCAAAGTTCCACGGCGAAGCCCCGCTAATTACCTGTACTTACACCGTTGCGCTGGCACATCAAATTAATCGTAATCCATATGCCAACAGATTTACTGTTCTTCCAGCGTTAGAACGATGGGAAGGGGGCTAGCTGGCTTTCGCGCCCGATTGCGCGTTCGTACTAATACCACTAGCTAGCGATAATCGGATGTAACTGGTAACGGTGGATCTGGGTAAAACGATAAAAGTATAAACAACGTCGTTTTTGCATTCTATAATTCGAGAAAAATGTTGCAAAAGATTGTGAAAAAGAAGTACATTACTTAGGGGATAATCGTGTAAAAATCGTTTGTAATTGTGAAGATGTTAGAAAGATGGAATAATTAATTGGAAAGTACTCTTATATACGTATGCCCAATATTGTGGCTTTTTCAGTTATTTAGGTATAAGTAATACGACTAAAATTACGCCTGTAATTCAAGTATAAAACTTTTCCTTCTCTTTTGGAGACACGTATTCGCAAAATTGTATTGCGTGATAAGTTGTGAACCAACTAACGATTATGAAGATTGAAAAGGTTTCGAGAATTTACATATGTCGAATTTTACGTTTATATCGATATATGGAACTCGTGTCCCACTCTACAATATTCCGTCTGTTCGGTAAGGTATAAGTAAAGAGTTGCGAGAAGGGTGTATGAGAAATTTTCTAGATCCACCGAATGGATGACAGACCCGTGGAAATAAAGTGGTCGTTGTTCCTACGTTACGGCACGAAACCGTAATCCCCTCAAGCCGTTGTTTCTTTTGGTTATCTTCAGTGGCGAACACAATGCACACACACACACACACACATACACGGCCGATTATGTACAGTTTCGTACCGCTTGGGAAATCTACGAGAAAAACCGCAAGAGATCTGAAAATGTTGAAATTCCTGCAATAAGCCAGGTGGGAACACCCGATACATTAACTTATTACTCCTAAATATTTGCAGGAAAGTATAAAAATTGAACGGATCATTTGTAACATTCTTGGGAGATGCTGTCTCGAACATTTGACAAAATTATTATCAGCCATCGTTCTACTTTTCTTCCATAAAATAATTACTGATCTTTCTGCTTACATTCCCATTAGTAGATTTCGTTATTTTTTAACATCGTTTCAACTAAAATAAAGGATATTTTTTATTATCATTCATATTTTTTATTATCGTTATCTTTTTAATTCAGTTCAGATAGAGAAAAAGTTAATGTATGATTCCTAGTAAACTCGTTTTAATATCTGTTAAAAGATGGACGTAAAAAAATTTAGTTTCGAAAAAAATGGTGTAATAAAAAAATTACTGTAGCCATCTTAATAAAAAATAAATCTCTAGAGATAGAGAAAAAAGTTTATTTCATCTATTGAAACCGTCTATTAAATTTATGCTTATGTCGATTTTATTAATCTTTGTTAAATTCATTGCGCCTTGGACATTTACATGTCATAAATGCATAAAATCTACTAATTTTCTTTTATATTATAAATAGGTCCCGACGCCGCGTTAACAAAAATTAATTTTCATATGGCCAATCTTCAAATGTCCATATTAAGATTATCCCCATTTTTTCTCACATATTTTAATAGTGACTCGCTATTACAAAATTGCATTTATTTAAAACAATTCCAAAATAAATGGTTAAAAAATATTTTCTTTTAACTGAAATAATTTGTATTTGGTACTTATGTCTCCAACATAAGTACATACCTACAAAGCTCATTTTAATCAGTTTGTCAGTTCAACAATTACGATTTATTGAAAATAGTTTGATGCTACATTTCAAATACCTGTGAAATAAACAATTTAAAAACTTTAAGAATCCTTTGAAATACCTTAATACATTGTACCTAAAGACTACAACATATCCAAGTTTCAACAAAATCCGAAATATTACTCCAAAGAGTACATATTGCCCCGAATGTATAAGTAGCCCTGATTTAATCCGCGATTTTTCACATCGAAAATTTCATCGATACCGTACGAATACTCGAAATTCTTCTTCATTACTTGCGAACGAAGCACGAGAGATGGTAATTTTGCCGCTGCACACATTCGTTCGACGATATCCAGCCCAGTTTCCGGCGCCCGGAATCATTTCATTCCGCGTCGCGTTTCGGATTCGTAATGATCATCCCCGGCTGTGTGGGAGAACCGTGCCAGGGGACGGGAATCGTTAATCCACGTCCATTTCGACAGGCTGCATTCCCTTTCTTTGTTCGACAATGGCCGCATTATGAGGGACCGCGCAAGGATCCGACCGCGCGTCGACGGCGCTCGGTCAGGAAATGCATTATTGCGTTTAAGAGAATGCCAGAAACGCATCTGGGTCGTGGCCAGCCGTAGATCCGATCCTAACAGGGGCATTAGTGGGATTACTCGACTTCGTTTCTTCCCCATTCTATGCGGTCCCGAAACACGGGGATGCATTCGTAGCCTCGGCTGATTGCGATTTCCAATACAACACTCTCTCTCTCTTCTCTCATTTCGGTGCATCACTTCGCGATCGATCACTTTCAGGGCTCGACCTAATACGGCTCGTTAGTGTCGCATAGAAGCTGCAATTCCGATCCACCAACCGTGGGCTCGGATCCCTTCCGTTTCCCGCCTCCCGTATGATACGCCAATTGGATTTTGACAATGGCAGTTGTAATTAATAGTTTCGCGTGCAAATGTTACGCGGTATGTACGGTGGACGTGCACGAGCGTCTACTGCTGATTGATACGAAGATATATCTTACGTGGAGAATGTATTTGAGGTATTTGGTAATGCGTGAGAATATTGTAGAAATGGTTGACCGTTGATTTTATGGTTTAGATTGTCGACGGTGTGTCGTGTTTTTGGGGGAAGAGTTCGATCAATGGTGAGGATGTGCTACTCATCTAATATTTCGTTGAATATTCTTGTACTGTTCGTGGTATTTATTATCTCTGATTCGGACTTCTTGAATGTGAACCTTCTTCCTTTGCGAGCACGTAAGTTAGTGCTTTGCAACACTGTTCATGAATGAATATTGTTTTCTACTGTCACGGATATTTTCTACATGAAACTACATCGTGAACTAATACATGAACTAATAGATACCTATTACAGACTCGTGTACATGAAAGAAGAACAATATAAATCAGTGAATATACTTTTGAGATATTTAGAGGTTTAGAAAATTCATATTGAGATGATATACTCAATACATACCTTTTGTTATTAGTGAAGCCTGGTATACAACATTTATGCATAAAATAGAATAAAGTTAGGACTATCTTTCTACGATATTAACTGCAATTCATTAAAGTTGACTTACATCATTAATGCTTTGAAATTTCGAATTTTTCAAAATGATCAAATGCCTCGTACCACGCCACACCATGGGCGATAGTGAAACAATATTTTCCAGCGGCAAGCGTATCCCTAGGAACAGATGATCACAATAGCTTTTGACAGGTCACTCAAAGTGGCACGGAAAGTGGATAGGGAGACAATGGCGGCACTGACGGTAGGCTTTCAAAGACGTGGCTATCAGTTGCCCCGGTTAAATTACCAGGACGCAGAGGGGCCCCCCCCCCCCCCTTCTATTCCGCGATCGAGTAGGTAATGCCATGACATTCTGCTTCTTTGAATGAATTACGTTCTGGGCGCCCCCTAAGCGCCCCTGTCTTTGAGTGAGCTAATGCGCCTTTGCGCGCACACGGGGGCGTCACGGAATGATTTCGTGACAAAGAGAATCCATTTTGGACGATGACTACGACGGCTAGCCGAGCGCCGGGAATCGAAACGACAGAGAATAACTTTTTTTTTCTAATGTGAATTAATTAAACTGCCACAGAGTTGGGCCTCATACTGCTAGCAGAATTAGCGGTGAGTCAGGAAAATGTTCGCGTAGTTTGCTCCACTCGAACTTCTCCAGGCGTTGCAGCGGCACCGAAGCATATTTGCTGGTCTGGATTTTGTCGGAATGTAATCTTTTTATCGGATCTGATAGAGTGTCCTGTAAATTCAAAGTGTGTTAATTGTGGCATTTGCGTGATACAAAGTTGACTTTGTTATTGTAGCCATTTGACTGTGCATTTTGTTATATCGTAGGTGTTCTAAATGAAGGTGAAATTGAAGGAATGAATAAATTTCTTCTACGCAGCGATAACGTTATTTCAACGAAGTTTATTGTAGTAATTATTGAACGTTACGCACGGCTCATGGTCCGAAAGTTGCTTTACTCATGATCCATTAAGCTCGGATAAAGCGTCCAGCGTAAGGAACAACGAAGCTTAAAGTTTCTCCAATTTGCCGTGGCTCGAGATGGATGAGCCCGACGAAGTTCCGAGAAACGATGGATCGGGAACTGATAACGCAGAGGCGTTATTAAAAAATAATTAAATCCGACCATATAGGTCGGACGGGGCCTGGAAGCTTATTAAAAACGACGATTCCGACATTGTATCGATTACTCGGCCCCGGATAATTTTCCGGGGGAGTAATTAGAAATTACCCGGGCATTTGCCCCTCCGCGAGCAGGGAAGTTCATTGTTCAGCCGTGGAAACCGATTACTCGCATCAGTCTCCAGTCCCTGGAGGATCGGACGATAAGTATACGCAAAAGTTTGATAAATGACCGTTCTAACCGGCTCCGAATATTATCTGGACATTACCATTCATCTTACAGCACGCGGCTTATCAGTCATAGGATCTGATACTGTTCGCGAAGGCTACGTGTCAACAGCGATGAATTATGTTCTTCTGTGTTTAGCATTTATTTTTAATTTTGTAACTAATTTTTTTTTCTTTACAAAATTGAAAAGTACACCGCTCAATATAATTAAAGGATCGTGTATTGCAGTTGCTATACTCGTCAATACGACATACAATCTTCGAATAGTTTTTAGACAAATACAACTAGGTGTCAAGAGTGTTAAAATTAACCGAAAGTCGCCACTAAGAATTGCTGCAGGTATTTTTTGTTTCTTTTTCACTTCAAATTGTCTACAGCCAGTAATACTATTTGAGAAAACTTGAAAAATTATCAGAGTGCAATTCTAAAAAGAAGGGATAGGAAAAACCGTGGTTCAGTCCCAAAGACTGAACGAAATGCGGGGATACGATGGATCGATGGATTCATCTTTGTGAATGTTTTCTAAAATATTACACGAAAAAAATGATAATACTTAAGTGATTGATATTATATCCTTTGAATGCAAAAATATATTTAACCTTACATGAAATAAATTATGGGCGAAGTTATATGTATTATAAATTTTTATGTTTGCTTTAAAAAAACTTCGTCGAATTGGTTGCCCCTACCCAAAAAAGGTTCGACTGCAAAGGGTTAACGTAAGTCAACAATAAAGGTTATTACACGGTAAAAAAAAATCCTAGCAAACTTACAGCCCTTGTTTTATTTCTTTCGCGCTGTGGGTGCGACCGCCCACATAAACGATCCCCTAATTCTTGTGAGCAGTGTAGAATAAATACATTTACACGTTTCTTAAACGTCACTTTTAATACCTGATGGAACTCCTAATTTTGCCGAATGTTCTATCAAAATCTTAATCACAGCAACTGTCGATTCCACGCCAGTACTAAACCACAGTTTACACCTTCATTCGACTGGCTCAAAGTATATCGTTGGTGATTATTGTATATTCCAGTCACGGATATATTTACGAAAGCGTTTAAAAACACGAGGTCGACCTGCGCGCGCTCTCGACCGCCGATTCCGCTCACGTTTATCGGATTATGCGGCCTGAATGGCTGGCTCCGGGGATGAAAAAAGCAAGAATATATCGTATACGTGAATTCACTCCGACGATTCCGCCTGAACGCGTTTTACAACTGCGGTTATTTAATTACCCGGGCGTACGAACGTTTCATTACCATGGTCGAACGCTCTCGACGCGGAAAAATCTGCGACAAAGGCGATCCTCCCGTTTATTGGGGTTCCGTTAAACAGCATACGGAAACTGTCTCGCGTTCAGGGCATGGGGAATATAATAACATCCATTTATACCCGCCTTTCCCATGATAATATTATTACCGGCCTTTATCCAATCCGGTGCACGAGGAATTTAATCTCGAGAGTGATTTCGTGACACCGTCTACGTTCACGGAACCCAACGTTAATCCGATTTTTATTCTATTTACTTGATTGCAATTGAATCGCGTACTCCTACTTAATTCCGTTTCTTTTCGCTTCGCGCCCGTTTCATTGGGAATAGAAAGAAAACTGGCGCTTACGGATACACGTGGGCCAGAAGGTAATCGACGATCAAACACGAATTTTCACGCTCGCGACAGTACTGAGCTCAGGAACGTGTTTCTAAACGCTATTGTGTGCGAGGGAAACTGCTGGATCTGGTGTTACTGGGTGTTTATATTATTGTAACTCGAGAGAATTCGACGAAGGGAATAGAAACGAGATGGAATCAGCAGGCATTGTATTGTACGTGTGAACAGGTACAATCTGAGGTAGATTTTTGTTGGTGTAAGGGAAATTGTATTGTAGATGTAAAATTAGTTCGTGTGTTCGTAATTATTCTTCGTCGTTTATGGATAGGTTTGCAGATTTTTATGGAAAATTATATTTTTGAAAGTAACTCATAAAGACAAGACCAGGGGAAGGCTGTCGAATTTGGACCATCGATTAAGTTGGACCACTGTTATAAGTTGTCGCTTGTGAGCAGTTTGGGCCGTATGATAGACAATACATACGTGTATGATGGTGGTGATTGCACTGACTAATTTAGTATATACACATGACAAGTTACCATTGTGGACCAATTTAGGCGATGATCGAAATTCCGCAATCTTCCCTTAAAAGCATTTCTTTCTTCCCCTAAGTATCTTATTGGATTTAGAATAAAACGGGATACTTGTTGCATCTGATGGAAGATTTATCTTTTATTGTATTTCACAGTGCACTATGAGCTATAAATACATCAAATCTGCAGTCCAAGACAATGACCATCATTATAATACAAACGAGCAAAATTGGTATTTTGATATAGATTTTGTTGGAGTATATAAAGAAATGAATTGTTTTTTGAAAACTGTTTCTGCATTTATGTTTGTTATGCAAGGGTACCTACAATTTTATTTGTTTGGAATTCTTCTGTAGGATGTTTACAATTTTTCCATACAGATATTAATCCATCAAACAAGTGTCTGTTATACAGGGAGGGTAGTATGGGAGATGCAAGCGGACAGAAGGTCATTCAACATGCACAAAAGAAGTGCAAAATGTGGATAAAAATGTTTTCATATAATGCTTTGTTTTCCAAATAAACGAATTTCAAAATCTGCTGGACACGCACGCAGTTGAATAGAACTTGGCTATCCCGTCTGTTCATTACATTCCATTTCTACGTATTGTTCCCATAACACTTTGATTGCCACGTCACCCAAATATGGGTGACACGTACATTGAAAAGTGTCTGGATTATTTAAACACTGTTATAAAATGTTTGCATGAAATTAATATCGCAGTATAATTTAAAACAAGACCTACAGTCTCTATTAACTAAACTCAAATATTTTCGACAATTTGTGACTTAAAAAAAGAATTAAAGCGTGTCTGGCTACGTACGGCCTTTTTCACTGTGGCAGTCAACGTGATAAAAACGTAATTTTCTATATTCGATTATCTCGAAAACAATATATTTTCGACTCACTTTTGCTTCCAGAATGTCCTCCTGTCCGGTTGTATTTCCCTATTCTGCCTGTTAGAAATTGTCCTCCTAAGTAAATTGTACACATTCCTAAGAATATCATAAAGATTGCAACTTCTGAATACCGTTTCAATGAGAATCGTTTGGAAAAGTGAAATTTCATGAGACAGTATCTCCTTGAAAATCAGTGCCATCGCGGAAATGAGACTCTGTTTGAAAAAGTACCGAGAAATTTCCTTCAACCGTCCGCGCAAAGAATAGTTCCTCTTACACGGTCGACGTTAATGTTTGTCTCTCAACGCTTCGCTGCTTCTCTGCAGACTGCAGCCCGCCTGTTGACGTTTTTCTCGAGGGAACGGCGCGCACAATTCACCCCCACGGCTGCGCGAACAGCGATAACACGTTACTAATTCATTTTTAATCCTTGATTGCTTTGACCGTTTACTCCGGCGCTACGCTAACGCCGGGAACAATGGCCATCCCCCGGTTCTCCTTTCGCTTGTTTTAACGAGACGACTTCCCTAACCTCTTCCTTCCTGTCCCGTTCGGTCTTTCTTTCTCCGGATAGCTTTTCCGCTGTGACAGAATACATCTACTATTTCACGCGTATTTTTACTGTTTTCAAGTTTTCTTTAATTGTTCTGCACCATAACGATTAAAAAGGGCGTCTTTTATAGAGTATATTTAATGTTAACATAATAAACGTAGAATGAACTTACAGATAAGAGGTAATGAACGCTGCAGAACTTGGAAATTAATAAAAAGATTTGATACAAATAAAATCATAAGTAAGAGGGTAATGCACCAATGAATGAACGCTTACGAGATATTGTAACTATTAAAGTCGAATTTTAAATGATAACGTATATTAAACTTTTTAAAACTCCAAAAAACGTAATTAATTAAAGTACAATAAAAATCTACAGATTTCACCAGTGAATCAACGATAGTACATAAAGAAACATTTCTAACTAATAGCACGAAAATTGTTTGAATATAAAACAAGGAATTGAAAAAATCCATAATTAATCATTTGCTTATTTAATTCGTTTTTTTGTATATAATTCGGCCACTTGTACGTGTTCATTTACTGGTGCATCCACTCTATCCGTAGTCGATTGCAACGAGATTATCGCACGGTGGAGAAGGTAATATGATTCAAGAAAAATAAGACTGTCTTGAGAAAACTGGACTTATTGGAACTGATTCTTTAGCTATAGTCTATATGAGACTGTACCCAAGTAGTATACCAAAACATTAGGTTGCAAACAAGCATAAAAAAATAATAACGAATATTACGACCGGCAAAACCGAACAATATTCTTCCCGCAATCAATCTTAACTTATTGTTAGGTCTACCAGTAAATAATCCACCATGTTTAGGTAAGTTTAATGTTCATTTCTCAGAAAATCGAAAACTTATTCTATTTCAATAATATCTGTTCGCATTCTCTAATAATCTCCGTCATTTCTAAAGAGAAAAAACACTGGAAAATGGTACCAAATTAAATCATTCATTGATCCACTTCAATCCGAAACATTTCCTATTGATACACCTGATAACATGAAGCAATCCAATGAAATAGTCCAGTTACATTAATCTCCCGTGTATCTCTTTCAAACGGCAGCTTTACAACTTCCGCCGAAACGAACACACTTCTAGTCACGACCAGGGTGAAAATGGCCCCCATGCGCCGGACTCGAAGCAAAGACTAAAAAGACCAGTAAACCAAGAATCCAAAGGGTCGAAGCGGACGACGCGACTCCTAGAATCCACCGCTTGCGTGCAATAAAATGCCAAGACCGTCCGGTGAGGAATCGCTTTCCATTTCCGTTTACCATCTTCCCCGTCGAAAGAGGAACAAATTCGATCCGTCCGCTTTAATTCCGTTATTTACTTGCTCCCGTGGCGTCCGTATTCAATCAGTTTCACTTCGCTTTCCAGAAAATTAGTCGCGTTTCCCTTTGCCCGTTCTCCCTCGCCGAAGGGGATTCCCATTGTTAGGGTGGGTGTCAGTTTCCTCAGTCGAAGCCTTGCTTCAACGTTAAACCCCATAGTGGGCACCGAATCGCGTATACACTGGCGTCATCGCGAATCAGTTGGATCCTTTGATCGATCGTCCGACTGATAAACACATGTCGGTTCTGGCGAACTAGCATCGCGCCTTGTTACGCGAATAGTAACAAAACCGATGGTGGCCACCACGATGATAGCCCACGTCGTATCCCCGCTACGCATAATGGGACTATTACCCCTATATACCTTCAAGCAGATCAGAACCACTTCGTGGGTTGGTTTCCTGTGCACGCATGAAACACCTGACGCGAGCCTCGTTCGACGGTATCCTTTGTCGGAACGGAGCTTATCTCGCGTCGAATCGTCGCATTATCCGCGGCTCTTTGGTCCCAGTGTCTCTCAGAGTCCCTCGAACCATTCGTCGTTTCCAGCACCCTTCGTTCCCACGTGCAACATCATTCTCATCCTCCTCCTCCTTCTTATCCTCATCTTGGCAACTACGCCTGTTTTCTCGACACTCCCTTCAGTTTCACACTCTGGTCGCGAGCTCGTTACTAATTATAAGTCTAATCAACGGACCCCCGGGCTCGTTGGGAACCGCTGCTGCGCGAGACATAGCGTATTCGTACAAGATCGTTCTGCATAATACCGTCTTTCACGGAACGAGCGTACCCATCCGGGTGAGAACCAGACACAGACGTTGCACCCCGTCGTTTATCCTAGCGAGAACGTTATTACAAAACTAACCACGAGGATGGTGGCTCAGATGGGGATGGAACACGGAGTACATGGCTTAATACACAAGCGTCCTCGAATTTCCGGCTTTTGCCTTTTTTCGTCGAAAATAACCCTTTATGACGCGACCATCGAAATGTTAATACGTAACGAGCGTAGTTGTCGGGTGTGTCTACGGTGCGGACGGCTGTTAGTGTTTCTGGAGAATCCACGGAATTGCTTCGCGTGGGTTGCGTGATATTGTGGATTGCAGAATGACTTCGTTCGATCTAGGTATTTAATAGGTTCCGATTCTGGGAGCTGGGGAATAATTTTTGTCTGTGATACCTTAATTTTTTCCGGAAGGTATATTTCGATCTCCTATTTTTCAGATGATAGTACAGATGACAATTATAAGAATGTTTCCACTTATTTGATGAAAGGCTTTTGATTTCCCCCACGAAAAAATCTAATTGGCATAAAATATTTCCTACCTTTAGAGATACACTTATAATAAAAATGAGTTTAGTCCAAGCGAACTGAACCGAACGTTAAATCGAGTGCCATTTTCGTCGAGATTCACCATTTCGGTTGATAATTGCAGCTGGTGTAGGGTAAGAAAGAGGGGAAAATTCAAAACGTCCCGAAGCGTGAATAATTTTCCTCCTTTGTCTTCCCGTACTTCGTTTCTGTTCCTCGGAATTCGTCGCGGTTTTCGACTCTCCTGTAACTCTCGCTCGTTGTGAACGGAAGTTTAAGCAACTTCCTCGCACAACCTCCTCCTTCTCTCTCCCTCTCTCTCGCTCACTCTTTCTGTGTGTCTGGGAGTGTGGCAATCAACGGCATGTGTCCGGGAAACTGCCATAATTTACTTGCCAAAACTACGATACGTCAGTGGATCTTCCTGGGTTTCAAGTTTCAAATTTTGACGGCGGTCTCTATCCTTGGTAATCGTAGTTTTGAGTCTCCTTTTGCATAAACGTGGCTATATAGCCTGGCAGAGTGTAGGTGGGTGAATTTACTGCTACTTCTAGGTTGCCGAAGCTTGGAAGATTTAATTTCGTTTATACTACGCATGGTATGCCGTCGAAGGGGTAGATATTAACGCGAATTCTGTTGAATCGACGATGCTGAAAGTCGTGTTAATGAAAGACAGGCATTTTTGAGAAATAATTATAAAATATTTTAATCAGGAAATTTTAAATATACATTTTTTCTAAAGGTATTTACTTTTCAATAAGGAGATACAATAAATTCCCGATGAACGCTCGGAGAGATCACTACGTTAAATGCTTCAGTCAATCGAGTAAATTAATAAGCTAATAAGCCAGTGGCTTCTCTAAAATTTTCATCAACAAAAAACCAACGATAAAATAACCTTGATCGTTGCATTAATGTTGTCTCGTCGATACGCAGACTTTTAACCTTTATCGGCTGTGTCTTTCTACAATAACTGTTCCAAAGCGATCCCGAGTTTCGAACATTAAACAAAGACTCACTGTGTATATGCACATATTTCTTACGAAACAGACGAATGCGTTGATTTTAGATACACTAAAATATATTTATTTGAATACAGAGGTATATTTCTATCAGTTTTAATATAATTTAATCACGATTCGCTGTTCACAAAAAGGATCTCGTACAAAAAAGTTATTCCATCGTCAAAGAACACACAACACCACTAAAACAACTAACATTAACACTAATGTAAGAGCCGAAGATGTTACATACCTCTGCAAACTATTCTCTCACAGCACTCTTCCCTTAACCCCAACTCAAGACATTAAATCGTTTTATGTAGATTACCCTCGTTTCCAAAAAAAAGGCCCGTAGCCAACGAAACAGCTTGGGAATTCAGTCTTTCCCAGTAATTGGTATCCCAAGACACCCGTGGCGCGCATTTAATTACGAATCCGCAAGCTTCGCGTCTCCACAGTATACAATTAAAGTTCGCCTTATTATTACCCGAACTGTCCATAGATTTTCCATTCAGAGTCCACCTGCTGGCTAGGCATATTCGCACTTTTTCTAGCCGTCCAATGAGACAAAACCGTACGGGATTCGTGATTTTCACGTAGGCGAAATTGACTGCGGAACATTACGGCATTGATCGTCGCAAGAGTTCAAAAGCTCATACGCACGGGGGATGGCTGGTTAAAATCGCCTAAGGGTAGTCGACGATCGGGGCGATAATTATTCGACACGAACAACGGGGGCCCAACCGGTAGCTACGTGACGATCCCGTCGAGTGGAACGTGGACCACCGGCGCAATTCGCCGGGAATCGAATTTCCGTGGCGCGTTCCGATCGGATCAAAGACGGGGGCTCAAACGGGGCGGCGACACGTAATTTTCACGTGGACCGAACTTGTCGGGGACTGGCGTCGTTTGAAGTTGTCCCGGCACGGCTGAACTTAGCCCCGCTTTTGCGGCGACGAGTTGCCAAGTTAATTTAAAGAATCGCCCTCGACGGAACCTGAAGTTTTCTCGTTTGCGGAGATTAATAAGTCTACCAGCTGCGAAAGGCGAACGAAGAGTGAGAGAGAAGGAGACTGAGACCGGGAATGAACAAACTGCTTACATTTAATTCGACGACTTTCTGAAATATTGTTTCCGGATAGCTTGTTATGGGGTAAAGTAACCAAGAGGGCTCTCGAAGTGAATTGGTAGTTGAAATCCTTTCAACGATCCCCTGTTTGTGTGCAGAATGAATCCCATGGTTCCAGTAGGGTCTCTATTTCTGTTGAAGTTGAATTAATGATTATTAGGTTTTATCGGTTCGTTAGTGAACTGAAACAACCACAGTATTTCGGTTCACCTCTTATAAACGTGTTTTGGAGGGATAGGTATACTAATCACTGAAGGAACAGTAACTTATTATTCGGATACGAAATCATTCCATGTGCAAATCGTGTCATTAAATTTTACCGCATTACTTTGCTCAACTTCTCTTTCTTTAATTATCTGGTGATGGTAATAGTGGGCATTTCACCTTTGCTACCCTGTTGAACCCCCTTTTTAACTACAGACAGCTCGTCTCAGAGATTCGACTACATTCCCACCACTTTCAAGAATCACCTGAACATTCCTTCTAACGACATAAATTATTTAAATCCTATCCAAACGTATACCAACAATAGGTTCTGGCGGTAGGCCATTCGCGATCCTGCAGAAATTCTCTTTCCGAAAAAAGTGAGTTCTCCGTAAAATTGAATTCGAACGTTCACTACGCATAGTCAAGTCACCCCCAAGTTTCCAGTAGCAGGTCTCATTAATTTTTAGACCGACGAAAATTGTATCGATTAACTATTATAATTTTAACCCTTTCGGTACAATGAACGTGTATACAAGTTCCATGAATTGGCCGTTACGAGCGTTATGGACGTGTGTACACGTTTGATGAATAGTGGTAGTAGTGCCATAAACAGTAGAATATTTCGCGCATACGCGACCCATTCGTCAAAAGTATTGCTGCACCGAAAGGGTTAAGAAGCATTCCCGCCATAAGACAGACACAGTGTTCCAAGGTGTCGTCGTGGAGCCCGAGCGAATTCACCTGAAAGTTATTGCAACCGACTGGTCGTATACATACGTCGCAATAAGCGATACAAGGAAACAGTTTACGTTTATTGCTCGATTCACGGCCGGGACCAAAGGATGTGGTTCGTAATCGGCGGGTGCTGGCCATGGCTTCGGATGCCACGGCCGTAGGGCAGAACTTTAAACGGGCGACACGTAATTTTCACGGACGGTGAAAGCTACAGAGACGATACGTGTGCATCTGTGTCTGTCTGTGTGTGTGTCTGCTGTGCGCATCGTGAAGACGTCGACGACGATAAACTGGAGCTCGTTAACACCAGCCGTGGGGGCTGTTCATAGGAGATACGCCATTTCTGTATATAACTTCAGCCGCCCATCCCAAGTTTCCCAGCTCCCCCATCTTCTGCTTTGTCCGTGGACGGCTCTCGCGGCATAAAGCGGAGATAAAAAAAGCGCCGGGAATAGAAGGAAATCGAGATAACGCGCGCGACGGCACCGCCGACGACGATGTTACGGTCCTTTTCACGCGACGCGGCCTGAACCCTAGCGGTAAAAATTAAAAATTATTTCGCAACGTAAACGGTCGAACGAAGTCACGAGGGACCCGGTGAACGAGAATCGCCCGTTCTTCTTTCTTTCTTTCTCACGCGGAAAAATGGAATCGCGGCTGGGAAAACAGAACTGGCTGAGAGGGTTCAAATGGGTAGCAAGGGAGTGTAAAATGTATTCTATTTGTTTTTCGTCTTTCGTCCACATCGTTGAGAAGAGGGAGGTAAATGTGATTCGCGTTTGGGTTATGGGGTTTTTTTAAGGTTTAAGGTAGTCTAAAGTTTTATATAATCGCGCGCTTTATGCATGTGAGTTTAGTCGTGAGTGGGCTGCGGATATTTATGTAAATTCGCAATTTTCAAGGCTCTATTACATTAATAACAACACGTGAACACAATATTAAACTCTATTGGAAACTTCATTTTATTGCATCTTCCGAGGTCTATAAATCATATTCTAACTAGCCTGCGGATGTTTAAGCATATATAGAATTTCATATATTAATTTCTCGAAATTGGACGCAACGAAAATTTTATTTGGCCTCTTAAATATTCTGGTAAGTTTGCAATAAGAAGAAAACTTGGATAAGCCTTTTCAAATTTTGTACGGTTTTGAATTTTATACGATCGTATATTCTATAAATGCATAAAATTCGCAGTCTATCTATATCACACTGAATACATCCATATTCAATCGTATTTACGGTATAAAATCCAAGTACCAGCGTACAAGAAGCGAATTCGGTGCGTAATCTAACCCGAACGTAGACTGAAAAACATTATCCCATTGTGAAATATCGTTCGTAAAAGACGAAGTGGTTTCAATCGTTCGTAACATATGTTTGTAACGCGTATCGTCGAAAATTCCACAATGTATTTCATTGCCTGGAAGTACGGGCGAAGTAGAAAGAAAAGAAAAAGTGGTCGAGTGGCGGCACAGAATTCGTGGGGGTCGAATTAAGGTGAATTCGTGTCGCGAATGAAATACGTTGCCACGAGGTCGCGACAATTTTGCGTGACGGGCCGTGTAGGAACGATTGCAACGCGAAACATAGGTCCCAATAAACGTCGCCGCTATAAATACAGTCTCCGCAGGGGTGAATCTGGGATTCGGACCGTACGGATCCCTCGGAACTAACTGAAAATGGAGTATCGAAAGAAAGAGGTGAGTTTCATAGAGGAAACGGTGGAAAATTAGCGGGAACCTCTCGCTGGTAACGATATTTTCGCCCAAGCGTTAACCGCTACGGTAACTGTAAGTTTTTCTCCTTTTACTCGCAGCATGTACATTGGAGTTAGAGACTGCAGTTGGCAAAAGGGGATGCTGTTGGGATAAATCGCGGGAAAAAATTTCGCTCGGAAAGACCTCTTGTGCGGAGGAAATTGCAGTGAAATTCGGTATCCAGTGTACGTTCTTTCATTTTTTGTCTTTTTCGTGCTTCGATACGTTTTCTTTCCTCTCACTGTATTTCTGGTTTTTTTTTATCGTTTCGTGCTCTTGTAAGTCTCTAATTTCGACGAAGTAAGAGTGGTTCGCAAAAAGGTGTCGGTTTGTTGATTAAAGATGCATTTATCATTTGAAACAAAATTTGGAAATTAAACGACACGGAATATCCAGGCCGCGAGAACTGTCGCGTTTAAATCAGTTATATCTGTGGGCAATCGCTGAAACATTATGTTCATGTTGGTATATTAATGTTCTCCCGGTTCGGTCGATTTTAATCGAAATATCATAATTGAATCGTCGAGTTCGCGAAAACGGTAGTTAATAAAAAGTATCAATATTAAGTTCGCCGACCTGATGAATATTTAATGTTAGTATTGGCTACGCTCAGAACAATAATTTGGCTCCATACTGCTGATATACGTTATTATGTCAGAGTAAATATTTAAACGTCCCATGCGCTGAATATTTGCTTATGAGCGACGGTGTGAGTAGGTATATATGTTCATTTAGTATTCGTATCATATAGATTCGTTACAAAACTACTATCGATTCATGACATTTATGGTCGTTTCAGTTGTGTATAGGTTTTTCTTCTTTTCATAATCAAGAATTTTTTTATCGTTCACAAACAATCTGAATGACACAATGCGGTCATTAACACGTTTGCTACCACCATATGGTTTATATATACATATTATATATTAAAAGTACATAAACCAGAGATAATGAATAACATACAATATCGGTGAATAGAAATTGGAGAGTCAGACATATGTGACGCCTGATAGCAAATGTGTTAACAGGGGATTTGATACGAGTAACATTGGATTACTGAAATCTAGTGCGAACAGTATTGGATTTTTGAAACTCCGTAGTGACAACCCGAGACTCTTATAAATCAATACGGACATCATCTGTTTCTGTTCGCTGTTTAGTTATATTCTTCAGTATACATTACGGTTTCGACGGAAGCTTCATTGATGTTCAGGGGCAGTACGTATTATTTCCAATGAAGTCATGTATCATTTCATTGAAATTCACGTGTTGAGTTTAACAAAGCCCAATCCAGCAATATGGAATTCATGCAATTATATGGCTCACATCACGATCATAGTTACTATCTAATTACTTATCTAATTACTACCATGCTACGGGGAGGAAGTGAACCTGCACAAAGGATAAAATCGCTTCCGTTCTGTCACCATAGAAATCCTATAACACGATAACTGTTCCACAGACGAATTCACCGCCCCTTGCATATAATATTCCGAGTAGCAGGCTGCGAGAATCGTTCAAAAGGGATGTAGGGCGGAGAAAAGGGAGATTGAAATATGTTTTCGATATTTCTTGAATTTCCCATGAAAAATGTGTCGGGTAATACTTACTCGTTCTCGGGCTGATATTCAAACGCGTGCCATGAATTGAAAAGGAAAAAAATACGTCGGTTAACAGATCAGTTTGATGCACGTTTGCATGCCAATGGAATTCGAAAGCCGTTTGAAAATTTATAACAGAACGTCACTTCAGCTGAGCGCAATATGAAATCGCAGTTAACATTTCGCTTTGAGAAATCGAGCGGCATCGAACAACTAATGAAACAATATACGTATGTTACGTGGTACTGAACAGATGGCAGCTTTTGAATTATCACGAATGCATTCGACGAAAAAAAAAGCTTATTCGTCGACCTCTATAAGGTTTTTGTTTACTGTTGGAACGCGCGCGCGCGCGGTTCATTTCGTTTCAAGCATGAAACTGAAATGAAACGCGAATATTAATTATCTCCAAGTCGCGATATATACACATTTCGCGAAACCAGAACAGAAAAATGTGTCGCTGCCATGAAAATAATCCTTTCAATTTCTCGGGGTACAGATCATCTCGATGATGCGACAAATTAAACAAAAAAAGAGAAAAGGAAGAAGGGAAAACCTTCAAAACCCGTCGCTATTCACCTGAGATCGCGTCCAATGACGTATCACGCTTTTTGCCCTCTTGAAAAAAAAAGCCCTCGAGAACAGCTTCGAGACGTGGTTTTTCGAGTACTCTACTTTGTAACCCGCCGGCGAGTCGTGCTTCCAAGAGTGAAAAAAAAAAGAAACGAAAAAAGATTCCTGTCGGTTTCATAAATAGTGGCGACGACATACTTCCCAGACACAAGATTGGAGAGCGGCGAGAAGATGCCATTAAACGTGAATTAAAACGAAAAATTAGAGGGACGGCTGTGCTGCGTTTCGAGCGTAGCCCCTCTGTTTTGCAGCCACAAAAACGTCGGGACGTTAATTAAAGTCGTAGAATTTTTCGCGACGGGTAACAAGCGGCCTCTTCGACATTTAATGCACGGGGTAACGTGTAACCACGAATTTAGTTAGAAGTTTTTGAGTGAAAAATCTTAGGCGAACTGACTCGTCTAATTTTCTATTAATTTTTCATCGTCACTGATACTATTTCCAACATTTTATTATCAAGAAATGTAGAAGATAATACAACTTTCATTCTCTTTCTGGTTCGATAAATAGTAAATATTGTAAATTTATAGTGACTCTGTACAGAGTACGCGTACAATTCTCCGAGATCTTTCAAATGAATTCAGAATACGCTCAAAGGATTAATAAATCGGTGTTCTGCGACTACTTTGAAGTATGGCCCTCAGGAGCGTCACTTATTAGTTAACCTCTTGCGGGTAATTTCCGGAGTTAATTTCGGAGTTGTATAATTACGTTATATACATATTGATATTAACGAATATACATAATACCGAACCGGCTGTAATTAACTTTAACCACAGACGATGTGTAGCTAATTCGACCTAAACAAACACTCCGTGCGCGCTATAATTTTAATCTGGCGGTCGAGATGTCGCGGCTGATAAAATAAAATTGCAGTTCCTTGTTTCTTCCTTGTTACCATCGCAAGAAATCGATTTTTATTCACCGTATAGAGAAATAGACCGTACCTTGCATTTAAGATCACTTGAAATCCAACGGAAAAATTGAAATTTACTTCGACCTACTATGCAATATAATAATTACTATTGATTGCGGATTTTATACATTTATAACGTGTATGATTCTTTTAAACTCTGTGTACAAAAATATTTAACGAAGTTTGATAAGGTCTTCATCTTACTAACCTAATAGCATCTCTATTTGAGTAACGAAATTGCTGTTTGATGTCAGTTTTTATAAAATTGACAAAAGAGATCTATGTTTGCATGACCATCCATAATGTAATAATAATACCAGTCTCCGTTCAAACCTTAATTCATTTAATTATTTCCTGCAATCAACTTTGTCATGTATATAACAATTATATTACCTCGATCTCTTCACACAATCTGAAATGGTTTCCATACGACTTCATAAAACAATACCCAAAATGGTACAAGACAGAGATGTCTATTAACCAAGTCAGATGGAAATCCTTTTATTTGTACACTTATTATAATTATGTATCACAAATTATGTCTCAGTATGTACCCCTGAATCTTACAAAAATAATAGAAACAGGTTACAATCGAACGTGATTGAATCGATTCGATTTCTATTTTCATTATCAGGCAAAGGTACTGGAAACGCGATAATATTTCAATCGCCGTCAAAATAGGGAGTGAGCCGTTCGACCCGTATTAATTTGACTTTCCCGTTTTCCGGACTGTTGCAGATATCCAGGAGTTTTACGAGCTGACGTTGCTCGACGAGTCGAAATCGGTGCAGCAGAAAACGGCGGAGACGATCCGCATCGCCGACAAATGGGAAGCCAGCGACGGGCCAATTACACCGACCTTCGCTCAAAACGACGTGAGTTCAGTTACAAATGTATTTTCCCGTGCCTCGATATTTCATACCGGCTCGGGCTTTATCATCCTCCGCCGATTGGGAGGTGTATCAGTTCGACGGGAGGGAAGAGGGAATGGAGTTCGCGTGTACTCGTTACGCGTTCATGGTCTCGCCCAGCGATCCCCAGCTGTCCCAGAATCTCGTTTTCACGTCGCCCATCGTGGTCGAGCGTTTATTAGAATTCGATGGTAGCCCCCCAAGCTCTTTTCATTTTCAGCACGAAAATGGAAGCATCGGAGAATAAAATCGAATCTTTTTTCTGGTACTGTTCGCGTGGACGAATATTCTC
Source organism: Dufourea novaeangliae (assembly GCF_001272555.1). NCBI lineage: Eukaryota > Metazoa > Arthropoda > Insecta > Hymenoptera > Halictidae > Dufourea > Dufourea novaeangliae. The sequence continues at coordinate 533,775 of NW_015373901.1, read as the reverse complement.
AGAAATATTAATACTTTGTGGATCGTGGTCCCTTAGCTACGACGAAAGGAGCTAAGTAATACATACGAATTTAATTTTGTTTCTGTATAACCTCGGATAAAGTGTCGATTAAAATTCTCGTCCTATACGACTCACTATCACGACTGCTAGTATCAAACGCAGCAAAGGAACTATAGAATTGCATAGGATATTGATCGTTGATATAAAAATTAAATGCATAATTTAAACCACCGATGGTTGACGTAAGCAATCATATACTATTGAGTTGGAGAGAGCACTTGGTATTTTCAAGTAGGTAACCTAGATTAAAATAGACCTATATACATATATAGGTACCGTGTCCGAGTGTTAAGATGAGATTTCCTGTAACTATCAGTAGTGTTATATTTGCCTCTGACGCACCATTGAAATAAGCGAACATCATAAGTATTCATCGAAGGCAATCGAATCACATCACACTCGCTTATATAAATGCACCTGTAAATTGACAGAAAATCCCTCCACTACATTTCACCAGATCGTTCATCGTCGGTACTTGTCGTCACATCCTAGGATTTTTTCATCTACAATGTCGAAGGGTTGGTCTCGATTAATAGGAAAATACATAAGAGACACGTATAGGACACCGCCGGAAATGAAATTTTTCGAATATTTTAAACCAACCTGTCGACTACTAATCACGTGGCTGATCTCTAATAGAGATGGCGAGGGGAGGGGTGGTGGTGCGAGGAAAGAGGTCGGATGGCAGGTGCCGCGCAATTAGCGCCCGTAATTATAATCCAAGAGTCGATTGGCCCGTGGGACAGGCCGGGTATCATGCTAGACCGATCAATCGCCGAGCCCCTGATTTTAATTGCTAATTGCTCCCGTCCAACGGGTTCCCCATCGTGCGGCGTGTCGTCGTGGCCGATCGACGACGTGACACGGCTGGTGGTGCAACGATGCACCGTGCAACGATTGCAAATCGCGCGAGAGAACGCGTGCCCGTCTCCCCCTCTGGTATGCAGTTGCGATGCTGGGCACGTCTCGTTCCGTTCCTCTCCTCGTGGCTGGCCGTTCCGTTCCGTTCGGGATCCACTCGGTTCCCGATCGTTCACCCACCGATGACACTCTGAAATTTATAGATCGTCCGGATTTAATTGCTAGGAATTAATCCTTTGACACCAGCCACGCCCTTCCGCTCGAAAGAAATTTTTTCCCGTAATGGAATGCGCTTGTGTATGCTGGCGGCAAGCCATCGTAATTCCTTGTTGAGTTTAGATAAATAATTTACATCAATAAATTGTTTACCCACGATGAAATTCATCGTGTTCCGTTGGGTGTTTGTAGTAGTCGAATGTACTGTGCGTTGTCCAACTGAAGATATAATGTATATTTTGTATAGGATCGTTCGACGTCAGATCGATCACATGTTGCACCCTAGACGGGATTTTGTTCGAAATGAAATATGTCGTAGTTAACGTGAAATTAGAGGTGGTTTAAGTCATCGTATTTGTAAAACCTCAATGCGTAACTATAAAACCACCCTAAAATTTTCAATCCTTATGTATTGTGGTTAAAATAAAAACAAACCACTTTTCTTTCTAAGGAATGTAATCTATAATTATCTGGAGAAACATTATTCCTCGACACGATTTCAGACACGGCATACTTGGCTCGTTTTTATTTTAATCACAATACATAAGAATTGCAAATTTTAGGGTGGTTTTATAGTTATGCCACGCAGTTTATTCTTCAGTTTCTACTAATTCCTTTAGAAACGCTCTACTGATTTATAAATCCGATACAACAGACTCGAAAACTATCGGAAAATGATATCAAACGCAATGAAACCCCATATCGATTAAATCCGCAAATGGATCTTGAATCACCGTTCTCACTGCCATTATACTGAAACCCGCAATTGAATTCTGTTTAAAGGTCACAGAAAAGCTTCTGCCCATAAAAATTATTAATATGCCAAGTACCTTTATTTCGTGAGTCGTTAAATGTCGCCCCGGGTATTGGAAAGTTCTCGTCGGAATGGGGGCGCGATAAGAGGGCCTCGTAAAACGACGGCGAAAGGGCCATTAAAGGCGATCATGTAAATTAGTGTTTACGGCAGCGTTTCCACGACTCATCTCGCAGATATACAGGTTGTTAATAAAAATGTGGGACACTTTCCCAGGGTGAATTCTAACACGTCATTCCAAGACGAAATTGCGTTCGGGGCTTTGTTTCCGACTTATTAATCGCTGAAAATTACGGACGAAATCGCGTAAAATACGTCTGACACTGTGGGTGATTCTACTGGAGAGACGAGCATTTCAATTATTCCCCGAGTTGGTTTCATTCGTTCGATTTTATTTCATTCATAAATTTAACTAAGCCATTGGTCGATCCCGTGTATCAACTGGGAATCGACTGTTCAAGTAATATGTACAACCCATCACGTCAGGCGTATTTCGCTTTAATAACTCAGAAACGAAGCCTACAACGAAATTTTCGTTATTCTCGTTTTTCATCGAATCCATCCAGTGAGAGCGTCCCACGTTTTTCTTAACACCCTGTATACGATTTCCCGCGGTCGGGTGGCCTACGCTTCGTCGTGTTAATTCGATTTCGAAATAGCGGACAGATACACGGGCGAACCGGACCGATCCAGGCTGAAAAATTTATTCGCCCGCATTCAGCTCGCTTATTTCACGGTAGAGAGATCTCGTTGTACGAACACGAAAGACCCGTCCCTTCCCTGCTCCTCTCCCCTGTCGACGCTGAAATTCTTCGCTCCGAAGAGAGACGCGTATACAAACGGGACGAACAAACGAGCGAACAGGGGTCTTGATGGTTCTCACCTGTGTGAGTACAAGGGACGTTAAGCGTTCTCCGGAGAACAGAATGGTTTTCGTTGCTTGCACAGACAGATGGCACATAACATCCATTATGAAGAATTTCTCTTGGTACATGTATTTGCCCGTGCACTCCTACACTCGCGTATTTAACTCCCACCCCCCCCCCTCCCGTACCACATCACCGCCGTTGTATATTTGTGCGCTTGTAACGCGGAAACGAAAGAACCGGTGGCTTTTCTCGCGTAAATTTTATTACTTTTCGACGTGCTTGGGACCGAGACACCCCAAAAACTGGTTTCACGAAGTTTCGTTGTTTTCCTACTCCAGAAAATTACTGTGCCATTGGGTTTTATGCGTTTATCGCATGCACTCGAACAAGTGAAACATATATGAATGAACGACCATGTTTAACATTTGACTTGGTGAACTTTAATGTAGTGAATTATTATTTTTTAAACATCCTCACCTCACGAATGGTATTGTTCGATAATAGTCAAGTGTTACTTCAATCTTGAGGGCAAGTGCAGGACAGTAAATCTGCGATGAGTGTTCGATCGGTCCTCGATAGTAACAAGGACAGATTCCTAGGTGTAATACTGTCTAGTCACATACACTTTATTTCGTTTTTTAAGTAATAAATCGTCGAAAATGTGCGAGTTTGGTTAATAGAGGCTCTTGTTTGAAAGTATACTTATAATACGATATTAATTTTACGCCAAAATTTTGTGATGGTTTTTCAATCATTCAGCCTCTTTGCAATGTATGTGTCGCCCATATTTGGGTGACGTGGCAGTGGAAATGTTGTTTTCTGTAATCAGTTTATTAGTTTCAAACTATGCGACTGTAGAAACAGAATACTATATAAAAATTGATATTTTTTATCAGATTAGAGTAGATTAATTCAAGAATGTATTGGCTGTAAAAATAGCAGTTATTTTTACCAATTTCTACTTATTAGCTGAGTATGTTTATATTTTATCTGTTGGAATATAGTATATTCCTTTCTATTTAAATTCATCAGAGAAATCGAAAAATTCTATAATAATGCCAGCGCAACATTCTGGCAATATTACCTTAGAATTCACTCGCAACATATTTTTAAAATACAATTTCTAATCGCCAAACTAAAACTAATAATGTTTCAGTATGACAGGGAAATTCTGCTTTAATTACAGGAAAGAATTATCGCACAGTTGATCTCATATTTATAATTTCTAGACCACCGAGTAGTATACTGCAGAAATGCGAATACCCGATCGGCTATGAATAATTGCTTGTTAGTAAATGCTTCCCTGGTGTATCCATAATTCCGGAGCATTATTCATCCTATCGATTCTTCGCGTCGACGTGAAAACATGTTTTTGTTTACCAGCGACGGATATTCAGCCAACTCGGATAACCGTGCAGTAAAGAAATAAAAATTAACATATATTTTCATTACCGTGCAAAAATTATTTTCTATAAGGACCTATGAATGAAACGCACGACTTCTTACAATTATGGATGGACAAAATTTAATGAAGAATATTCACTTGCATTTTCTTAGAGCTTCCATAAAAAAGACTCCAAGTCTTTTAATGTTCTTTTAATGTCCCCAGGGATTTGTACTCGGACGAAGTTTTTACTGGCAACTTTCACTCCGGGATCTTGCCTAACCCAAGTAGTTACGAAGTTTGATCGAGTACGAACCGTAAAAGTGTTAAAGCCAGGCCGATTTGTGCGGATTCGGACGATCTTTTAAGTGCTCGAAGGATTCTTTTCGTTCTCGAAATTATAGCACAAAGAGTAAACTGCTAAAATCTAATCAGTTGTTTCTCTAACTACCCGTCCAACTGTCTACAATTTTTCAATTTTATGTCGACTCCATACCCCACGGTTCAGATTAAAATCTTCGTGCAACCCATTGTATTTTATTCTCTTTTCGCCGTTTATATTTACGTCTATTCCGTTCTTGTATATCCATATACGAACGACTACCATTATAGTTACCCGTGCACTGGAAATTATAATGTAGGTCGACACGATCAAGCGTATGTATATGTATTGTCATCTCGTGCACGGTTTGATTCGATTCGTCGCAGTTCCAACGCATTCTACGTGTTTCATGTGTTCAAGAGTATTTCGACCTGGCCTCGGTCGGTCTTTTTGACATCCTATTTGAAGCCACGCGAGCGACCATAAGTAATTTACCACAAAGTGCTTCCAAATTGTCCAATTTTCCATCTGTACTTTTCACATCACTACACATTTCGGCCGCGAAAAAGGACAAAAAACATACCACAACTGTTCGCGGTATTACGAGTTCACCTCTTTCGCCTAAATAACGAACCAAAGAGAATTATATCAAAAATTTCCATTACTTTTCATCCTAACAGTATGCAAGAATATTTTTAATATAATTACAGCGACAGAACACGCAAGGAAAATGCGCATGATCGCGAAAGCCAATCGCGATTGCGGTCCCGTACGCTTTATTATAACTCATCGTAATTGACAGTCGGAGCGAAAATGGTATTAAGCTCGAAATTAGGTCCGCGCAACCAAATTTCTGCAGCGTTAAAGTCTGCACGAAAACGCTTCTCACGTAATTAGCGCACCCGCATGTAATTAACGAACGCGGTTTACTTTGGTATTGCTACGCGTGATTGTCAAGTCGCGTTGAATAATGGCCTCGATATAACGTGCTTTTCTCGATGGTCGAGAACAGTGACGTCTGGCGAAAGACTCGATTATCGTTAAAAAGCTTGGAAAGTATTGATAAACGTGTACAGTAACTTGTTTCGCCGGCACGGAAAACCTATTTATTAGAGAAAATGACATTTTGTCTTTTACCCATAAAAGACTGGCATTCCCCTGAAAAAGCGATACAAACCGAAGGGCCGAGGATGGAACGTTAACGAGTTGTTACTCCGACAATATAATCACGTCCACTCGGTGCCCTGGGCGCACTGGAAACGTTGGACGCGCGACGGAAGTTAACAACTTTCGATGGCGCATTACATGTTCCGCAACAACAGTTCCCTTTTGTGCACGGTCGTGAATGTGATTTCAAAGTCCCTTCAACTATCGAAATTTCTGACCGCATCGCTGATCGTCATCCCGGTCAAGATGAACGCGGTCCCCGTTTAACGACCTGGAATTTTGCTCGAAGTAATTTCACCCGACGTTTAAATCGTCTTCCGTTCGAGTGTGCTCTCTTGTACGCGCTTGTGACATTAAACAGATCGTTAGAGCAATGAATACGAGACCCCTTGTTTCGGAAATGTTTGTCACTTTGCACTTTAATTGGTGTCTGGCCACGAAGTTCCTAAATTCGTTCATCGTTTACGTGGAATGTATTCTTGGCGGTTTAATTGCGGAAATGGAGGTTTTACGTGCGAAAGGCTAGGTTCTTGAGAGAGATTCATTGAGGTGTCTGATTAACGTTTACTGTTTCTACTTTGAATAGCATACTAATGGTGTTATTGCAGATAAATTGAAACTATGAAGTAATATTATGTACAGGTAGTGAATAAGAAAAGCGTACTCCATAATTGGTCGAGAATGCTTACTTTCGAATACAGTAAATCATTGATAAGTGTTCGCCGACTCCTGGGCACTAAGTGACATTATCCCCGCTATTGGGTGCTTGACTGGTTCCACGAGGGACCCTCCAGTGGTCTTACGTCTGAACACTCAGTGCCAAGGAGCCTTCGAATACTCATCCATGATTTACTGTATACAGGGTAAGGTAAGATGGTGCTATAACCGAATGGAATACGAAGGTGATTCCACGTGCAAAAATAAGTCGAAAATGTAGAATAAAATTTGTTCGTGCAATGCTCCGTTTTCCAGATCAGCGAATAAAAATTTTTCGTATAATGCTTGAATTTACTATTGATAATGCTATCGAAAATTAATTTTCCAAATCTGCTGGATAGCTTGTACAACTAAATAGAACTTGGCTAATACGTCTGTTCATTACATTACGTTTCTACTTATTGTCGGCACAAATACAGATGTTTGATAAATTTTCTAATACAATTATCTCAACATCGTTAGCATTTTACGAAAAACTTTTTACATAGAATGGCTTTGAAGATTATAATGGCTTGTAAGATAGTGTCTGACTATGGTTGGATGTATCTACTTGTACTTAACATCGATGATAGTAGCATAATATTCACCGATTTTACTATCATCTGACTACCAATTTATATAAAATAATTCTTGGCAACGAAGAGTACCCTCTTAATAAACTCTAAAATAAATAGAAATAACTAGTAACGATCAGACACACAAGTTGAACAATGATCCAGTTCACCGTGTTCCGAATGTACTACATCCAGGTTCTCAAGAACCAAGCGTGTGTCACACGAAAAACCCATGATTCAGCGAATCATGATGTCTTCACCGAAAAGAAATCGTCCGTTTCTTCGTACCGCCGCTAATGTCCTATCGCTGTCTCAAAAAGAAAACCTCGCCTTCCTAACTCAAACTAGCCTTCCCCCGTCCACAAATCACGCGTCTAGAGCGAGCGGATATTACGAGCGTCGATCGTGTCGACATTTGTCTGTGGAACTGGCACAGAAAACAGAAAGAGACGGATAATAAAAATCCTGCTATCTGGAAAGAACGATGTACTGGAGTACGTTCGCAACCCCGACGCGTCCGTTCTCCCCCCGAAATTTACGATATGGCCGCGGCATGGCGCATAAAACCAAGTTTAAACCATTCGATCGTGCAGAAAGAGAGAGGGGGCGGGGGGGTTGGCCGCGTGGCGGAGCTGGGAACAATGTTGGGGAGGAAAGAGTAGGGAGGGAATAATGGCCAAGCTGTATAGGGGCGATATTTTCCTTGTTTGTTTTCCATTACTCCGGCGGAAGGCAGCTGTCCGCCTAACGCTGGGAATATGCACGGGCAATGATAAGGGGGCCAGCAGGCACTCGGTATAATGGAAAATTGTGCCTTCGACTCACCGAACCCTTTCACGCGATCGCGCAAAAGTTACAAGCTCGCCCACTACTCTAGGTCGAGCTTACGTTCTACGGATAGCCACCACCGCCAGACGCGGTTCAAGCACCTCGAACGTGGCCCGATTTCCCGCGGGACCTTCGGAATCGATAAGGAGACTCCTTTATTTCTTCTCAGTCCTGGCCCCCCAGGTTACAGCGAACCGGAAGAATCGACTGGCCGCTGCCACCGTCAGGTCCAATGGGGGTTAGAGGACGGGTCGGACAAGATTAAAGTGTCGGTTCTCCTTAAGGTCGACCATCCGGGCAACCGCCGATGATAGGAAAGTTTAAGTATTGGCAAACAGGTCCGCGACAAGTGGTGGTTGTTCGATGGCTTGTCGGTATTTGGTTTATCGATTTCTTGAGATGAATCGGCGTGGATTCGTGCTGACGGTGTCTGTGAACTGGTCGCGCTGGTGTGAATGGTAGCGGAGGTATGAAGGAATGGCTGGTGAATTAGTTTCTTTGGAGAATTGAGAATTTCAGGGAAGAATGGAGATCCTGTTAAGTTCGTGGACAGTGGATTGTGTGGGATTGAATCTAGAGTGTATTTTCGTGAATGAAGATTATTAACACTATGAGGACCGATGACTCCACAGTGGCGTCATGTGAGTCAATTGTTAGTGGCTGGTAGCACGCATAGACTTATAAAGATAGATTGCGGGTCTTACCTGAAGAGCTGTCCTCAACATACATGTATACTTGATAAAGTGGGTTTTAAGGTCATACTTCTAAGGTGCAGTCGAATCCTACCCGACCTCTTTTTTGCTATTTTCAGGAGGGGTAAAAAAAGTTTTTATCTTGAATAATAATTGACTTATATAACATATAATAATATAAGTATTAGACCTTTACAGAATTATAAAATATATTTTAAAACGAGAAAAGAAAAATATAATATAGAAATGGAGAGAGGACAGCATTAGAGAAACTATAATTTGAGTCGGATACGACCAGGATCTTACCATTAGAAAATTTGCTTATTGCTTAACATTGTTAATATTTATCCTGCTTTACATGCAACAATGTACGTTATAGGAACTTCTGTCCTAGTTTCTTGATCTCCACGGTTTGTCTCTTTACGATTCGATTTATCGGGAGAAAAAATAAATAAGAACAAACCCCCTGTCGTCGTCCGCTGTAAACCCATTGAAATTATATTCACGAAATTCGAGGTGGTGCGCTTAAGAAGGCGTATATCACACGAATAGCTTCTCTGATCCGTGAAATATCGTATCCTTGCTTTCTTGCAAGGGACGCCATGGGTTGGGGCACGTAGCGAAAATTTATGTCCTATTTTCAATTCCCGCCTACACCCCTGTAAAACTACTTTTGGTCACCGTTACTCATGTTTTTCTCCTGGAAATCCCCATAAACCTAACGCCACTGGAAAAATATTCGCGACAATTTTTAATAATCTTATGAAAAGAAAATCTTTGTGAAACATGTAACACTTTTGTAAAGAATTTTCTGCAAAATTTTTCATTTTTTTGTTTGTATCCGTGTTTCGATTGCTAGAAGCGTCGCACGCAGCATGTTTTAAGCAAAATATGTCTATGGTAGTATCTCTTTGACGGGATTTAATGGTTTTTGCATAATCGCGTATGGTTAACCAGACGTTACGATTACTGTAAGACTGCATCGAAGCCATGATATATTACCGTTTTCAACGGGACAAATGGAATTTATAGTAGCACTCGGCTAAAACCCATTTCCCTGGGATACCGCGTTCGTTTCCGATAAAAGGAGGAAACTCCAAACGAGAGCACTCTCGCCTCCTTCACCCCCCCCCATACCCCCTTACAATGCATTCGTTGCGGTTGAGACTTAATGCATCGTATGCACTCGGTGCATTCATTTGCGAAATTCACGGAGAGGGGGCGAGGCTTTACCTCGTTTTCGCCCGCGGACCGGGAGAACCGTGTATTTTTCCTCCGTGAAAAAGAGTTACTCGATTCAAGGAATCCGAAGAATTACTTGTTCCCGTCAATGGGATTTGCGTCCCACAGTTTCGGCTGCACGCATGCGAAATCCTCCCTGTACGGTCCATTTTTTTTCTTACTTCGAACTTTCGAATTACATTTCGGGACACTCGTTGCATTCGAATACCTTCTTGGATACACGTAAGCAACTTCGATAGAATTTCCAGGAATAATTTCTTCAAGTGTTTATAGAACGATATTGAAGAACAATGGTTTTTGGATTTTACAGACCCGTTTTAAAAGAGAATCTTGTGGGTTTTGAGATCTTGTTAATTTCAAGTCAGTACAGATTTTTACGGGATTGGTGGATAAATAATATTCGTTTATTATGATACCCAACTAAACATTCTAAATACATTTCAATTTGTATAATTGACTTGCAATTGTGAAGCGGGCTTATCTGAAGTTCTTCTTCAATTTTTAAACACTTTTTCGTAGATTTTTACCAATAGTTCCTTTTGCAACGCTATCATTCATCAACGTTGATCATCGGCATTGGAATTATTCAGTTCTTTTTCACTAGTCTACACACTATACATCATGTTCATATACCAGAATTGGCAAATTCTGTATCTAAATAGATAAAGACTTTCGAACAATGAATAAAAGATACAAACGTACGTCGCCACTCTTCATCCTTTAAATGTGGAAATTCCAAGTTTCATAATAAAATAATACCTCTTCTTACACGAGTAGACACTCGACAAACAATTATTTAATCTCGTTAACCGTTTAAACGTCATATATGAAACTCTTAGATACTGCTGCTTTTGGAATAAAATTGTGCCGATGTCTGTCCTAAACCCAACACTATTTCCAGTATACTGAATAAATATTAATAGTAAGAAAAACCAGCGTTACTTTCCAGACATATGAAATTTCTTTCTCAGACAATTACATTTACTCGTACACTTCTTTTCGGGAAATTCTCACGAACGTAGAAATTCCATAACTCCGGATGAATCATAAATCATGTCACCCTGCTCTCGAACAAAATTCCGAGACATTAAGTTTTTTTTTTGTATCGGTAACATTTTTCGGATAGCCAAGAGAGGAACGGAAAGTTCAAGGAAAGTTTTCCCATTAGTTTCCCTCTACAGCGACGCGGTTACTCTTTAAAAGGAAGCCTCTTAATCTTCGGCCACCGTTATAAACACAGAGAGACAGGGGGGACGTGTGCACACACCCACGCGACGAGTCAGAGATCGAGGCCGTGTTGTATAAACGGCGAGTGAAACGACGCAACAGGTAGAGGGGCCAATATCGACTAATTTCGCAACATTCAAAAGTTTCACCTTTGTTGGGTGGATCGCGCTTCTTCGAGGAAAGTGTCGCGTTAATTGGCGTCGAGACCCAATCCGTCGGTATTCCGTGCAAACAATTTTCCATTTGAAGCCACGGTCGTTCCCGGAAAAATTTAATCGACAACCGATTCGTTTTACCTTCATAGCTGCGTACGAATTGATAACGATTTTACCAGCACTCTTTGGACATTATATTTTATTAACAACACTGGTTTTTGTAATAACGTACTGTAAAATCCTGGAACTAAATTCTTGCACATCGATAATGTATTACATATGCCAATAATAAAATGAAAATCAGGATAGACGAAATTGTATTGGACACTTAGTTTTCTAGATATCAATAATTGAAGGTTACGGTCAGAAACGCTTCCAGCTGTTTTTATTTGCCCGACCTCCTCGTCTTCGCTTGCCTTTGAGGTATTGTTCCATCTGGGGTTCCTTTTTTTATTTATTACTTTTTTTACCTTCGCGTGGGATTCGAGTAACATTTCCTCAGTTCGGTGGCAGTCGTCAACGAGAACACTTCTAGTCGGTCGCGTAATAGCCCTCGTAGAAAAGTATCTGTCTTAATATATCTTAATTTATTATTATAGTTTTAGTGTAATTCAATTTAGTTTATTTGCTGTTTATTCTGTGAGTGTGTGCAGTGAGCTCCTATCTGAATTTGAACGAATAATCAGATTTAATACCGTGCAATCATTCGTGTGTGCTTTTGCGTGAAGTGTCGCAAGAAGATAGCCCAGGCTCGAATGCAGGTGTTACACATCACTGTTTTGGTTACCAAGGTAAAGGTGTATTTTTTTCCAGTTACTGTTTGTACGTAGAGTGTCTGATTTCGTGGCGTTTCTAACCCCAGTTTTTAACTGGTTAATAGCTTGAAAACGAAGCCAACAACAAAATTTTCATCCATTTTGATGTTGATTTTATCTCGACGCGTAGAATCATCTCTTGAAAGTTCTGATACCACTAGTCGAACACCCTGTATTTATTAAAACTTAAGAGTCTGGATAATTTGTACCCGCCAAGGAATCAATTACTTTAATTCAATTATTCTCTATTAGAGTGCCTGATGATTGGACTTGTTCAATCGCACTCGACCTCTCCGACGTAATTCCTTCCAGAGAGGATCAGGTTCTCAGCTGTGGTCTTGTCAGAGTTTCTTTTTCCCTCTAGCGGATGATGAGATAACACCAGGCAATAACATGCACATGGATCTCAACTGTACTTTCTTCTTGCACTGAATTTAATTTGATTTCCCTGCGATAGGGACTACGCGCTGTTTCTGCAGCTTCATATTTTTTTCCTTGATTAAGATCGCATCGACTGTAATGGATGAAATGAAATGGGGGGGGGGGGGGAAATTTCGTACCAGTTTCGAGAGAATTCTATAGACAGGAATGCTGTATTTCATTCTAGAAGAATAGTGAATAGTAAAAGAAAAATGTAATGAGGACAGGATACAAAATTACGTTTCATTTCTATTTAAGTTAATGAGATGTTTTTAGTACAAAAAGAAACAGTAATAGCCCAGAAGTTTAAAAACAAATCGCTATTTATATATCACAACCGTGACGTGACATTAGTCGCATTGTTAGTCAAAGTGTCGAGCTTTCATGAATAAATATTCCATAAGGCTACGAGAACCACGGAGCAAGATAATGGCGTTTCATAATAAATGGCGAATCGATTTTATCAAGGGGGTCGTTATGACTGCTTTCTTGTCCCGCATCTGCTAACATCACGGCCCATTCATTCTTGCGTGGATCGTACATATTTCATTCTTCACGAGCTCTTATCTTGAATTGGACCATTTTCAATGTCTTGACTCCCGGTTCAATTTCAGGTCAAGAATTGGAAGTTGAACAAGCGGCGCTCTGTACCAGGAGTGTAGTAATGTAGACATACAGAAAACACGGGAAATATAGTATTAGTGAGACGAAAGAAAGCAGGAAAGAAGGAATAAATAAAATAAGGACATATAGAAATGTAGGATTATAGACATGTGAAATATTATAGATACGTATATAGAGACACAAAATTTGAAAAATTAGAAATGTTCAAATTGTTTAACGCTAACTGCCACGTCACCTAAATATGGGTGACACGTACGTTGCAAAGTGGGCTGGTTTATTTAACCTCTTAGCTGTGGCACCGCTTTTTAAAAGTCCGTAACTACGTTCTGTCGCTAGAACGACACGACGACGAGTATACTCGTCAAACGCAGAGTATGTGCAGCTACTGTAAAATTGTATTAAACTATAAGGAAATGGCATTTGCTTTTTTTTTAAATCAATAGTTTTATTGTTTTAATTTATTTATATTATTTACAAAACTTAAACATTCATATACTTATTTAAAAAAAAAGTATTTAAAAAAACGATATAAAACGATATAGTCTCAAAATACTGTAAAATGTCTCAAATTTACAAATATTTTAATTTTCACAAAAGTGTTAACTTAAATAACAAATGGTAATTACTTTTCTCGCATGACGAGTATACTCGACATTACATAAAAAAAATGCTATTTTTTCATGACGAGTATACTAGTTATTCACAGCAAAGAGGTTAAATACTGTTACAAAATTTTGTATAAAATAAACATCGCGGTATAATTTAAAACAAAACCAACAGCCTCTATTGACTAAACACATACATTTCCGACGATTCATGCCTCAATAAACGAAATAAAGTGTGTCTGGCTACATGCAGCCTGTTTCCCTCCCGCAGTCAACGTGTTAAAGTATCGACTCCATACTCTCTTCGTAAAAATATTGAAGTACGCCAAGCTACAAATTTAATCGTCCGTCTCTAACAGTAGCGTAAACCATTCAGTAGTATCGTCGTCGCAAACAGCTTTCCAAACACACGTGCACACGTAAGATGATAGATTAACGGTTCATTATAAGCGTCTAAACGCTATTTAATAATCTCGTAAAGGATCTCTGAGGCCGTTTGAGGCTGTGCGACAGGCTATAAGCTCCCACGATGGCGGGACGCCAGGATACTTGTTTACCCGACGTCGTTTCGCCTAAAGGCGGGTATGTCAATCGGCCGCTAATATCAGCCAGGAAGCATGTACGGCGCACTTACACGACCTTGGTCGATCTCACGAGTAAATGCTCCTATCCTGTCACTTATGCTGTCAAATTGGATCGAGCCACGATGTAAGCCCTTGTACTACCCAGATAAACCCCCTGAATACCTCTCGGGGCCCTCCGTCTCTCGCCAGTGATAAAGTGAGAGTCATTCGACTTGAAGCTTATCAGTCGGCTTCTTCATGGCCCCTCTTTTCCCGTCGCTCTCTTCTGGAAAACCTAGTTGGGTGGAGATGCGAAATGGTTCGAGTAATTCCGGGCAGTAACGCTCGCGCCGCGCGTACCTTGTCCGAAAAATGTGTCTTTTGTGCGCTGGCTGAATGGCCGCCACACGAAGCAGAGGCGAGTTCACACGATCATTCGATTTTTCAGCCGGCGATATAACGTCCCTTTATGCTCGTCGCCCGATGAACGAGCCGCGATATATCTCCACCAGAGAGAGAGGATATTTTGTAATATTCATTCCGGTAGAATGATACACGTCATCAATATTTGCGAGCTTTCGGAGGGGGAACGGTAGATAATACTCCCGAGGGGTATATTACGGGATCGTTCGTCTCGAAATAATGCTCCTTCTACTTGTTGGCGATTAGAACTTCCCGGTACAATTTGGTATTATCATCCTAGACGCGATAAAACACTTAATTCTGCTGGAACCATCGTTCTTTTAATCGCAAGTACAATAAAACTGGGAAAAGGGGTATGCTTTTTTTCATTTTAACCCTTGTGCACTGTTTAGTAAATTGTTGCGTTAGTATTTCTTGAATTAATCTTGATATAAGCTAAAACTGAATTAACCATTTCGATACTACGGACGACTATAGTCTAGTAACTACTGTCTACAGCATAGTTTCTCAAATTTGTTTGGCTCACCGTCTCTCTTGTCAAATGTTTTTTTTGTTCAGTGCCTCCTTCGAGTAAACTGTTCTTATTATAATAATTTCCAAGTGTACTCGTGTGTGTCATCTATGAATTTTTTGAAAGCTAAATTGAAATTAAAGAATACAAAGTAACTAGAACGTCGCACCAGATGTCCTTAGGTAGCGCCCATATCGGGATCCTGCGATCTACAGTAAACAGTTCTTAAACTGAAAATGGATTTAATATTGTGTTTAAATTTCTACTGGATGTTTCTTTTCTTATGTAAAGATTATTAATAATTTAATGTCTAAGCGTACAGAAGCATTGCCAACTTTTGTATTGCTGTAAAGTACGTGTGCGGTTCAAACAGCTGTATCGCGACAGATATTAAATAAATGTACTTATGTATCACTTGATCATTTATACGTAAACTACTGTTGGTATATTAATTTACAAGTTTCTCTGAAGAAGCATATATGGCGCGTATACCCAGCTAGTGACGAAGTGTCCAACTTGTGTCTTCCAGTTTGGGGTAGTTTTACCCTCGAGCCTCGAGCGTGTAATGCGGAGGGCCATAAATCGTGTAAAGAGCCCATTGGAAAATTTGGGTGTTCTGTCTTCCTCGATGAGAGAAAGTCATTTTCCGCTTGCTTTATAACTTTCGCTCCGTACATGGGTATACACTATACACTTTCCCCAAACAAAGGAACGAATGTGAGCCAAGGGAGCATTCGGGCATTCTGGTACAAGCTTGTATCAGAAACTTTTGAGAGTCCGCCCATTACCCTCGATGCTTGGGCAAGTCGCGAGACACAAGTTCTCCCAAATATATCGTAGTTTCTTTTGTTTGAATGGCTATTTGTTAAGACTTTTGTTGTGATTAAATCCATCGTCCCATTACAACTTAATTATTTGCCTACTCGACGTTTCAATCCGCCTGAAATACAATGATAAATCAAAAGCCAAGTTTGGGTCAAATGGACCAGTACAGTGCACAAGCATTAAAGATACTTATTACCTGAAGAATAACAAGGAGAGATATTAATCAGTAGACTACAGATTTTACACATTTATCGCGAATATGAATGAACAAAACAGTAACAATTTTCGTCAAGATTAGCATCAATTTCACTTTACTTTCGACTTAACAAAATTACAAGGGTAACAAACCTCAGACATAACTTGAGTTCAATAAAGTAATCCATAAAAATTTGAATTTTCATTAAGTTCCGCAGTCTAATAATAAAGAGTAGCGCGATGCACGTGACACACGAGGCAGAAAATTTGATACGAGACCGTCTATCTGGTTGCAGCCTTGTTCCTCGACGTCGTGGAAATTTTCTATTTTCGGTTTAAGAAACTCCATTTTAGGGAGAAGGCTTTATTTCCAGCAGGCGGCGAACGGAACCGAACGCCAGGAATGAGCATGATAACTTTGTCCGTCGTAAATTAGGAAAATTTCCCGCATTAAAACTTCCCGTGGCGTTGTTCACCCCCTCCGCCCTACCGTTTTCACCCTCTTCGTGCGTCGGTCCACTTGACGTTGTTTCTCGGAGGTCGTTCGTGCTATGGTTGCATTCTCCTCGAGGAGGTTAATCGCGCGTAACATCCCTCTGAACCCTCCTTACCCCCTTCGCTCTCTATTCTTTTGCCGCTTCTTTTCTTCCTCTCGTAGCGCATTACGTCGACGAACAATACCACCATTGATTTTCTCATTTTTGTCTTCGCCCCTCCCCATTGCGCCTTGTGACGCTCTTAATGATAGTGATTCTTTGTTGGTGTCGCTTGAATGGCTCCTCGCGAGCCTCCGCCTCGTTTGATTTCGTATTTTCACGGGTGGAATTATTCTGTTACGGATAATAATTCTGTTTCTTTTTCTTCCGAGCGCATGATACTTCCATTCTTTCGTTTAACGATTCGATATCGAGATGCGTGAGTCAGTACTAAGATATAATCTTATTGAAAAAATAACTTCCGTGAAAAATATTATTCGTCTGTGTTTGAAATAATCTACATAGTTTGTATTTCAATAATTTATTTGTTCTTCGTTCGAGGAGTGTAGAATCTACACAAACGTTTCCGTTTATGTTAAAACTCTCCAACATTCCAATCTATAACCGGCACGGTTAAATTCTTCTGTTGTAGACCCCTTTGATCTGCGCCGCTATGCTATGCAACCCAACGTTCGTACCATTTTTGTTTTGTACGTATATTACCACGGTGCTTTTCATCTTGGTCGTCCAACGGGAACGAGTGTTTTCGTTTAACCTTCAACGCTTAAATTTTCCGCCCTCACAATAGTGTCTGAACTTTCCGGCGGCGACACGAGTTACGACTTCTCGTCACCCCCCCCCCCCGCGGAATATACGCCCTCGTGGACCGCTTTCTCGTGTAGCAGCCCAAGCCTTCTTGGACTTACGATCATCGATTTTCAACCGCTATCAAATCTATTTATTTGGACCGTCACCGTTAATACTTCGACCGCTAGACCGGTCTCCATAAAACCACTGTAGGGTTTTGAACCGTACTTTTAACAAAATGAACGTGCTACAACAAATCAGTATTTTTTCTCATTTCTTTACCATTCTCGAAACTTCGTTGAGTTCAACCAAATTGAGTTGGTATAGATTTTACAGTAACATTGATGTACAGTAAATCTTGGGTGAGTCTTCGAAAGCTCCTCGACACTGACAAGAAGAGGTCTCCAGGTGTAACGCTGACTTTTTAATGAAGTTTGACATACAGCTTGGAATTCTGAAGCCATTAATATTTGTTTCAGTCGCATGTAGTCATTAGTTTATGAAATATTCAGTGTTTACTACCGAGGAGCCTTCGAACACTCATCGAGTATTTACTGTACTTAGCTAAAGACCAGAAGATGCTACGCTTATATGTGAATAACACGGAAATGTAAATGTTAAAAGATTTATATAAAATTTATACTGTTTCCTGTTTGGCCAACGGGGCATCGAATAAAAGAATCTTTACTACAGAGGTAGGAATTTCGAAGTTTTCAGAAGATGCCCAATTATTTACCTAAACGTTGATAAATCGGATTAAGCAGAGCCCTCGTTCGCAACAACGTGGTTATCTCCTTTAGCAAACCCGTGCTGATGTTATCGTCAACTTGGGGATTTAATCTAGACGCTTCTTAAACCGCCCAGGTCTGTCACTATCCTTTGTCGTCTTTCACGATACTTCCGCGTATCTTCTGTACTTTGCATCGACAAAGTTGTACGTGACCACTCCTCAGAAACAGAAAATACACTTCTGTTTATAAATAGCCAGTCTGTTCGGCAACTAAATACAAATTACGAGAACAACCTTATATTTTTTACCGTATCGATTTCTCGATTGTATTAATTAATTGCACGATTGCCAGTCAATTACTGTTTTAAACCTCTCATAAACAACCTTCCAAAGACTATAATTCCTGTTTGACATCCTCTTGTAAAAGTGAAGTAATGTAATAAAGTTACTTCGGTAAATTTCCAGTCACATGTTTTGCAAACTATCCAAGTGTCTAATGATTTATGGACGACAGACATTAACATGACAACGTAGTAACGTTCACAAATATTGAAAATAATATTACAGCCAATAATATTTCATAAGGCCCGAAAGAAACTAACTTATTTTGTTCCCAGAAGAAAGGGAACAACGTTAAAGTTGGTTGCCGCTATAAATTAATAGTAGAACTCCGACCGGTTCGACGTTTTTTCCTGCCACGGTAAATTTCCTTTCTTTCCCCCCTATTTTTCTCCTTCCCTTTTTCTCACCTCTGGTCGCCGGTAACTTTCTTCCCGGCGGCAGTGGCTGGCTCCTCCAAGAAATCCTTCTTGACCGATTCAGACAAGATACCCTGTGCAGCCCCGCGTGGAGCCAACAAGAACCAGACACGCCCTGCAGTCCCAGACTTCCGGTGGTGTTACAAGCAAAATGCCGGGCTTCGGCAATTTGTCTGAGGGGTGATTAATTAGTGCTGGTGTTTGCCCTGTGTTTCCGAGGCCCGTAGAGCCCCGGCCACGGACCACGGTTGAAATTTACGCGGAGAGTTCCGAATGAATATTTTACAGTCGCGCGCGCGCGCACCGTTAATGTTGCAGCAACGTTGGTCGATGTAATCTGGATGTCGGAACGAACGAAACCACGTTTTTCAACTATTTTCTCCCCACTTCACGATTGTATCGCCGCTGCCCCGTGTGGAACAGCATCCGCTAATTTATTTTTGTACTGCTATTAATCTTATTGTTCTTATTGCTGTTCTAAATATCTTGTTAAAGTAGATTTTTGTATCGAAAATTTTGTTCTTTGATGTATACTATAGGTTCAGTTATGCATTATATTTTTACGTTACTCGTATTTGAATATCGTGAAAAGAATATACGGACGCTTTAACGAGAGAAGTACCGGAGTTGGATATATACTAAATTAAATCAAATAATATATTGATATCTGTAGTATATTATACAATATAACGTAATATAGTATAATGTAAACTGTTTAATAAATTACGAATCAAGATAAATTCTGACAGGTGCACTTTTAGGATTTCGATAATTGTAAGACAAGATATTTGAAATCCGTCATTTTGATGGCTTTGGCGCCATTGAATTGTACGTGTAGAATTATTTAATTTGTAGGAAATTACGTTCGCAATTCAATATATAAGGTATACCAGTAAGTAATTCGCTATTTCTTGACTATTTCTTGAATTCAAGGGATTTGTACTGTTTAATTTATAATCATAGTGTTATTCCCGCACGCCACGCCATTATTACTCAACGAAAGTTCCAGAAAATACTTTCAATTTAAAGCGTATAGCCTTATATTACAAAAACCGTTGGTTTATATACTGGTACACCTAATAATTAGTCGCAGTACAATAAAGTAATCTTCTGAATGTACATAGTTCACAGTAGAGTTACTTATGAAATTAATTAAAATCGAAGAATGAGTATAGAATTCACCAGATAGATATTTGCATCATTACAATTGATAATGTTTCTTTCGCTAAAACATTTACAAAACAGTACAACTACCCTTTGGACAAGGAACAAATTGAAAGTTCCTATCCGATTGTTACCAGCAAACCTGTGTACACCTTTAAAGAGATCAGAGACTATTTTTCTGAAGTGGGTAGTATCTTTGTGAAACTTCCTCGTGCTCGTTAGCGGATATTTTCGTCAGTTAAACCGATATTTCTCGAGGAACAGCAGCGTGTACCGAGGATTCTCATTTGCGCTCGCCAGAACGAGGCAAAGAAGCTGTTGGCTCCGCGGGAGTATATTAAGTCAATGGGACAAGCCGGAAGCCTCGTGAAGTTTCGCAGGCAACCCGCCTCGGCACGTTACGAACGAATAAAGTGAGATTTGTTGGGCTATTTTAAGGTCCACTATGCCCGCATAAAGCCGTTATAACGTGCTCAAATAGGACGGAAAGAATACATGGAACCGCGAAATTGACGTTCTTGGACGCCCACTACTCTCAACGCGTCAGGTCTATTTCACCCTTCGGGAGGGTATTATTGGGCATTATTACATCCTTGAATATAAAGTAATGAAGTCAATAATAATGTACGGTACTCTTTAATTTATAATTTTGTCCAGCTATTGGAAGCAAAAAGCCGATTATGAATAGATCAGAATTAATTAACTTTGTGTGGAAAGAAATAATTCCCCACGTCCCCGCCCCATAAAATTATTCTTTTAATCCTCGTGCACTGGTCGATATATCGTTGTATTCCTATTCCTTGAGTAAATCTTTGTTTAAACTTTAAATTAGAATTATGGAAATATGCTAACATTTCGCTTGGTCGTTATTATGTAAACCACTGGTGTCGAATTAATTTAGAAATTTCTCCGATGAAGAATGTATTGTATTGATCGAGAAGTTTCTTCGTAATTTTTTTTAGATGTGATAAAGTGTTTCAAGTGGAGTTATGGTTTATGGCAATTATCATTTTAAATCATCTGCATCTACTGTCTTACGCTGCCTAAAATGTCCTGGTGCATTAGCTATGCCAGAATTTCCACAAACACATTCAAACCTTACTGATACCTTCTCCTGATTAGTAATAATTTCCGAGACTCATAATGCCATGCATAACGGATATACATTCTATTACCTACGTTTTTGGATCATTTTACAGCAAGAAAAGAACCAAAAGGCTCAAAATACGAAATCACGTGATAGAACACTAGATGAAATTCTGGAAAAAAAAGAATAACTACTAAGTATGCAATCGGTTGTTATGGTGCCATTTTGTAAAAAAACGCACAAATTTCCAATTCAACCCAATAATTCGAAGTCAAAGTCTAGGTTCGGGTCAAATGGACCCAAACAGTGCTCAAGATATAATTCTATAAATCTTCCGATTATCTAATGAAAATTTCCATTCCTTTACTCTAATTTTATCTGCAGTAATCTTTCAATCAATGCGCATTTTGTTCAATTTCCCGCGAATATTTCCTAAGTGCACACGAGGCTTTAATCCTGTAAATTCAGCGAACTCTGCACTAAAGTAGTAACATTACGAACGAAGGGGATATGTGTTTGCCACGAATCATTTTTTACGGGCATGCTTTCTCCGTGGCGAAGATTGGAGAAGCATTCGGAAGTTTCATTACACACCGGCAGTCATCGTGGCCATTTGTTCGGGCGTCGTTGCACGAGTGGATACATTCGGGAGATATCCGTGTGTACATAGTTTCCCTTGACTTGCGTAATTCCCAAGCCAAGGGTTCCACCTTGTACGTTGCCGGTGGCCCCGGCTTCCAGACGGAACTTGCGTCACCTATACGACGAGCGCGCGGGAGAGGAGAACGGCGGTTTCATCCGACTTGATGGATGTGGCGTGCATCGTGAGGTCGCGGCTGGCTGCTATCTAGTGCCAGCCGTTTCGTGGCTGACAGAGAATAGAGAAACGCCTGAGGAATCGTCCATGCGAAAATTCACGGAGACCTCGAAGTCGAACCTGGGACCTCTTGCCGATATTAATCGCTCTTAATTGGCCATGTAAGTTACGCCCTCACGCGGGTAATTGACGATCTCAGTGTAAAAGGGTCACATGCTTCAACACTATATGTGTACATTCAGCTATTTTTAGGAAAATGAATTTTCTGAGGAAATTCAGTATTAAGTCGTAGTTATTTTAGTTTCTAGTTGAAGTAGATGGTAAATGGCCATTACTGTCGAATCTTCACTAATTTATAGTATATGACACTATCTTTAAAAATCCTAGATGAAGGTTATGGATACTCGGGGAAACATTTTTTTATAGAGACGTGTGATTGTGCCTCTTTTATTCGATATGATTTGGGATGTGAAGGAGGAACATTTCAACCTAGATCTGTTGAATGACTCATTAGTGAGGCTATTTAGTAGATCTTGAATATTGATGCTGAAGAGTTAAGGAAGAGTAGTAGTTTAATTTTCACGTATGCCTACTTTTTTCTGTCTGATGTGATGGGCAATAAGTATGTATCACAATTACAATCCTGTGATAAATATCGGACTCGAGATTGAAATCGTAATTATATACGTAGTTACAGCTTTTGTGCAACCAAAGACAATAAATGTGAAAGAAATAGTCGTTGCCTGAATTAGAGAAATTAGAGGGAATTTTAAATAGGTAATAATTCTAATTCTTGAAAAGGGGAAGTAAATTTCTGTTATAAATTTTCGATGGCGCTAGAATTATATTTCCTGTTGACGTGTAAACTACAGAAATGTGATTAATTGAATCGAATCTATTTTCCCGCAGCGTCCAATATAGAATCGTTAAACTATTATGTAATTATTATATTCTGAATCAAATTCTATTTCCGTGGGTCACGTCACAAGTAATTTCCTACGCGAGCAAGCCGCGTCGAAACGAACTAATTCCATTATTATAGCAATTAGCCTACAATTGTCAATAACCGGTGATCAACGTTTAGCCGAATTACGCAGCCGGAAATGATTCGTGTCGAGCATGTGGCAACAGTGACCATCAGCGAATCAAAATCGTGGGATAAGTTCCTAGGCAAAGAGGGGGGAGGTGGGGGGCTGATCGCGACAACGACGAGAACGTAATTATTATTATACGGTTCTATCCATTCCGTTATCATCATACAGCCGCCTGTGTACTCAGCTACGATGGATGGATGGGCAGAATTCGGGAAACGACACGGTTTCGATGGATAGAATTCGATCGATGGTTCGGGTTCCCCTTCT
This sequence comes from Dufourea novaeangliae, assembly GCF_001272555.1. Classification (NCBI taxonomy): domain Eukaryota; kingdom Metazoa; phylum Arthropoda; class Insecta; order Hymenoptera; family Halictidae; genus Dufourea; species Dufourea novaeangliae. The sequence continues at coordinate 510,486 of NW_015373901.1, read as the reverse complement.
GTGCCAATATTGACGGTATAGGCAACATGATTGCGTCGAATCTATTGGCTCGTTCATGGGTGTCTATCTGCGACGAACATCGACTGGTAAAATGTCCTGTGGACAATATAATTATTTTTGTTTGACCAGACTAGCGATTAATTGTTGTTCGTGAAACTATAAATTTTTGCCTAACCAAATTCGAATAATGAATATTTTTTATTATATTTTACTTTATTACTGTTTCTTAGTGTGCACGTTAACTGAATTTTGTTATCTTAAGGACCTTTTCTGAAGAGTTTCTCGTTTTTATGTTTTATGAATTGCAGGATGTTATGTCTTTTTTTTTAATATGGAAGATTAGTGGATGGATTTTCGTGTATCGTATGGTTGTCCTTTCGGTGTGTAGTATACCGCTGTTATTAAATTCTTCGATCCGATGGAGAAATAGAACCCGGAAATTCAAAGGTTAGTTTGCGTATGTTTCTGTGTCAATATTGACGGTATTGACGATGCGATTGAACTAACCTTGCGGGGATACCACGCTATCGGAGAACCCAAATCCGTGACATGGAATACAAGCCACATAATTAACGAACGGCGTCTAACAATCAAGATTTGTTGATTCTTAGGGTAAATTTGCCAATACTTCGTACATACTGTCCGTATTTCTGAACTTTGGCAAACAGTTACAGATTATTGTTGAAAGGAAAATTTAGCTGCGTTTTGTAAAAGATTGAAAATAGATTGACTTGTGTTTTTCATTTTTTTTTTCTTTTTTGCAAATATCGTTAAAGTGGTTTCTGTTGATATTTATGTAAATAGAGCGAGACTTTGTGAAACGATCTGTTAATCGTGACAGCAAATTTTTTTATCTTTTTATTTGTGAAACGGAAGTCTATGCCGATTGAAATGTTCGACATGCGAAAAGCGCAGATGGAACGACGAGAGCGAACAGGGAAACTCAAATGGTGATTCCATTTCACTTATGCGCCAATATTGAGACGATTTCATTTACCTCATAGGGAACCAGTGCTCGTACCTTTGTTACTCAAACTCCCCAAAATAGATTTTCGGTTCAGTTTCGTGCGGCTGGGAACGATGGCAGAAACTTTCACGTCGATCGCGCAACCGTAATCTCTTATCTTTTGTCTCGCGGCAGCTTTAATCCCCTTTACCGAAGTATCGTCGGCTCGAATTGAATGCAACTGTTGATCGAATACCTTCACAGATTCACATAAAACGTTAACCGGAAGTATTAATCGAATACCTTCACAGTTACAGATGTAACAAATATTTATTGTATGCATATATCCAGTAACTACTCAACAAAAAATTAAGCAAATAATCGATTATCACGTGAAATTAACTAGACACTAATGTTCCGTTGTACAAAAAAGACAACGAACCGCTTCTAATAATACAGTACACGTACGTATGATTTGTTCACTTGCCAAAGTATTTAACATCACAAAAGTTCTCAAGGAAATTTATTTTAAATGCCAAATGTTAAACACCAATCAAATGCTTCGACACTAAAATTTGAAAACACAGTATTCGAAACACGGAGTAACCTACTTTTCCCTCTGAATGGCTTGTTTATTGACCCATTAAGGACTAGTGTTGCATAATACAACATTGCATTCGCAATTTTCTTTGAGTCAGTTAACATTGTTGAATTCTGTTTATTCAACATTGTGGTTATGAAAGAGAATTCCTAGGATATCCTTAATAATTTTCTCGTCACCACTTCTTCTGCCGCCTAGGTATGCGATTTCGTGAAGAATAACAAGTCTTACATACAGTGTGTCCCACCTAATGTGAGCACTTTTAATATGTCATTTCTTTTTGAAAATACAAACAAACAATATGAGTGAAAATTATTATTTGGTTAGAAGGAGCAAATATTAAATTAAACAAACATTTTTCTCAATGTCATATTTTTCAAAATTGCAAGGTCATCCATATTTTTTAAATGGGACTACATATTTCTATTAGCGAGGCGTAATAGTCAATATCAAGACTCAGTTTCACTTCATGAGGCCTAGAGTACGAGAAACCCACAAATGTGTCAGAGTAGATTTAAATAATAAAATAACTATGATATAGGGATTAGTACAAAAATGTATCGAACTTGATGGAAATCGCTTCGAGCATTTATTAAAATCAATTTTCTCGAAATCAAAACCAAGTGAGATACTAAAGGTGCTCACGTTACGTGTAACACCCTCTATAAAAATCGTATTATTAATCCACTATACGGTCCCTTAGTGGATTGAAACATTCATCGTGAAATCATGTTTTATCCCAATAATTTTCCCTGCCACCGTACGTATCCCGCTACGTTCCCCCCAAGAGTCACTTGACTGGGATCGTTTAAGTAGCTCAAATAAATGATCCTCGATTTCCATTGCAATCCTGACGAATGCACCTCGATACGTCTCGGCGTCCGTGCCGATAGGAGCACACGAATGAAAGAACCGGGTGTGGCCCGCCCCTGGTATCGAGTAGGGTGTAAATTTCGAAAACGTTTGTCACCGGGACAACCTGGCTCGACGCCTCCGCTGTTGAACATGAAAAATAGCGACGCTCGAGAAAGCTCGAGCGCACGACGGATCCCTCCTTTACGTCGGGCGCAGCTTCTACGGGGTGCTCGTCGTCGGCAAGGAGGGTCGTAACTTTCTTTTGTCGGTCCGTGGATGCTCTCCTCCAGTTTGAGCGCAGACCCTCCACACACACGCACACACACATACAACACCTCTTCCCCCTGTTCCAAGTCAGACGGGGAAGAGACAAAACGTGTGATGTATAAGTAATAGTCGGCTCATTTCCGGTCCGGCCGTTTGAACGACGATCTTTGCTTTGGATCCTTTCAAAGGATGTTTACGAGGTAAACGTTTGCTGGAACGAAGGCGAGGGAAGAGGAAAGTTGTCGCAGTGCGTACTTTGCGGAAGTAACACGGAAACGGTTGGGGGAGTGTCTCTACTGTAGCCAGTGGGATGAGGCGAACGGTCAAAGAAACGGGGACCTAATTATTCCATGTCTGAATGACCGATTTGTATCGTTGAAATTTGGCGACAGTGTTTTAAGAGGTAGAGGAGACTGGGATAAAACCGGACACTAAAAATATAGTTTCATAACTCTGATCGGTTGATTGACTGCACATTATTTAGCTTCCTCTGATGTTACATTTACGACAGAAACAAAAACAGTAAAGAAATTGAAAAATAAAAAAAAATAAAAAACAGTATGGTACCATAAAAAAGATATATCACTCATTCATTGCGCGGTTGAATGTGCTCTTGATTATAATATCTGTTCTTTGAACTGTCACTGTCCTGATTGGATCGTTAGAACCGCGACGGTGCCTATTTGTCCTCGAAGTACGGTCATTGATTAAAGATACTATTCCGGAAATATTAATGTTCTCATTTGAAGCGATTACCGTTCGTTTTTGAAGCTAGCACCGCACAATTATTAACTATTTGTGATGTTGACCCGGCAGATGTTAATCACAGGCATTGTTTATATGCCGAATAACATTGTACATTGAATAGCCAATCACCGCGACAACAAATAGGTAGAACAGTAATGAATCAGAGTCAATTATCATTAGTATTGTCGAAAATAATTTACAAACACGCTTACCGGTTTATTACCTCGATTGTGTATTAATTCTCACACGTATGCACGATACTTCAGAATTATAAGTACAGACTTCGTTAATGAATGATTGTAGCAACAAAAAAGCACTTTAAACTCTGGTGAGGAAATAGAGGATGATCCAAAGTAAATAAAATAATCTGAGAACTTTCAAGAACCTTATTTCCAGTGCATCGATAATAAGTACACATTTGGCTAATAAACGATTTCAGCAACAAAACAGAAAGAGAGTCATCGGCTCCTTAAACATTCATGTTAATAATTTGACTATTCTCAAGAACTTTATTCCCGCTTCATCCTGTCCAAAAATATCTAATTCAAAACAGTCGATTGACACAAGAACTCGGAGTCGCGAAAATTTCCGAGTAAATGGAAGCGAGTATTAAGAACTTGCGTAAATCCCGAATGTTCAGCTTCAAACATCTTTCGTTAGATAATCTCGGATCCCGGATGTTCATTAAGCTGTCGTTTACAGATTATACCAACCCGCCAAACAAAACGTCGATTATACGCGGAAGTTACTTACGTATTTAGTCACTATGAGCCTTTGGTAAGATGAAAAGCAGCCTGCTGCCATCAAAACCCCGGACGAGGGAACGAAAAAAGAAACAATGATGGTTTATCTTGAATCTGGCAGGTCGAAGGGGAGGGGTTTCATAGCACGTTCGTTTGATAGTCTGGTCGGGAACGTCGGCAAACACTGTTCAGCTTGAATGCAAGGGAGATTCTTATCTCATCGAATCATCTCGGTTCCTAAACCCCGGGAAATTGGACACGCGCGCGTAAATTCCCTTTCATTTCCCGCCTGTCGTCTCCGTGCGCCTTTACACGTTTGCGTTTCGAAATTTAATGAAGTTTCCCTCCTTAACTGTGCAACGCCTCCTACCCTCTTTCCGACTAGCCGCGGTGAATTCACGGCGGACATACTCTTCTTTTCCCTCTTTTCACCGGAAAGCTTTACTCCACCCGGTTCCATTCGTTACCACAGCTTTACCCGGCGTACGTGGTAGCTTCTCCTCCGCTTCCGATAATTCACTTATCGCAACATTCGCCCGAGCCAAGAGCTTCCGTCCATGTTCCCGCCATTCCCTGTCCCTCCCCCTCGGGATTCTCACTTCCAGTTCTAATCAGTATAAATCGTATCAGAAATTACAAGCTCGGATCGCTGCTACCGGGGACTGAAGAACAAATGAACGAAATCAGAGTTCTTGGTGTGTGTTGTTTCCCGTCCACTACCGCATTGGGTATACACTGTCACCATAATAGTATTTATGGCGGGAGATTTTATGTGAATTAAATTCGATTAGGGTTCGTGGAAAATTAGAAAGTCGACTGACAAAGCTTTTTATTCGTATACGCCTAGATTTATACGGTATTGTATCAATAATACTATATTATCCTAGTTTTTACTATATGTCACGTATATTATTGTTATAGTATACTATTTAATTTAGTATATATTCAACGCTGGTAGTTCTAAGTAGTTAAACTACCTTACATTACACGTACCAATAAGTAACTCACTATTGTTCCAATGTTTTAGATTCCGAATATATTCCCAATCTTCTACTATCTATAGGAACAAATAACGAATACTGTTAATATAGGGTAGGCGTTTAAATTATCTCGAAATGAATACATTAAATCCTCGATGAGTGTTCGAAGGCTCCTTGACATTGAACATTAAATATTTCATACACTAATATTGATTTGACATCAGAATTCCAAGCTCTATCACTGTGCTAAACCTCATTATAAAGTAAGGGTTACACCTGGGGACTTCTCCTTGTCAGTGCCGAGAAGCCTTCGAAAATTCATCGAGGATTTACTGTACACAGTTTCAGAAAAAAAATAGTGAACTACACGTTCGTACATTTAATTCCATAATTGAATAAATATTCTCTATTACATGAAATATATTCCACAATTTGTGAAAGAATTCATGTAGACGATGGTAACAGTGCTTCCGTTCGCACAGTCCCGGACGACGCAACGTTTAAAACAGCGTGTTCACCGTTATTTTATCGCCCCATTTAAATAAAACCTATTCCATTTTAATTGCCACGATGAAAATTCTTCGTCGGTAGATCGAGCCGCGTCTTAAACGAACCGAGACGCTCCCCGCGTTGAATTTTTATCCCACCCCTGTTTTAATACGCGTTTAATATATTCGCCCGGTCGGACGGGGGACGGTCGGAATTTTTCACCGACGAATTGCCCGCGGAATGCAAATTGCCCCGTGAAATCTGTAAATTGCAAATTAGGAGAATCGTCGGGCACCTCGATGAAACGGGGAGCACCCAACCTATTCGTATACCCCTGCCCCCGTTTCCGTCAATGGACGGTCGACTCGCCGAGAAAATACAATAAAAGTTTTCGACGGAAACTTTCGTCCCTCCGAAGACCGCCTCGTAGGCCGGTAGGCCGCCTGCGGAGTGCCGGAGAAATGATTTTTACGGGGAAGTTTGCTTTATCGGGAGTTACTGCCCTGGCTCTTAGGTGCTTCTTTCGTCCCCCCACCCCTTTTCCCTGATCTCTTCTCCGTTTCACTCACCCTGGCTCTTACCCTGCTCTTCCTCGTTCAGCCGTCTTCACCCGGGGGATTCATTAGAACGCGAGCAACCTCCGTTCGTTACTGGAATCTCTTTGCCAGTTGCGTTTTGTACTTTCCTTTTTCGTCTCTCTATTCGGCTGGATTTCTTTTTTTTTTCCACGTATTTCTTTCTCTTTTTATCTCTCTCCGATCTCGTTGCCGAGAGCCAACGTCGTCGAAACTCGCAGCAAGATAAACTGATATCTCGTTTGGGTACGAAACGGAGACGGGGATCGTTTTATTCGTTCGAGAACAGTCGAGTAGAAAGGTGACGGCTACAATTAAACGGCGAATAAATAGTCCCCGGGAATAATAATTATTTTCTTTCGAACGGAAATCCGTCTTCGCACCGACCAACGCCAGGGCATTGTTATCGGAAAATTATTCTCCCTCGATGAAACGGCCGCCAGGATGATTTAATCACGCGACGCGCGGATGGACGGGACATCGCGAGAGATTGCGGAGGTACTGGCTGTAAATCGATCGATGGGGAAAATGAGCGTAATGGTTCTTACCAATTAAATTTGCATTACGTATTTTGCATTCTTTTAGGAGATTCCAAATCAAGAGTAGTAGTTACTGATTTCTTTGATGGACAACAAATCGACTATTTTAAGAATGAATGTTATATAAGCGGAGATCGGAGGAAATAGGAAATCATTATTTTTGATTCAAGCTAATGAATTCAACTTTCTCTGAAATTGTTTAAAGTTCCTAATCAGTGTAATTCGTGAGAAAGTTAAAAGTATACGAATAGATTAGAATATTTCGGAAATTCATTTTTTGATACGATATATCTAAGCAAAAAGTTATTGGAATCCCAGGAGCAATTTCAGAATCTGTCAGAATCTACACAAATATCTGTTGTAATTTCTGTGTGTTAATTTTAACACATTATCTACCATTTGCTATTTAATAGGTTCAGTAGATCCAACGCACAACAGCCAAGGAGCTATCATTAAACAATTCAATCACAGTAGCAAATTACATTCATGAAAAATAGCAAAACCTCTAATAGAATAACGTAACAATTTCTTCTATGGCTCTGATCTAAGGGTAATATTAATAGGCTTCTTATTTATAAGCACTGAAATTCAAAAGCCCATTAATAGGCTACCGATCAATAAAGTATAAAGATGTAGAAATATCTGTAAATTTCATGTCAGAACACTCGAATCAACCTGTATGTACAGGGATTCGAAAGTCTCAAATTGTTCATTTGCAATTCCGTGATGAAAATTCGGAGTCGCGAAGATTGATGTAGAACAAACGGGGGCGTTCATCGACCGGGATCACTTTGTCCGTGTCGGAATTTAACGCGGGTGTGCCTTAATTTTCCCTCTTTTGTTTACCATCGCGTCGTTAAACTTTCATTTTATAACAATGGCCGAACCTCCGAGCGGGCTCGAGCCACTGGCGAAAATTGCGACTGATGTACGACCGGTTATGGCCTGAATAGAATTGCATTATTTAACGGCGGGCGGATCGTTGCAAGCCCCTGCCCTCGCATAAATATGCATTAATTGTTCCAACCGATACGCCTAAAAGGGGCAGCGGAATCCAATTTATTCTTTGCTGCGGAATCGCTCGTTTGCAATAGCGCGGCTGTGCATGGGACGTTATTGTACCTCGCTGACTCGGAATGTACGTATTTCGTAATTAACTCTGATTTCAACACTTACAAACACAGGGCTACTCTAAGAAAGTTCATATAGTTGACTTTATTCGTTTATGATACAAACGTGATTACAAAGAGAAGTTACGGCACATTGCAGTACTTTTTTTGTAAATATACATATACATGTACGTCGTCCTTCAGAGAAATTTTATAATCATTGTTTTACTGTATTGGTATCTTTTGCTATCTTAAAACGTTGATTGTCACAGTGGAAAAGGTCATACGTAGCCAGACACGCTTTATTACGTTTTTGAAGTCATAAATCGTCGAAAATATATGCGTTCAGTTAACAGAGGCTGTTGGCCTTGTTTTAAATTGTATTGCGTTATTAATTTTACATTGATATGTAAAATTTTGTAATGATATTTAAATAGTCCAGCCTCCTGTCAATGTACGTGTCGCATATTTGTGTGCTAAACCTAGCAGGCCAAGTAAGCAAATAGATTAATAGAAATGTATAGCATACACAACCACAATGTGGTAATGTAATTAACCCCTTCGCAACGGTTGACGAGATATCTCGTCACGTAATTTCGTTCATGATATGCTTTCAGGAGATCGTCCAAAGCATATCATGAACGAAATCACGTGGCGAGATATCTCGTCCACCGATGCGAAGGGGTTAGAGGAATAACAATCTAACTGTTCAAAAACACGCAATATGAATTATTGATCTGCAGTTTCTATGAACTTATTGTGACATCGAGAATTATTAGTATAACACGGATAGAAATAAAAGCTCTAATACGGTTTAGCAAAAAATATATTAGACGTTCAGTTCCTAGATACGTGAATACGACAAATGTTGAAATAATTTGTGTCAAATGAAAGTTTTTTTTGCAAAAACCTTATGCACATTGTGAACTGTACTTAACAGCAGATAAGTCTACCCAAAATTTTGAGCGGCCAGTACATTTCCACTGTTCCATTTATACATGGATGCCTCATTACCAAAAATTCACATCAACCCGCCTCTGCGAAATAATATCTGGAATATCTGGCAAGTTACCGTCCAGAAACGTTACCGCGCGATTCTATTTCAGGTTCAATTAAAACGCGGGGGGCAATACTCTCGCCGGCCGTAATTATATGAACAAGTGACACGTATTCCAAAAGTCGCTCGCACGTGACCAATTCAATAATGCCGGGTGACCTGTATTCAGAGAATTCTCAGTGACCGAACTTTCCATAGTGATATCACCGAGACAACGGATTCAGAATTTATCAGTGTATTCGAACCTCCGCCCGATTCTTCGGAAACTTTTTCTCTATCATCTCACTGCGGACCTTATTCTTGTTAAAAAAAAAAAAGAAGAATAAAACTGGAAGAAGAGAAACGAGTTGATCTCGAGACGGGATCAAAAAACTAATTTAATCGCGATGAACCGCGACAGAAGTTTGGTGGATCCGCGAGGGTACTGAAATTGGGGTCAAAAGTTTTTTTTTTCAGGAACCGCGAACCGTGGTCGATCCTACGTTGAACTTCCTGTTCGTCGGAACGGGGCCGATTATTGAATTTTAGATTCCCGTTAATTGTTCGTAATTCGAAAGTACTCGAGCCAGAGCTGGGCAGATTTTAAATTTAGACCAGGTGGGGCTCGAAAAACTTTTCCGTAGGTCGTGGAAAAATTGCTAGAATCGTCTGCAGGAAAGGCGAGGAATGGATGAAGAATTTATGGAATCAACTTAGTCAGAATTTACGATCGAATTTATAAATGAAATTAATACCCCTTCAGAGATATCTGCATTGGATGACAAAACTGAACATCTCCGGGCTGTTTCCAATTTTTTTTTTATCAATATGGTGATATATTATCGGTCTTTATGCGGGTTCGCGTATTAGAATCGTCGCATCGATAAATTAAAAGCGACGTAAAACGCCAACGTTCTGGCTGTGGACGTTGTTGTATCGGTGATGTGTCCCCCGTTGATCCCATAAAACATTAAAGTTCGATAATTGATCGTTTACATCCGATAATCCCCACGCTCGATGATCTAAACGTTTTTCCAATTATACTAGGAAATCTGCTGCACGTCGATGATATACATTATTATGTATACGTTGACAGTCGTATATTTCGGAATTCAATTTACACATTTTTCGTTCGTGTACATCCGAACGATGCAAGATTCGTTAAAACGCACGATAATTATTAAATCCATTGACATGAACGGCGAACAAATGCTTGCTCAATTTATCGTTTAATAGCTGTTTGGGACTTTTACGAGGCGTACAATGTGGTTGAAATAAAGTAACATGAAACGTGTGGTAATATCAATATGTATATTAAATTACGATGTCGTTTACACAGTTTGTTCGGTTACTATATTAAAAAGGTAACAGCCTCGTTGTATAAAAGATAAAATATTTTGCAGCGGTACTGAAAACAGCATCGAAATATGAGCACAAGTGTCTGTGTAATTAATATTCTCACACAGCTGCTTGAAGTGTCAATGTAATATTATCAATTAATTTTTCATTTTATATATTTAAATTGAATATTATTATTATTATCCTACTAATGAAATATTTGCTGAAGATATTTTGAGATTGTGGAACTATCACTTGCTTCGTGAAACATTTTCCTCGCGTCATGAAACATAAGAAAGATAGCTGTCGGAATACATGAAACAGCCCGTAACTCGTAAAATAAGTCAGGGCATGTTCGTCGTTCAAGGGCGCCCCTTTCGTAACAAGGTTTAACAAGACGAAAAGGTTTGTACAATGGGTCCGTTAGATATAACGACGTCCATTTTGCTCGTCCAAATTGAGCGAATAGGTGGCCGTCAAGTTTCTCCTCTCGATTTTTCATATCGCCTCGTCTGGAAGACCTCCTCCGTTCACAGTCCCCGTACGTTTCGACCTATTCCTTAACAGCGCATTCTTGTTCGTCTTTCCATTCATTTCAAACAGCATGTCATGCCCAGACACGTAGAGCAAGAGAGGGGTGTGAAGCACAAGGAAGTCGAGGATCAAAACGAAAATTTCATAAACCCGACGATATAACGCGTCGTCAGCGCTTTATATAAAGTGAACGACGACATTTCAGCGAGGGTTTCTTCGCCCTGAAATCCCGTTGTATTTGTGAGTCGGTACGAAGCATATCGTTCCTTCTTTGAATCCAGTTGAATCTAATGCAAATAGTTACAGAATTTCTAGTTACATTTCTAAATTATTTCATTCACTTCAGACGATCCTCTCTAGGAAACTATTTAATCACGTTCACCGCCGATGTACAACCGACGCTCTATGTATTTCACGAAAATGTTCCCGCTGTCTAAATCATAGATCCTCGGACCCGGTGGCTATTGACCCGTGAATGTAGGGTGGATTTAGGTCCACCGTAGTGGGTAATTAGTCCACTGGTGCCGTCACCCTCGTGGTTTCGGAGGGCTTAAACGGCACAACAGGCTGCTTAAATCTTGCACAATATTCGCCCGTGGTTGTCGGATCATCCATCAGTAACTAAACATTAGTTCCACAAACTCGGAAGCTCTTGGCGGAACACTCAGACGCCTTGAAGATTTGTACGTGGATGTGCGCTGATGCAAACTCTCCCGTCGACTCGTTCACGGTCTGCGAATACATTAAAAGGATTTGGTCGGATACCGTACTCTCTGGTCCATCCATCAGTTTGCATCATATTTCGATCAGTCCTCTACTTTCCCCGTCTGGAATACGCGAAAACCTGGTTTTGTTTACCGCCATTCCGGTTCCCATTCAATCAGTCCAGTCAGCCGAGCTTTCGAATTATCGTGATCTATCGAACGAAGCACTATTTGTAGTGCTGTAATGGAGCACCTTCCGAATCGTGAACTAACGAACAAATTAATTCGAGCGTTTCGCTTGACGATGTGAGTCTGAACATGCTGAGTGAAAAATTGTTAGATGTAATTGTACAGTTAGTGAAATGATTCAATGTATGTACACAGAGACACGTAGAAGTTGCAGAAATTTGATACTTATAGCTTGTCTGACCATATACGGTATTCATACTACTTGCCTGAATAGAGGAATACCTTTTCCACTTCCTTGAATATACAGTGCCCTTGTTGGTTGTGTCAGTATAAAGTATTCCTCCATTATTTCTTCGAGTATTTTTTTCTCGGTCATATGGATCCCGTATTACCTGTCTGCCCAAGGACGATCCATTACTACTTGTCTGCCAATGAGCGATCCGTTACTACTTGTCTGACCACCCATCGATCATTTACTGATTGTCATACACCATTAATTTGAGGTATCATTTACATAAGAAATATTTTTAAGTTAAGTCTAACACGTTGACTGCCACAGTACAAAAGGCCGTATGTGGCCAGACACACTTTATTTCATCTTTTAAGTTATAAATCGTCGAAAATATATGCGTTTAGTTATTAGAGCTTATTGGTCTTGGTTTAAATTATACAGTGATATTAATTTTACACAAACATTTTCTTACGATATTTAAACAATCCAACCTCTTTGCAATATACCTGTCACTCATAATTGGCTAAAGTGGCAATCAAAGTGTTAATACATATACAACTTTTTCACCCATCAATACTCCTATTTTAACAATATAAACTAATCTACTAATCACAGAGCATGTAACACAATCTTGCTGTCTATTGTTTTCTCGTGGACAAAAAAAAAAGATTTAGGTTCGGTCTAAATAATTCGGGAACGAAACTAACCCCGAAATATAATACCTGTAACCGAGCCATTTATTTCGCTATGATAAATCCAGATTTTACAATCCGATGGCGTAGTCGCATCGGTCATATTTCAGTGTCTTCCCGCGCCCCGTTGCCGGCAGAAATATTTGGCAGCGCCAGCAGCCTGCAATGGATGCCAGATATGCGTGGTTTAATCCCCGGACCCCGGAGTCGTTTCGATGTTCGTTCATCGATTTCAGCCGCGGCGTACGCGGTGTGTTACATCAACGGCTGCACAACCAGCCACGGTTGCGTGAAAACTGCGCTGCGCTGGCCGGATTGGTTTAATACTTTCGATCCTCGAAATTGAAACCGTTGGATACTCCGTCGTAGTCGCCGTTAAGCAGCGGGGGAGGGGGGTTAATACCGAAATGAAACATGAATTTGACCATCGAAATAATACGTCCAAGAAAGAATTGTGATTAAAGGATTATTTGATAATGACCTGTATTCGGTAATTCTTCAGTACAGGTACTTAGGTCTCAATTAATTGCGAGTTCGAATATTGCGATATTCAATTTAGTGCGAATTATAAAATGATACCAGATCGCATTTCTCGCCAGACTTGTTTCATTTGGTACGACTCTGGAAATAATTAATCTTTTGTTTTCGGCGTTTTAAAATTTCTGTTGCATAGTCACGACGCAACGTATAAAGCTACTTAAGGTATTCCACATACTACATTTCACTTAACGTTTTATGCGTATTTTTCTTAATTACAATTTAATAAAACAAATATGAAAAGGTATATTTACAAATTTGTATGGTATATTTTATTTAAATTGGAACGAATTCCTATGTTTGATGTATTCGAATAGTGCAAATTGAATAACGTGATCCATTTTTGTATCTGTAGCGCTTATTTTTTCTTTCGCCCTTCTATTTACCGCGTTGCGATTTGTATTCGTTGCAACCACGTTGCAGAATAATTCTGGAAAATAAGGTTACGTCGATGTAGTTATTTGCACAAGTAAATCAACGGAATATTCTTCTACGTTTATTTCGACGGCAAACAATTTCACGCCTTCGAAAACTCGATATTTCGACGTTACCTGTTATTTCTCAACAGTCAAAGGAGATTCCGGTCGATGTTCACGACTAAAATGTTGCTTTATTTAGAGTACCTGCAATTTTTAGCAATTCACCTGACAGCCATGAAATTTGTAGTCGAGAAAATTTCGCAACTTTGCCATATGCTTTTTTAATTTCTCCCAGGATTTGATAAATTCATGCAACGTTTTGTAATATTTCGTGTGTTCATTCACAGTGTACACACGTTTCGAAACGGCCCAACTGGGATAATCGTTCGACGAAATTTAGTAGTGTGCATTTTTCAGAGAAAATGCAGCGAGCACTGAAACATTGGATAGAAAATTCTCGTGTGACTTGTTCAGAACAGTTTAACGTATAACATATGAGTCTGGCCGAACATACAAGCACCGTATAACGCAATATGCATGAAGGAAGTATCGTCTAACTTTTCCTATGTATCTTTTACTCGAGAAATGGTAGCAATTATTAAGACTCCAATGATATTAACATCATCTGTTCAATTCCTGTCAAATTCTATTAGAAACTTTATTCTTATAACATACAGGTACTAGAGAAATGATATCAATTATTAATACAATAATGATATTGATACGATCTCTTCAATTCTTGCCAAATTCTTTTGACAACCTTGTTTTTATAACGTATTAAGACAGTAATGATATTAATACCATCTATTCAATTCTTGTCAAATTCCTGTACGAAATAGCAGCGGAGAACTCTCAGCAAGCTTACGAATCCTCTTAGGTATCGAATGTCAGA
>NW_015373901.1:465489-496010 GCF_001272555.1 Dufourea novaeangliae | reverse complement strand
CTCTTCCGACGCCGTGGACGACCTCCGTCGTTACGCGCAGAGCAAACCATCGAACACATACTAGAACGTTGTGCTTGCTAATCGTGGCTCGTTGAATTGTGCTTTGAGATCGAACACCATAGGCAGATCAAGGGATTCGTTGCAACGGCGGCAGCAAACAGCCACGAGAAAAGGGGTGCACTCCATCGAAGCAAACAACATAGAAAGAAACAGAAATGCTTGGATAAATGAAAAAGAAACCAAGGCACACGGGAGTATGTATGTATGTGTTGGGTTTTTCAATTGGAACCACTTCAAGAATTCTGCAAATATTAACCTCGACAACAAATATTTTACGCAAATATTGAACTGTGTTTTGTCTGCAATTTTGGACTCTGGGGGTCAGACAAAGTTTCTTTTACATGGAATTGTATTAAGAATTAAATAATATGTAACAGTTTTAAGTAATATTTTAACGTTTAAATTCAATTTTCAATGTATTGTATACACATGTGAGTAATTGACTGTTTCGTTTAGGTGAAATGAAGTAAAATACCTATTTAGCTTCTGTCCAACTAAATATTATATTTACCGCAAACTAATAGGTAGATCATTAACATAATTAATTAAATAGCTATCTTGAAGTATTTTGAACAGTTTCCATGGTAAATTACAAGGAAACAAAGGTCAACGTGACTAAGTACGTCTAATTCTACTTGGAACACCCATTCTACTTGGAACACCCATTCTACTTTGTCTCTCCTGGCACGACTGTGTTCCACACGTCCGACCAAGCACGGGCCTATTCCACTTGCATGAGCGGTTCCAGTTCTACTTCCTTGACCTAAAACGATTCCGCTTCCCCTTCGCTGACCGGAGAGAGTTCCTATTCTACCTTCGTGACCTATGGCGGTTCATCTTTCAATTATCCAACCACGTAGACATCCCATTCCCCTCGTCCGACTAGAAGGAACCTTTGGTCTACTAGTTTCATAAAATAATACTCGACTTATCTCTACGGACACGATTCCATTCCACTAAAGTAACAATGATTAGTTTTAAACTTACATGCAAACTGCGGAATGTTACTTGAAATTAACGATTACTTACATTGTTCCTAATTATAACTGTCGTCTAAAATTTAATGCTGCACCCAACTGCTACTGAAGATTTTTAGAAATAACTTTAGCTACAAGTAGCGAAAATTTTCGTAACAACAATTAAGAAGCATCGATAACAAGAGTTCGTTAAATATAATACTCTAAAAAAAATTTACGTCACACGTAATCTCACATACATGCAGTAATTGATCATGACATCAACCAACAAAAATTACTGTATTCATAAAAACGCACTAATTCCCAGTTTCTTCCACGAAAGAAATATATATCTTCAACTACGAACATCTCGGTACCAATCTTCAATCATTCTAAAAAAAATCAATACGAAGACTTTTTAGAGTGATCCAGCAGAGAAACGAACAAAATTCCGGAGATAAGAAAAATGAAGGAAAGAAAACAGGAGAAAGAAGATAAAAATATGTATACGTAGTGGTGGAAGCCACCGAGGTAGAGCAAAGAAGAAAAGCGATAGGAAAAAGAGACGAGGAAAACTCTGAGAGGTATAGGACGCGAGGGAGATACCGCATGGTGGCGGGGGGGGGGAAAGAGTATTCAGAATGCACTTGCCGTGACCTCTTCGCTATATCCGGTCACGTGCCGGTGCGTGACTTCCTTTCATCGGCTTACAAAGGGTCGAGCATCGGCCGAGAGAGTAAGTACCAGCCGTACCTGTACACAGCTTGTCCCGCGAACCCATGACAACGACTTCACCTACGGCCCGTTATATTGCGCCGGCTCGCTGGAGGCTGGTGTGCCCTCAATCTCGAGCCTATATCGCCCAGCCCCGGCATCACCCAGCGATCGATGACCCCATAAACCTTGCCCCGTTCCGTTGCCACTTCGGAAGAATATATACATTGTGATCGTTACCCTGGATATACCAACCGGCACTCAAACGCGTGCACCGCCCACCTTCGCTGCGAACTTTACATTCCACCATCCGCGATCTTCGTTAGCCACCGCCGCCGTCATTTCCGGTGGACTTGAACGAACTTTAAGGACTTGGATCGACGCGACGAAAACTGTGTACAGGATGTCTCAAAATAGCTTCGATTCCCGGAAATGAGGGATTCCTCAGATGATTTGAAACAACTTTTTCAGAATTTTTCGTTAATATCTCGTTAACGAAGCCTCCGATAACATTTTTGCTGAGGAAAGAGTTAAATAACAAGATTAATTTTACACCGAAACGGTTGATTTTGTGACCTATATTGTTAAGACATTGTTTTAATTTTTCTCGGTGACCACTATAAGTCCCTTGAAGCCCTACCTACCTTGTCTTAAACCTTTTTGCAAACACTCTGTATAGACAGAAATAGTAATTTCATAGGAAATTTCTAAGTTCTAAACATAGTTTTAACATTCTACATTCGGTCGTGTAGAAAACATATCGAAGAATGCTGATTTACGAAGAAAAAGAAAAAAGGGTCGATTTTTAGACCGTCGCGTCGGTGGTAGTGGTCGTAACTCGCTGACAGTAGGCTACCGTCTATCCATCAGAAATTTACAGAAACAACTTCGATTGGTAGCCACGGATTACAAGGACCGGAAGGAGATTGAATTTTTTCAAATATTCGCGGGAATACTCCCGATCAAGAAAGGTCAGAATTCGAACTCGGGTTGTAACGAGGTTCGTGGTTTCCAATAAGGTCAATGGAACCATAAACCTGTCATAGTCCATTCTACTCCGGGGCTTCCGTTCGAGCTTTAGTTATGGGAATATATTATCACTCCTTCGGCGTCGCGTACGATCACTAAAATGGGATCGATGGCATTTGAACGAGGATTGTTTGAATACCTTCTTCGACATTTCCCGTGTCATGGCTATTAAAGTTCTGAAAATAGTTAGCGTGATGAATTTTGATTCGTAGAAGTAAAAGGGCATAGGAGAACATGTGATCTTTCAGCTGGAATTGATGCAGAAATTGTATAATCTTTTAGGGCGAAGAAGCAACGACGTCCATTGTAAATAAGGATCTTAGACTTCCATTGGCAATCAGCGGAGATTACGCCGACTCGTAATTTCGCTGGATTGCGGAGAAAGCTTACAGTTAGTTCACCGACAATCGTAATTTAGATCGATGCTCCCGGTGTTATGGAAACCGACGTTCGAGGAATTAATTAGGCTTTCCAGCTGAGAGATGGTTATCCGGCGCTAATTAACTTTCCTCCCCGTAAATCGTACACCCACGGAATGTAATTTCCTCTGACTTTCTCGATCGCGCAACCTACGATACCGTTCTGCCGCGTCGGTACCTTAAAAAGATCGTAAATTGGAATTCTTAGACAATTAACCTCTTGCGCTGGAAGGACGTGCCACACACATCGAAATTACACGCACTTGTGACCTGACTACCGGCGCAAGTGGTTAAGGGTTGCGTGCGCTGGGATCCAATTGTTGATCGTTACAATAACCATGCTGTTATCAAGTCACCTCGAAAACACACAGAAAATTTGTCAGACACATTAACAATAAGGCAAAAGTGCGGTTAACGATCAGATACGCGATCAGAATGCAAGATATGCAAAGTGAAGGAAATATACACTTATATCGTAAAAAGAAACCAAGGAAACATTGCCAATCAGAATTGGTTTCAGGAATACAGTAAATCATCGATGAGTGCTTGAAGATTCCTCGGCATTATAAAAAGGGAACTCCAGGTGTGACGCTACCTTTTTAATGACGTTGGAATTCCGAACTCAATGACATTCGTTTCAACCGCATACTGCCATCAGTTTATGAAATATTTAATGTTCAATGCCGAGAAGCCTCCGATCACTCATCGATAATTTACTGTACACGTAACATGCATCGTTTTTCCTGACATCCACAGATTAAATGTTCAGAACCGTTGGAAATGGCAAGAAAAAAATCTGAACCCAAGAGTTTCGTTTTTTATTTTCGATTGATTGTCGTGGATACAATTACTCCTGTTCGGCGAAACTATTAATTGCACGATACCCCTTGTATGTTTGCCAACACATCGTAGATGCACACAAGCCAAGCAGCAGCTTGGGTGATATTAATTTACCCGGAGAGTAGCGCCGACCATCTTCATCGGGAGTGGTTTCCGTAGCACGCTCGTGGATGAACGCGATGAGTACCGAGGGCTTACCGAAAACGATATTTATCGATCGACGACGTCGTTCTTAATGATAACGCGCGGCAAGAGAGCACGCGGTAGACCTTGGAAATTTGCGAGAAACGATCGACGACGACGGCAGAGGGGAGGGGGCTTCAGTGAGTGTTGGGCTTAATAAAAGCATGCATAAATATCCAAGAGCTAATACCGGTCCGTAGAGGAACCAGGGGCCTCGGTGGTTGATAATGAGGTCGTTATTTTACGGTGCACGGTGTACGTGTGTGCGTGTGTGGGTTGGGTACAGGTCTTCCAGGGGCGCCTATAATTTCTGCTCTTGTAGGTTTTTGTCCCTTAAGCCGCGGTAATAACTTATGGAGACGATGGAGTGCGTCTCTCGTACCACGCCTCTCTGCGCCGCCCTTGATATTATTTACCGTCTTCTTGATGCAATTACCGCGCCGCTTCGTGCACGCGCGTACCTACGGTATACGGTACCAAGAAACGCGCGTAGGCTCAGGTTAATTGGGACGACACGACGACGTTGTATCCGGTGGGACATTCGCGATGAATATTCCGATAGGAAAAACAAGTCCTCGGATGCAACTCGTTAGGAATTAATATGGAGATACGAGGGTACGTAAAGTCGTATTAGCGTTTATCTTTTGATAATTCTTTGTTGTGTCGTTGGTTTACCTCGAGGTTTCGTCTTGTGATCAGGTATTCGATGAATTCTTGTGAATTTTATTGATCTCGCGTGAAAAGAATCGAAAATGGGAGAATGGATTAACCGAGCGGACTTACTTGGGGTCTAAGGGTTTGTAGATCAATGGAGAGCACGTTTAACGATATTAAGTTCTATCCTTAACTTCTGTCGTAAATATAAGTTTTGCACGTTAAACCTGAACCTTCGAGATCAATTATGAATATTTATATTTTCGTACTCACTTGGTTTTATCGCCATACTTTATCCACGATCCATGACCTTTTTAATCTGCAGAACTCGTTCAAATCATTACAACCTGAATGAGTCCTGGCGTAAAATTAATCTTACTGGCAGGCCACCGTGCTATTGTGGTCTCCACCCGCAGTAATTTAACCCTTTGCGGTTGCCAGACGCATAACCTAACCCTCTGGGGTCCGTAATTATTTTCATAGCGTACTCCGGCAGGTCCGCACTGAGATCGAAGAAATTGAGGTGAAATAAAATCGTTGTCCCGTTTCACTGGGCATTGGACCGCAAAAGATTACACCATATTATATATCAGTGCTCCTTTCAGAATCTCACAGGAACTAAGTTAACCCTTTAACGCCTAGTGTGATACATACGTCACATGTAGAAAATCATATTTCCAGGGGTTTTGTCCCGCAAATACACATGAGATGCACGTATTGCAACAATATTTTAATCAACCAATCGCCAGAAATAATTTTCCTCCGGAAGAGGTGTTTAGACGTTAAATAGTAAAAAATAACTAAATAAATTTTGTAAATAACATGGTTTAATATCGAAATTCGTCTCTTCAAAATAACAGGATACACCATATATGTATATATCAGTCTCATAATGTTCAAATAACGATTTAAGGGTTTAGACGTTAAAGGGTTAATTAGAAATCACAAACAATATAAGATGGATATTACAAACAAGAATATTACTTTCCATCGATGCAAATTTCCAGAAAATTTTCTCGTGCTTCGCGGTTCCGCTTCCATAAAGTTACCTATCGCGAACTGCCTACGTGTGTATTATATTCATCAGTCACGGGAGATTAAGTTGCCGCTCTCTTCGCGCGCCAGTTATTACAGCCCGCCCCCGTAACAACCTCCTTTTTTCTCTTTCCCTCTCCCTCTCTCTCCCGCGGGCATCAAGGACTACCATCGACGTTTTAAAGCCCTTATCCGTGCAAGCACCCCCTCTCCCCTTGCACCCGCAGGGGAACTGTGTTTTATTTCATCCCTTGTTCACGGGAACTTCCCCGTGCTCTTTCATCCCACGATAAAAGTGTGTTACGTTCTTGGTTGGCATCGAATCGCTACTCCCCCCCACGAAGCTACTCGTCGAAATTAGTTTCAGGACAATATCCCGTGGTGGTGGTCGCGCACGCTTGTAAAGCCGTGTCACGCCACACCGTCGGGATTATCGACGTATCGCGGGGGAGGGGGATGGGGCTACGAAGAGTGTCACGGTTCGATACGCAGGTTCACGCTCCCTCGGAGGAGCGAACAGGGGGATGTCTATTAACATTGGACGGGGCGCATCGTGAATTTCTCTGCCCGTAGAGTGGCCTTTCAGCGGAAATAAAAGGGGCTACACGATGGAAGAGAGTAATTTAGGGGGCGTTCATGGCTGACCCCTCCCCCTTTTTTGGAATGGGGGTATTTGTTGGAGAACGTAATACTGATTTCTTTCGACATCTTCCCGTAGATTGATTTCAATGACAATTGATTTAGACACACTGGTGTTTATATAATAACTTGAGAACCGGTGCTTTTCGCACGGAATTTACTGCTGGTCCCCAAATGGTTTGTCGTACAAGTGATACTATCTGTACGTGTAGATCTATGATAATATCAATGTGAATATTATGTAGGGGGTGCCTCCGAAAATTATGTACAATCGGGCATGAAGTGATTCCTCGTAAGAAGATGAAATAAGAATGCAAATTTGAAAATCTGCTCGATACACGTACAATTGAATTGAACTTGGCTAGCGCGTCTGTTAATGGCATTCCGTTTATACTTATCACATGTGAAAAATAGACGCGTTTCAGATTAATGTTCAAAGTCGATTTTTTTTAAGTCTCGAATGGAAAAATGTATTTGTTTATGTCTCAAAATACAAAATTTTATACAAGTCAAGTTGTGGTAATCTAGCAAAGTTCGATCGTGTACCAGTCTATTGTACTGCTGCCAAGTTGAACACATTCATTGTTCATTATAACGTTAGTTACCATTTCTTACTACTATCGGTCTGATTAGATGATATCACGTACCATTTACCTAGAAAAGCTTCATTCCTAACACAGTGGGTGTAAATGTAACGGGACAAATATGTCGATAAAATAAAACGAATGAGCTGAAATAACAGTGTAACCGTGAATTGTCTCGGAACTTTAAACGAAATTCCATTGACATGAGTGTAGCAGGGACATTATTAGAACTACAGTGGTTTAAAATTCTCCGAATTCTTTGGTATCAAGTGCGAAGAAAGATATCAGATCTCGCGATAACGACACGAAGCAGG
This sequence comes from Dufourea novaeangliae, assembly GCF_001272555.1. NCBI lineage: Eukaryota > Metazoa > Arthropoda > Insecta > Hymenoptera > Halictidae > Dufourea > Dufourea novaeangliae. The sequence continues at coordinate 488,583 of NW_015373901.1, read as the reverse complement.
ATCCTCAATGCGTTTCCCGGGCGAGCGATTTCGAAGTAGGAAAATTATCGGCGTGAAAGGCCCGATACAAAGGAATCTCATTTTCAAACGGGTGAATGGCGACTCGAAAGAAGTGCGGTATTAAAGATACGGTATGGTCTTTTGCGACACATGAAACGGCATAAAAGGTAGCGGGGCCGTCGTAAAGGGGCCGAATCCACCGACGAAACCTTTCCAATTCGCCTTGGGTAAGAATATGGAAGAAGTAAACCGTCTCATTTTATTCTTACCGTAACGATGGAGAACGTTCGATACCGGAACACTCGAAAAATCTCGACGGAGAAGCCTCGTTGAAAAGCGATACGGTTTTCGGTACCACTCATGATCTCGTAAAAAGGGCTCTGCAATTTTTGACCGAAATAATTCGGAAACACGCTTTCCGTAGAATCTTTACGATCGACAAATGCGTATCGAGTGACATGCTTTATCCTGGATGTTGAATTAAATCGAATGCATCTAAACCAGATAAATTTTTCGATCAGTTTTTATTTACTTTGTGATATTATTTCAGTGGTAGTAAATATTTGAACGATAAGATTAGAATTTCCTTAGCTAGAATTACGCATTATCGAGATATTTTATCGGAAGCGGCTGCTCCGACATTAATTATGCAACCAGGATGATACATCCGCCACAATTGGTTGGTCCCCGGCCAAACGGCAATCGCGGAATCAGCAAACGCAATTTGCCAATAGTTCGCCCGGCGTTATGGCCCGTTCGCGATTTATAATCCAATGTTTTGATCGGGCAACACTCTGTGGGGCGGAAAAGTCGGCTCCCCTAGGAATTAAACGAATTGGGTCAATTTTTATCTGTCAACGGGGGAAGAAGCGAGGATGCGGCCGCAATAATCGACATCTTGAATGTTGCTGACAGGAACGATAGGAAACTCCAAAACCCCCAAACGAGTTTCCAACTTATTCAGTAAAATGAAAGGGTCAATAACCGATCGGAAATAGATTGAACGTTATTAGGGACAGAAGTATTTACTTAGGTATATTTATTCGAGTGTTCGAGTACGTTCCGAGCAGAGTCTCCTCGAAAAATCGTTTTCATTATAAAGTCATCCGGTTTCGTGACCATCGTGAAACCAAAAGGAGAATGGATATGAAAAAATAAATGAATTTGTAATGCGGTATCTTGGGAAATTCTCAGTGTATAAGTCAATAAGGTTCGACATTAACTATTTCATTCTTCGTGATGCTTCATCATTACATTGTATATTAATATATAGTATGATCGTCAACTTATATATTGCGACGCACTCAATACTATAAAATCTGTGCCCATTACCAGAATGCTGAACATTACTTCATATAAAGGAATTAATATGTTGTACGTATAGACACACAGACTAGATTCTCTTCCTCCGGTTGGAATAGAAACAAATTGTATTCCACTTGTCTAACCACGGGTGGAACGTATTCCACTCGTCTGATTGAAGACGGCTCTTAATCCATTTCTCTGACGAAGCACAGACGGCATTCTACTTACGTAATCTAAGATGGATCCATTTCACTTATTCACCCAGACACGGTTTCTGTTTGTCTTGTATAACCAAGAACGTGGCCGATTCTACTATCCCGACGAACTATAAGCCTCATCCGAATCAATATCAATTTACATCCAATTGATCTAATCGAAAACGATCTTTTTTTCACTTATTTGACGAGAAACTGTCTAGATTCTAGTAGTTTTTCCCAGTCCAGTTTCCATTCTATTATTCTAGCGGAAAATAATTTCTATTCTATTAGTTTGATCGAGAACAGTCTACATGTAATTAGTCTGGTCCTTCCAATCTCTAATCCACTACTCTATAATTTAAACTCTCCTTGTCTGATCAAGAACACTCTACATTCTAGCAAATCAACCAAAAACGATTTACCTTTTACGTGTCTGGCCAATAACATTCTACATTCCACCAGTCTGGTCCAGAGGACTGCATATTGCACTTCTCCGACCAAGACCATTCCACATTCTCCTTGTGTCGTAAACAACAGCCTGCTCTGTACCTACTGAATCATGGACGACCTTAGTTTCCTTTGTTTCAGCAGAGTAGAACCTCTTCTACCTGCCTGCCGTGAGACTGAACTATTCCACTTGCGTGTGAGTCTTAACCTCAGCAGTCCGATATCAGTCAGCAACGTAAAATTAATAAACGATACCCACGCGGGTTCGACGGAGTTACATAAGTCTCCGTGATTCAGGCTAGAATATCCGAGTTATCGAACTTTATATGCGTGTTCATTGCCTCGGGGATAGACGTACGTGCCTCGAAGACGCAATGGCGGAAGTATCCGTTTCCAGTCCTTCGCGAAATGTTCCACGATCCTTCATGCTACCAACGAACGTGCGAGCCTGAATACAGGTGAGGAGTGGCGGGAGGTAAGGGAGTGGAGGCTTCTATCGAAAAGCAGAATCGCTTTACGCCACCGCGAATACGCGTATTCGATCATCGTTCCGGAATCGGCGAAACGTCTTATCACCAGTCCCCCCTCTCGTACCCCTGAATTCACAGCGCAAAAGATTTTATTACGGCGTTCGTCGTGGGCGTCGATAGACGAATCTCGTGAGTGATGGGTACCTATTGATCGATATCGAGTGGCTTCTTTAACCGTGTCGCACAAAAGAATCTCGCCCGGTTTGCCGCAAGATACCCACGATCAGAGAAATTGATGTCCCTGCGGTGTCAGATACCGTATCGGGACGCTTCGTGAAACCGATCCCTCTTGACCGTCGCTAAGATATCAGATTCTCTTTTGTCATTTTAACGTTTCCATGGTACAACAATCGGTCACCGTGTGAAACCGAATCTTCTCCACGTTTCACGTTCATTTCTATTCTAGAGGGGATGTAAAGGAATTTGAATTTCTTCCAGGCGATTATTATTGAAACTGAAACTTGTATTTTAAATGTCAGTTTTTGTAATAATATTATGGCACGCTTGTTAACATCGTCATATCGAGAAATACTTTGAAATATGTCCCAAGTACAATTATACCGCATCTATCATTTGCCACAAACGAAGGAGAGGGCACGAACCAACAACAAATCAGAAACAGTTATCACTCCGGATAATCTCAATAAAGAACGTTACTGAATTCATCGGAATTCTGTCCAATCAATGCGACAAATGGCTAAAACCATTGGCATCAGCTCCGAATCCCTGCGATTGATGATCAAAAATGGTCTAAAACGCCATTCTTATAAGGTGATTTTGTATGATTATCTGACGGAAATAATGTCAAAGTAGTCAAAGCGAGGTAGCTTCTCCAGCTGGTCGCGTGTGGTCGTCGCCATTCTGTGCTTTTTCGGATGCAAACATTTTTAAATATCATCCAGTAACATATATCGGTGCCAAACGAACGGTTTCACGGCGATGCAACTTGTCCACAGTCTACCGATCGAAATTCTCGTTGGTTTCGGAACCAGGGAACTTGCTGTTTACGCGGGAACTTGCTCTTCTTCCGTATGCCACGGCTCCGACAACAGTTTCGAGACATTTGGGAGCGATTAGAGTGCCGACGCAAAATCAAGAACCGAGGATTATTGGAAACACAAAACTGCGGCGGAACCATCGACTCTTGGTGGTACCGTACGAACTATACTTGTGTAGACGATATGATATTTCTTCTTAACGAAACCGTGCGTTACGGAATACTTTCTTGCGTAAGACGGCCGTTAGCGATTTTGTTGTCATCGACGCTCGTTCGAAAATCGAGCGCCGTATTCATTCTTTGTTGCGTTGATGACCGTCCCTTTGTTGAGTCAGTCGTCGAGTGGATGCTACGCAGATCGGACACGCTTCTTAAATAAATAATCATTAACATACAATTTGTGATTCACACTGACTCACTTTTACCTACACTTGCGTACCTATACGTGCGTACCTTACGTGCGAGAGAGCGTTCGACGTGGTGTGGTGCTACGGGTGTACATTGCTCGGCCAACGGATACTGACGCTTTGCGGTCAGACCGAGGTGACTAGACGAACGCCAGCTGTCAGTAGTTACGGTTAAACTGCCATCAGACAGGGGAATATTGTGGTGAACGGCCATGGATCAGTCGAAAGTTCCGGGGGCGTTAATATTATCGAAATTCGACGCCGAGAACTGTCTAGTTCGCTAACGCCAAACACCGGTGTTTCCGATCGGTGATGGGTAACCGTCGGTCCAAGCGCCCGAGTTAGAACTGTTGCGGGTATCGACATTATTCGATTATACTTCAAGTGGGTTTAATCTGACGAACGATATTGTAAATTTTTTTTAAATTTTATTGTGAATGTTCAGTGTATAGTAAATCATTGATGAGTGTTTGAAGGCTACTTGGCACTGACTTTATTGTTAATGAGGTTTAGCATAGTATTAGAGCTTGGAATTCTAAAGCCAATGGGATTTGTTTAAGCTTCATTTCCGGCATCCCAAATATCGAGTCTGATTGATTATAAATGGTCTAAACTGCTTGTCTGGCTAATGTTCCCTTATTCTACTTATATGTACGAATCATATTCATGTGCGAATACACGAAAATTCTACGTAGAGCGTACTGATACAGTTATAGTTGCAACTAGGAGAAGTAATCCGTAAACATATGAATTTATATAAATCTCCACAACGTTCTTATGTCCAGTTATAATACGGTATGTCCATTTTGATATCATACACCAGACACTTTCGTTAATATTTACATACAAAATGGAATTTTCAGATGATTGTAAACCCGGTATAATCATGGAAATGTATAAATTCTAGCAAAAGCTTGGCTCACTTCTTTGTAAAAACTATTTCGTAAGAAATTAAAAGACTCCAGTAAAAAACCATAAAGCCACTTACTAATCAGAGAACCGAATCGTTCTGCGTATAAATCGGTTCTGCATATATCGCAACTGTATCGTTTCAGCAAATATGACCTACAAGCTTAACTTAAAGACCCGTAAGTGAAACGGAAATGAGTAGTCGGGAGCATGTTCGTGTTCAGGGACAGCTCGAATTTCGATTAAGGTCTATGATAAATGTAAGGACGCGTATTGTTTTCTGCGCGAGCTCGCTTCGAAATTTATCTTCTTGAAAGTTTCCCGGCTGGGGCGTGCGGTACCTTCATTTCAATGCATCCGAAGAGTATCCCGATCTCTCGAGATTTCAAACACGGAGAAGAGCACGTAGCATGGAACGTTTACCGAAGACTCGAGACTCAGTCTCATCTTTGGATAAACGAACTCGACGCACAAGTAGGATTCGAATCCGTCTATTCTGGCTGGGCTCGCAGTGTGTGTCCGTCTGTGTGTGTGTGTGTGTGTGTTATCACGCGTGCCTTGCTTTCGAGCAAAAGAAGTAAAACGGCTCGATGGGATCATCGTAAAAAATAATCAACGTAAATGAAAATCGTCTAAAGTCGCGTATCCACTTGTTGCGTATCCTGGTATCGTATCACTGTTTCGTATCAATGTGAACGGGCAAGCGTTGCATCGTTGCGTATGATAATGTATCGTATGATGGTACGATACGCAATAGTGATACGATACATATCAAATAGATACGCACCTTGACGCGACCGGGTATTCTATTTGAGAGGTGACCTTTTCAACTGTTCCACGAATTGATTTCATTCGTTTCATTTCACTCAATAAATTTAACTGCGCTATCGATCAACGTGTATCAACTGGGAATCGACTATTCGAGTAGCATAACCCATCGCGTCAGTCGTATTTCACGCGTACTTTGCCCCTATTTTTAACAATCAATAACTCGGGAACAAAGCCTCGAACGCAATTTCGTCATTTCTAGTTATCTTCTTAGTCCGGTGGGTAGAATCCACTCTGTGTCCCATACTTTTATTAACACTGTAGCCATTTTTATGTGTGTTCGTGCGTTCACGTGTGATCGTCACAAGTGAACGTTACGAGACAAAAGACGCTCGCTGCTATTTAATCTTATTTTTATTCAATATATTTCTGGAATTTATCATTATTTCATTTTTTATTTGCATTTTAATTTTTCTAATATTATATTCAAAATAAAGCTTAGTTTTTAAAAAGTAGGATAGAACAAGAAATATTCAAAAATATTGAAAATTGTTGAAGTTATGAGGTTTTTTCGGCGATACCTATGTACACCGCACCATTGTGCGTCGCTGCTCCACCAAAATCGAATTTTTCCGCAGTTGTGCGGCATACTGGTTAGCGAATAAGCGAACGTGTATTACTTTTTTTTCTACAATATATTTTATTTCTCGTCATACTTCCGAATCATTGCACCCTTCTGTCTTAGCCGAGTTCCCAATAACATTCTTCGTTCATGGAAAAAGGTCTGCTCGACGAGAGATTCCGACAACACCCTGTACAATACTAGATAACAGAATATACTACAATGTCAAACGTACAATAAATTAAAAATCAACGTAAACTCCGACGGAAGTTCCTTTACGACGTCAGTGATCTCAAAGTAAGAAACACGAAAACCGTCATTCCGACGAGTCTTGTTGTGTTCCAGTGCGTTAAAAACCCGAAAGCCGCCAGTAATATTAGAAATTACGTACATGTCCGTGAATATAGTGAGGAGAAATATTTCCGGTTGAAAATTTTTACACGGTCAGAAATATCCGGTTAACGATTACACCCGTAATGGATTGTGGATGAGAAAATAATGCCGTGGGCTCATGGAACGGAAATGGAGAAAAACGTTGCCCGCCGATAATTACACCGGACAGTCATTAAATACGAGTTGAACGTTAAACCGTTACGCGTTTGTACGTTTTAATTATCGCGGAAAACGCAAACAGCATCCGGCAACCGAGAGAAAACCGAGCCGCCACTGGCTGAGCGGGTAGAATGTCGAACGAATTTTTCATCCGCAGTTACCTCGTCGCTCGGCGAAATTCTCTGTTCACCGTCCGCCACTGGTTGTTCGCGAAGCCGTGATCAACGCACGGCACGGAATTGATATAATGTTTCGTAAAACGGTCGAAAAAAAAATAAAAAAAAGAATTCCGTCACGACGACCGACGAACTCATTTCATCGCGGCGGGGTTGCGCGTGCACCGTGTTTTCTTTCAATTTCGCACGCATGGCTGCACGCGATTCAAATATATTGCTGTCACGTCTGGTTTCTCGGCTGCACGTAAAATCAAAATATGTCGGGCGCAAAAATCGTGCCGGCGTACGTACGGGTTTTCCCGTAGACGACAACGAAGACGACAACGAAGACGACGTTGCTCTCTCCTAAACCCGGTCTGCAGCTTGTCAAACACGTACCACCGTTTTTCCGTTCCCCATTTTACCGGTTTTCCACGGAACACCAGCCCGAGCGGAAAGTGGTCTTTCGTTTACATTCCCGTTCGCCGGGGATAAATTGATCCTTAGCCCCCTTACTTTTCCTCCGACAATCCGTTCTTATCGGTCGCCGCCAGCGGGTTGAGATCGTTGTCCACGTTCTGGATCTTCTTCCTGTTTAATTTATCCGACGAAATGGTCTGTGGATCGACCATCTGTTCACATCGAATGGGATTATGTAACGGTTCTGGATATAAGAATAGGATTTATTTTATGCGAGTGATTCGACATGGGTGTCTGGTCGTGAGTGTTTGATAAGAGCCCGAATACAATAAATCCTCTATGAGTGTACAAAGGCTCCTCGGTACTGACAAGGTCCGCCTGGTGTAACGGTGACTTTATTAATGAGGTTTAGCACAGTGATAGAGCTTGGAATTCTAAAGCGAATAATATCTGTTTCAGCTGCATTATGGCCATTAGTTTATGAAATATTTAATGTGCAGTGTCGATGAGCTTTCGGACATTTATCGATTATTTACTGTAGACATACCTGGTTTAGATTGTTTTTCATATATGTAAATTGCACAGTTGACTTTATTTCATTCATCTGTATAAGGATCTCAGGTTATGCCTCCTGTACTCGCAGGGACCCCACTGTCCATTGTCGATTTTAACTAGCTTTTGTAAGATGATAATATACAGAGTCCTGATGATGTACGTGAAATAGTAGATGTAGACACTTGATAATCTTATAGGTATAAGCAGTTAAAGTTACGAAACTTCTCGATATATTATCACTATAAGTCAAAGTTATCGGAGTTCCCTTGGTAAACTAGAACAAAAATATTTCGGTGTGCGAGAATCCATCCCAGGATATACGATTTACTAGCCAAACAACCTCATACTTTGATAAGTTTGACTTAGATTCATAGTACACCTGAAAGGTAGTAACTGTAATTACTTATATCTTCAAAATTATCAAGTGTCTACATCTACTATTTTACATATTTTCATTAGCAATCTGTATACTATCGTCTTACAATACCCTGTTGAAATCGAAATCGGACAGTGGAGGTCCTTCCCTTGTCAATGATTCACCCATATTTCACGTGTCTGACGAGGCATGTTCCTCATTCTACTTTGTACATGCTAGAAACGTTTCACTAGTCTGATCAGAGATCAATCTGTGTGTTGGTAATTTATACAATACTTGTCTGACCATTGTGGGCCATATTCTACTTAATAATGATAACCATTGTTCTCTCGTCCGACTGCAAAAAGTTCCTTCTCCTCGCGATTGATCAAGAACCGTCTTTACTTTACCGACACGGTCAGTGGTAACCCACCATTTTATTCGTCCCACCAAGAACGTAATCATATTTCACTTGTCCGTGGAAATAAAGAGACCCGTTCCACTTGTCTGACCAGAGACAGCACCAATTTCACGTGTCGCGTGAGACAGGAATCGTCCTCTCTCGCCCATCACTCGCTGGAACCGATTCTACTCTACTTACCTCGCCCAGTGATCGATCCTGTTCCCCTTGTCTGTGTAAGTACGAACCCGTTCTACTTCTTCCGCAGGATATCGATTGTGTTCCTTCGCATCTACACGAACGAATTTCCCTCTTGTTCTACGTTTCCCACTGAACTCTGAAGACGAATTCTCTTCTATTACCTCGCTCTAAAAAACCAGTTGTCCGTGTCCATTTTCACCGAGAATAGTACCGTGACGTCTCTAATTAGATGGGAAACAATTCGATCTCATTTCTCTTACCCGCGAAATGCACTTCGTTACGTTTGTCTCGCCCGAGATAAACTTCACCCGTTTTCCTTTCTTCCCGAAACAGAACATTTCGACGATCCCACTGACCGACGCACAACGGGCATAAAATTCTGTTCTCCTCGAGACACGAGACCGAAACGGTGAAAAACACGCTATATCTCTCATAGAACGAGGGGATGGGTCCGTATGTATATGTGTGGAGAGACAGACGCCGAAAAAAAGATGGAATAAAATCACGTGGACATTATTTCCTCTACGGTGGCAACCGCCGGAGCATGCGAGAACGAATTCTTCACACGTTTGCAGGTGAAACGGGGCCAACGGGGTGACGATAGAACGAGAGAAAATAGGACGGTGGTATCGTTGCACCGGGATGCAGTGGCGGAACAAACGCGGCGGCGACCAGCGAGGATAGCGGGGACGATAGTGCATATTTAATAAAGAGTGTGCAGCGTAGGATGACTGGGGGAAAAGTGGCGCGGGGGATGTTAAACACACCTGCGCATCGAAAGTTCGTCATGAATAATTCCGTTTGGTTCGTTTAACGCACGGCCAGAGAGCGTGCACGCGCGCGCCACCGTCGCCGGAACTACCCCCGTCAGTCTCCCGTTGAACGATAATTGACTTTGCGTCTCACCGGGCTCTATTTATTTGCACGCCTTCCGGAGCCACCGGTTTTACGCTTCCGGGGGGGAGGGGAGAGGTTTCGAACCGACGCAAACCGACGTTTAAACGCGACAAAGACACGGATAGAGAACAAGTAGTCGGAGGGTTAGGGAAATAGATGGGGGTGGGATGACGAAGTTTAAATTGCGAGCAGGGATCGAGTTGACGGTTAATGGCTAATTGATCCAGAAATTAAGTCTTTCCCTCGGTTGCGTTCCCAACCCCCTCGGACGCGCGCACGCCTCGGACCCGTTGGACGACGAACTCGCGGTGTTCGTAATTCCGTTTGTCTGCAAATTGTCCGGTTAGACGGGCATTTCGGCTGATGGAATATTTAGTGTCGCTGATTAGTGAGTTTCGCATGTTTTTGGTAGTGGGGGGTGATGCGATTGTCGAAGGATTCAACGAAACGATCGTGCCGGGGATGAATAAATGTTCGTTAATGGTCGGGACAACGTGGAAGTCCGTTGTAGTTTAATGAGACGCATTGATCCTGTTACCAGAAAGAGATGGAACTTGATCTTTAGGATAATTTTGTTTGTAAGCAACCGAATAATAATATGTTAAAGCAGGCATCACTTGATTCCTTATGAAAAAATAAGAAAACAGTATGGATTAAAATTTTGTCGTTCTTGGCTTAGTTTTCGAGAAAATCAACTTTGAATATCTGCTGGATATGCGTGTAATTCAATAGGACTTGGCTGACGCGTCTGATCAGTGCATTCCGTTTCTACTTACTATCATGAATATATGCGTTTCAAATTAATTTTCAAATTCAGTTTGGTCGAAATCTAAGCCGAGAATGACAAATTTATAGATCTATATTTTTTTCGTATGTGTTCATATTATTCAGCCCTTGTTTTGGTTATGTCCCCCATTGATGAACCCTGTGTGTTTGTTATGTCAGGTATGTAGCAATGGTGACGTTTTAATACTAGAACTACCAAAGCAGTGAAAGTGATTGGTTGGTACACTCTTGTAACGATGAGTAGAATGTTGCAACAATGCATTTTCTCACGTCTTTTGCAACATTTATCGCAATATCTAAGTAAACGAGTGAGTTATCTATTGTCGGTAGTTCTAGTATTAAGATGCAACACGAAATTTAACTGGAACACGTATCGTTTTATAATGTACAGCCAGAGCACGAAGAGATATTTTTAAATCATGTGATTATTGCAGGGTGGTCCAGCCTTCCCGGTGAACCAGACTCTGTCGAACATTTATGGCCGCAGGTCGGTCAGTCCTGACGTTCAGCACCACGTAGACGAAGCTCAGGTTCGTAAATCTCTAAATAATGTCACGTGGGAGGTTAATTCTCATTTGACTGTAATAATTACAAATGTAACTATGAAAAACGAAACATCTAACAACTAATACAATTCAAAAATGGAAACAGTTATGGACATTAAATTCTAATACAGTCGTTTACGATAACATTACGATTATTATTTTCAAAGTTTAATGTAATTATTTGAATTTAATCGATCACGCGTGATACTCGATTGCAAATGAAGAAATCTGTCAGGTCTCTGTACGTGTTTATCTCTCTTAGCAGGATTCCTATTTTACCGACTAGTGTACCCCTTACGATTTCTATTCTGACATGAGCTTCCAACATCCGTCGGTAATTTATCACCCTTCGATGCCTTCTTGCCGACGTGTACTCGAGCAATTCGTTTCTATGTCCACACAGTTAACGTTAGAGCGTCAACAAAAGAATCAGTAATGCTGAAACCTTTCCCCCATCTAACGAGACGTTGCTCAACGGACGTTATTAATAATTTACCTTCAACTCCGTGCACAGAAGGGTGCCCATTGAAACGACAACAGCAGAAATTAATCCGTCTTACATCAAGGATAAACTATAATTTTCCGGGGGTCTGACTTTCTTCTCCGCCCCTATTCGCTTTCTCATTTCCGTGACGAACAGAGCGGAAAAACGGTGAGGTGCTTTATCTTCGTCCTATATACAACTCACGGTTTCCTGTTATCATTTCTGCTTCTTTCTTCGCGGAATCCTGCAGCGCCACGGGAACGGAATAGAGTGTATTGTACGACGATCGCGTACAGTTTCCTTCGGAAAACTCGATATCCTTCGTTTCGTGTCTTCTCTATACAACGTGAAGTACAAAGAAACCCGTTAACTTGTCGCGAAACAACAAGCTGCACAACTGAAAACAATTTGCAGCGATTTTGTTTATCTTGCTTTGTATCGCTTACGGAAAACACCCAGTTTCCCGTGAATTTTCAATTATACAAAATTATCCACCTAGATTCTATCGGGGATCGTTATTCATGTTAACACGTCAACTGCAGATTTCCGCGAAAAGTTTCGAACACGAGAAAACAAACAATTTTCGACTGTTCGTAATAATAAGGGGAAATCTTCCATTCGAACGGAAACTATACATCCACGCTGGTGGTTGTTAATAAAATAATCGGCACGTTTCTAGGATGTATGATTATAAATAACTCCTGATACACCGTATAGCCCACTTCTATGGCAGTGAACCGTGCTCGTTCGCGCCTGCCATTCTCACCGCACGAAGTTTAATTAAGCGGCTGCTTAATTAGACCGGTACGTAAATTTTCAGAGAAATTTCCACGCGAAGACAATCTCGCTCCGGGCATCGATCTCTAGCGCCGTGACGTCTCTATTGTCTGAGAGTATTTTGTAACGTCGAGAATTGTTACTCTCCTGTGTTATCAATCGCTAGCCACATTGAACAAGTTTCTTCCAAAAAATGCGGCAAAACGCTTAGATTGCGACGAAACTATACGAAAAATAACATGGTAATCCTATGTGCAACTTTTCAAGGCAGTTTGTAGATTGAATTTCTGATTAATTTAGGGACCATTCACTGGAAAGTAATAATTGCAGTATGGTAGATGTCCCAATTACTGCCACTTTAATATTGTAACGCAACTTTTTTAATATTGTATAAAACTATTTTCTTTTAATGCTAGAAATGTTAAATAATATTATATTTCAAACTGAGACGATTTTTAGTTTCAACAGTACATAAAATAATTAAACAGTTTTATACAATAAATATGAACAATTAATTCACAATTATTCGAAGTCTGCTAGCAAGCACAGTGTTCCTATAACTGTCACCCTAAAAATTAAAGCGATTCTTATATACTTTAACAGATCACTTTGTTTCGCCAATCGCTTCTTACTTACGTAGTCGCGTTTTCGACGCTCAAATTGCACTTTCATTTTTCAACATTCATTTTTAAATACCAAGTATGTACAGGCACACGTATTTCTTTGCTTTTCTGTAAATCTCTCAATAGAGTCCTAGTGTAAATAAAATAAATAAAGTGGCAATATTAGCGATACTACCAGTAATTGGGATATATACCGTAATTGTAAAATTTTCAATGAATTCAACAAGAACAAGCAAACAATCATTTCGTGACATAACAGACTAAATGTATAACAAAAAGTGAATGAGGTTTTTCATGTATTCGTATCTCAAGAAAATTCTTAAAGAAAAAATGAATTTCTACTTAACCCTTTCATTCTCAAATTATTTAAAAATTACCAGAGAAATAGATCGTTGTATTTTTGTCCGTTCCGATTCGATAACTTTCTTTCCTTTTATCGCAGTTGTATACATATAATAATTCCCAATTTTTCTTACCTTTTGATCTATAAACTCCCTTAAAATATTTGCAACAAATTTGACATTCGTAAATGTCCGTTGTATTTTTAATAATGCTCAACACATGAATTCCATCGAATGAAAGATGAGTGACTAATAATATCTTATTTTACCGATAAGATTTCAAATGCACATTCAAATTTGTGCCATACCATATCTATACAAAATAAAAAAAAAATATTATGTACCTACTCATAGATATAAAAAAATACATGATACTAATATTTTATATGGTAATGTAGAATACGTAGTCGTATGGCAACAGTGGGAACGAAAGGGTTAACATTTGTTTTAGTTGCGCTCGGTTACGGTTTCGCTGCTATAATCGAACACGGATAAATTTGTTACGCGAGTAAACGAAAATTCTGCACGTTACTGGTCGTCACGTAGCACTAACTACAAACGGGAACACGTGCAAAAATACGGTTGTTATCCGTAGTGGCGTGGTCGTTTGCGGGGCGTCTGCTGGCGAAACATCGTCACGCTCTGTTCGATGAGAAGACGCGTGTCGGAATTAGACCACGACGCCTTGGTAGGAGCGTCGGAACGAACCGGCCGCCAATATCGAGACGTTCTTACGACAGTACCGACGCCGACGTCCATCCCTTCGAGGCGGAGAACCTCGTCCTCTCTCCACGATACTTCGTTCGAACTCCGAGTGTCTCTGTTCGGCAATCTGTCACGCGTGTGTGTGTGTATATATTTTCTATTTTCGAACCTGCTGTTCGCAGTGCATCAGGAAAAAAGGAAACGAATAAGCTTCGAAGAAAAACACACGTGAAGAAAGTTACGTTAAATTGAGTGTATTGTCGATAGATGGTTAAACGGTAACCTGATTGGTGTCACGTTCAACACGTTTGGATCGTAGAATGTTTCCAAAGTGAAGATTTCATTGATTTTTCGCTATTCGATCGTGTCCAATTTACTTGGCGTCCTTTTTTGTCACAGGGACAGGGAAATTCGATAAAACGCGATCACGTGGCGACAGAGGGGCGAGACAAGGGAGGGTATTAATTGACACGAATAGCCGACCTTGCCAGACCCTTCTGTTGTTCTTGGAAGAGTGGCGTCAAATCGCTTGTTTGGGAACCGCCCGAATAAAGCGAACACGGGTGAACAGTTCTCTAAAGCTCCGGTCCAATGAAAATAATCTGACGAGGGTTAACACCCCTTTTGTTTGAGAAACCGCTGCTTTTCTTTCCGATAACTCTTTTTAATTAAATTACGTTGAATCGCCGCCAGTGTGAACAGACTTCAGAAGAAAATAATTTCGTACTTTTACTAAATGTTTCATCGTCATTCTTCCTATGAAATTTTGTTAATTTCCGATTGAAATAGTACCTTTCAGACAAAATGTCAAAACAACCGAATTCTAAATGCCAGAGAACTCTCGCATTATACGAATGTCAAGCACCTTCCCGCTCGAAAATACTCTTCTCACGCCCATAACGCAGCAACAGAGACCCTGTTTCATTCCATATCCCGAACCCGTCGATTCCTCTTCGACAGATTTCTCTGAAACTTTTACACCGCCCCTTCACCCGCGGACAGAACGGCAAGATAAAAGTTTCGCGCGGCGGGGAACATGCGTTTCCCGAACGGAGATCTAATTTTAACCCCGTAAAGCTTGTCTTTTTTTCCGGACGAGAAGCAAAAAGTAATACGTAATGCGTAGATACACGAGTTCCCAGGCGACTCGTGTAACAAGCTTTTGTAGTCAGACCTATTTTTCTCTTCGCGTAAACAATTTCACGTCGCACGCCCGTTTGATATACTCGGGGAACGCTGTAAACGTTTCCGACCACTTTGAAGTTCTCGTTCGTGGCACGCTCGGAAACCCCATTAAATCGTGAACAACCGGGGCCAAACATTGTCTTCTCGGGTGTTAAAGATAGCACAGTTACGAACAAAGAAGGACCCAGTTTCGAAACATCCGGCCGTGGGAGCGTTGTCCCGTTCGTTGGAATAACGAAACGTTTCTCTTCCATTAGCGTTCGAGCCACCCCCGCGACGTATCTGCCCACCCTCAACGTTGAAATTTCATTCTTTCGCTGGAGTTCTTCATCCCGTCGAGGAAACATCCCGCGGAATCGTCGGTCGATACTGGCATTGTGTTCAGTCTTCGACGAGCTTCGTTCTTATGGGTTGGCTCACCCCTTCCCCCATTTTTTTCCCTACTTCGTCGTTCACCCCTCGCGATACGGGGTTTCTCCTCGAGTTTCCTGACTTCGATCGGGATTCCCTGCGATTGGCTTACCCTTCGTGCACGGTCTGTCGCCTGCCTGCGTGATTCACGACAATGTGCGCAGCCCACGGAGTGCGACAAACGGAGTTCTCGGGGTTGGCGGTTATCGCGGGCTCGAATGTTTTGTAGAAATAACGGACACGCGGGATAAATTCGCGATTCACCTGTGGTACTGTGTGCGAAGCGAGGACTGTGAAAATATTTTGATTGTAATTGATTTTGTACTGGAATTTTGCGAATTGATTCTCTTTGGTTGACCCGAATAACGAGTAACATCGCCCGAGTGACAATTTTTGATGTTTCATAAAACTAGACTATTGAACTAGAACTATTGAAAATTTGTTGAATAATTATTATTTTTGAAAGTTCTTCTTTTTTTTCTTTTTATTCGAAAGCAAATTAATAATTACAATACATTATATAATAAAAATTCCAAGATTGAAAGTTGCTGTCAAAGTATTCAGTGGGAAAAAGCAACGAAGGAATAGCTTTCGTTGGTCCTGCGACGACTTACTCGCGAAGTTACTGCGAAGATGACTCACGAAGGATCGATCGTTCTGAAGAGAAAGGTCGCCAGATTTTTGTAGAATGATCCTCTGGGTACGCACCGCTGGAAATGTTCTCGGAGACCGGGAAAAGCGACTGGAAGAAAATTGCGCATTCGGTCGCGACAGCTGCGAGGCCAGATGATTTATTTTGTATCGGGAAAACAATTCCGTGAACTTCGAAAATCGCACGCGGATGTATATCTCACGCAGCTCGCTGGGATGTTGTGAAATGTCAACAGAAAAGTGCGAAACGAATGCTGGCGCGTGGCTCTAGGAAACGAGAATTTACAGTTGATGTTTTTCGGTCAACAGCTACGAAAAACTGAATTAACTCGGAATTTTTGGAAACGTCAGATGTTACCGGACGTATAAAACAGTATTTTTCAATGGAACATCTGGAACTTAATAGAATATTATTACTTCGTGTAAAAGTAAAATTCCATCGGATGTGAAAACGGAAATAAACTTGGACGTTTAAAAAAATCATATACGCGTTTTAGTTAGAATTAATTTATGAAAATTCCCTTAGTTAATCGTTGAAAGTATAAACGAGAACATTTTTAATAACATTGACACGTGTTTATAGGGCAAATTGTACAAAATATTTGGAACTAAACTAATTTGTGCATACATAAACAATTTTTTCCAAAAAAAGGTATATCTAAAACACACTACTTTAGAATGTACATAAACTCGGAAAAGTATGTTCTTATTAAAAATATAGCGAACATCGCCCAGGCTTTTATTTACGGAACGCAAGTATTAAAAACCAATGTCTAACTTTAATGAATATAATACACAATCGATTCTCGGCTGAAAGAAGTGATCGTTAAAGTGTTTGATGGCAGAGCTTCTATACAATTAAGCTTGTTTCTTCGAATTGGAGTGACCAACGTGTTGGAATGCAAGAAAAAAAAACATTACGTACAGTCAGGTGAACCATAGATAAAAATCAGTGACACGAACTGAATCGAGGCGGACTAACCTGCACGCGGTTCAACACGAGGCAACAATGATCGACTGGGTGTCTATCGTGCGCCATTCGCATCGACGCTTCAGCGACTATATGTACGGGGTGCCCATCAAAGTGCGCAAACGACGAACAAAGAGGTCCTGTCGATTCACAGAGCCCGGCACTACTCGTAACGTAATTTCGCACGAATCGAAACGATCGAGCAGCGTTTGCGGATGCTGTTGGCATCACGTGAGTTTCATTTTTACTTTCGAACGCTCACCCTTAACCGATCCAACCTTTAATCCGATCCATTGGTTGAGGGAACGAACAATTTGCAAAAACGTGTGCATGATTCGATATCGTGAGAATGAAAAAACAACACACACACACACACGTCACGGAAGGTTAGGCATTTGAAGAATAGAATATCGATCTATGTGTAGTCTGTAATTTCTATCTTCTTTGATACAGAATGCCTCCGACAGTTATGTCCAAGCAAGCATGAGGTGATTCCGTATAAAAGGATAAGAATAAAATGCAGAATAAAATGTTTTCATTTGAGGCTTCGTTTTTGAGGAACTAAAAATTTGAAGATCTGCTGGATACGCGTGCAACTGAATACGACTTGACTAGGGCGTCTGGTCATTGCATTCCGTTTCTACTTACCACCATGACGAATACACGAGTTTCAGATTAATGTTCGAAGTCGATTTTCTCGATTTTTTTTTCTTCTGTATTTTCAACTTATTTTTCACGTAGAATCACCTGAGAATCGCTTGTGAATAAACTTCGGAGGCACCCTGTATGTAATTTTCCGTTCTTTTTACAGTATCTTCTAATTTCTTCATCGTACCAGTTGCAGACAAGTTTTTATTCTTTCGATTGAAGGATACTTCACTGTGTAAAATTACTTTTCTATTTTCAAATTGCCGTGCCACCTATTCGCGAATATGTGCTTCGATACTTTAGGAAATTTTACTTTTTGCACTCTTATTTGGAAATAATTCAGTCCTTGATAGAACGTTAACTCATCAAGCCTAATGGAAACATTTACTTGCTGGGAAAAGACAACAAATTCAAGAGTTTTTTAGGCGACACGGTGACGAACCTTTTAACACGGAGTCCTATATCTTTCACCCGTAATATTGACGGTATTAAATCGCTTCGAAATTTCGCGCCGTGCCGCCGGGGCTAAATTCGTTCGGAAAGCAGGAAGCCACCGTATATTTGTACGAGCGGAGCGTGGATCAGCGTGTAGTTCATTTACTAACAGGATCGCACTAAAGCGCTGAAAAATTGACTGAACGATGTAGTCGAATGGGAGGCACCGCCGATTCATTTTATTCGATCGTGACGTTTATGTGGTTAAAAATATAGTGATTCTGATCGCTGCGGAGTAGAAGTTTTGTAATCGATCTCTTTAATCTCTTTGATTCAGAGATACTGCAGTTTCGAACACAACGACTTAACTGACAAACATATGTATATCTTTATGGCTTGCTCTTATGGACACTGAAGTACTTTGTAGAATCAACAAAATTAGGGGTGATTCTATGTGAAAAAAATAAGTTGAAAATACATAATAAAACTTTTTCATTCGAGACTTTGTTTTCGTGAAAATCGACATTGAAAAATCTGCTGGATTGACCAACACGTGTCTTCTTATTGAATTCCGTTTCTACTTATTGCCAACAAGAATACATGCAAACAGATGAATCTTCAAATTCGATTTTCTCGAAAATAATGCCTCTGATAAAAAAATTTTTGATTTATTTTTGAACAAAGAATCATCCCTTATCCGGTTGTACCCTAAGTTACAAGACATCCTGTATGAAATTCCGTACAGTGAGAAGTTCACTACGGTTTTTATTTTACTGGTAGCCTGCTAGAATTCATGCCAATGTACGAAATAAGAACACAATACTGGACAGACGAATCAAGGGTCGGGAAGAACATTCGTCGCACCGTTTTTTCGCAACACAGACGCGCGAACGGCCGCTTGAAATGGTCGGTTTTCAATAAACGTTCACCTCGATCATTGATAGAGGCCCGGGCCTCCTCGATAGAGCCCCCGTCGTATCCAGAAGCCCCACGGTGTCGCGATAATGAAATGAAATCCGGGATTTCGAGAGGATTAGCCGGTGAATGTCGGAGCAGCGTCGCCGATATCGAAACCTGATGCGACCAGTGCGTCGATTGGGGCTGAGGACAGCCAGTCGAAACCGTGCTAAACGCTGGTATACATCCACCACCGTCGATCGATCGATTTTTCCAACCGGCTCCGAATCCATCGCGCAAAATGATCTTTTTAAACATGCCGAAAGTCGGTCCGGCCGATATCTTCCTGTTGAAGGTGCACACGGACGTGGATAAACGAAAACACGAGAAATATTACGCCAGACATACGAATCCGTTGACAAGGGTACATAAGTATATGATTTGGGATAACGTAATTGATTTCAAGTCGAATGATTTTTCGTTTCTTCTCGTCGGTTCTGTTTAAAATGGTATATTATGCAGTTAGTGCGAGTGTGATGGTGGAACTGAAAGGAATTTCAAGTATATCAGGTAACGTGGTCTTGGTGGATCGGTTTAGTATTGGAATTCTATAATTACAGAAAACGCGGTACACTGGCGGAGTGGAAGAACAATTGCCACCTCCACCATCGCCGCCTCAGTTGAAAGAGACTGGACAATTGGACGGAGTTCCTAGACCGAATTCGGTCGATCGTATCCTTCATCCGGATGGCAGTCAGCACATCTTAACTAGTCACGAAACGCTCAATAAGGTAAGATTTCAATATGTAACCTTAATAAGGTAACATTCCATTCTGTCGATCGTGAAGAGACTGAGAAACGTTTTACACGACTGGCGTCATTTTATGCCAGGGTATCGAATAGTGTTTGCGTATATTGTGATTTAATTGGAGATCGATTCGGAAAATATGACAACTTTTCAATCTATTGTATTGAAAGAAATATTGATAATAGAACGTAGGCTGTAACAAATTGACACAATGAAATGTGCAAATGACATATTTTTAGAAAATATCGCAGGTAAATGGTCCCGTCACGTTAATCTGGCTTAACAATTTGTTCGGTTCAATCCACCCATGTGTATAGCCACAGTTAACATTGTTTTCCACGCTGCATCGACTGACCGATACAGTCACTATCTAAAATGAAGAACTCTCTGATAAGCAACGAAATAGAAGGATCCAATAATAGAACGTGCAATGGGTGCTAAATTCTTAATCAAATTGTTGAAGATTTATACATTAAAAGATCTACGTAGTACATTAAAAGATCTTCTATGTAGCCATAAAATATTATATGTGAAAATGACCACAGGAAAACAAAGAAATTTTTATCTTGTTTTTCGTAAAAACGAAACTTTGTTAGGAAAAATAAGTATCTGTTTAATTATACTGTTTGTAAATCCATCTACCAAGATCTGAATTCAGTGAAACATCCATAGGCTC
Source organism: Dufourea novaeangliae (assembly GCF_001272555.1). Lineage (NCBI taxonomy): Eukaryota > Metazoa > Arthropoda > Insecta > Hymenoptera > Halictidae > Dufourea > Dufourea novaeangliae. Next base: position 467,924 of record NW_015373901.1, on the reverse strand, counting down.
TTACCGAAGTCACAGTTTCCCATGTGTACAGTGACGCATGCCCAGAAGGCTTCGGTACGTTCGCCACCTGTTTCATTTTCTTGGAAACCTAACGAAAATCGTTGAGGAACGTCGGCAAGATTCTGTTCTGTACTACCTTTACCGACTGCTTCGTACAGAAATTAACAATATCGCAAACGAGGTATAGAATAGACACCGGAAAATAGTTGGCGCCGAATGTTAACGTATCTTAACGATTTATATCTGAAAAAATTGCTCCCAATTTGCTCCTTCCGAATCTGAAATTGCTCCCACAGCACCGTTCATAGTTAATGAGATGTTCGCAAAAGAAAAAGCAAAAATTTGTTGTTAACAAAATAGGTAGTAAATGGCCTTTTCACACAAATATTATGGCACCAAAAAATTGCTCCTGATCTGTTTTATAATAATTAATAGTCAGATATCTCAATAACAACGTATTCACGAGGAGCAAACGAAATATTGTTGTTGCACAGAGGTTAGGTAATATGTTATATGGTAGGCGCTCGTTTATTGCATCCTTCGGGGTTATAGAGGGCCAGAATTCCAGGAATATCGCCACATACAAACATACTTTAAGATACATACATATATACATTTATTTATATATGTATAACTACCTTCGCCTTGAAAGTCCGCTGTAACAGAACATGCTGTTACGAAATAAATGCAAAGTTCGCAGCCATTAGCTCGATATTATCTTCGTTTTACAATACTTTACCGAAGACAATACCGATTGCCCGGGCCTCACCACGAGGAGGTTGCTGCGAGTGGAGGCCCAAGGCAAGTAGATGGAATCACAAGTTCTACATCTACCCACCTTTCACAATAAACCTTATAAATTACTTAAATCTTAACTATATAATACTACCGATACTAAAATCCCTCGGCGGATGACTTCTTTCTTGAGCCTAAACCTATAAAAAACTAAGTTCCCTCGTCGGTTGTCTTCGTTCTTCAGCTTAGAACTAATATTATCTTAATATTCTAATTAATACGAATTAATGCTAGTAATACGAAATAACAAATTTAACGCAATGTAGTCGCTAATACTCAAACGAAAGAGATAGACGGAATGGAAAAAGTTCCATCGATCATTTCGTTTACGCACCTAATATACCAAGCCAAAAATTAATTCTACGATGAACCACGTTAAACTACAGTATGAACAAGTATCGCGATGAAAGTGTTGTCGCCAGAACCTGGTTTAAGAAAATAGGAAAGACGGGCGCAACCTCGCAAACCCGAATCCATCTCTCACTTTCCAGGCCCTTTGGGCTGGTCACCTACGTACCAGACCCGAGCACAGGTCATGACCAAGTATGGTAGTGCAAGCGAGATCCCCTGTAAAACAGAGTCCTTTTACGGAGCAGACTCCCGACTACTCCGTAGGCGGGTACGTTGTACCCAGGCGCGCACGAGCCTTTACTCCAAATCCTACTTACCAGGCAAAGACTAAACACGTCCGATATCTGGCTTCTCAATAGAAACCAGAGGGATCGGCAAACAGTCTTAGTGCACAGGCCCACTGCCCGTACCATAATAGGTACAGACCCACTGCCCATACCCCAAGTCTGTGTAGAGAAATCAACGAGCAAAATGAATTAATAATAACTTGGTATGCACAATGGCTGATCACAATTTAAGTCTATTAATAGATAGACTAAAATTAATAATAAACGATGTGATGATGAATATGAATATAACAATGAATATCGAATTATGATTTAAGTTTAACTTACAGTAACTTAACGCAGTGGTAGACGCACGCTTTGAAGATGTAGACGTTGATCGATGTCTTCTTTCGATGGAATAACTGTTTGGAAAAATATTTTTCATTATACAATACACATAGAATACATAATATGCACAGTAAATAAATCACAGTAAATAAGAAAATAAATATCGAAGCCAATGGTTCTCGAACATCTGTAACATACAAGGGATTAGTAACAAGAGAGGGGACACAACAATATGCACAGTAAATAGATTAATAATATGCACAGTAAATAAATCACAGTAAATAAATCACAGTAAATGAAATCACAGTACATAAGAAAATAAATATCGAAGCCAATGGTTCTCGAACATCTGTAACATACAAGGGATTAGTAACAAGAGAGGGGACACAACAATATGCACAGTAAATAAATTGATGGTTGTCGAATGCCTGCAACAAACAATGGGTTAGTAACAAGAGAAAGGACGAGTATGAGACGCGCGACCTCCCTCCGCGACGGCTCACGAGAAAGTGAGGAAGCTAACGCCGTTATGTATTGGGCGTACGCAGGTTTGTTCCTGTTGAATTGTTTTTGCTGACTTGAACGACCTTCCTCCTTGAACGACCCAAACACCGCATGGTACGGCAAGGTACGGCCATGGTATACGGCGTACACGGCTAGGTCAATAAACTGTGT